>NW_024429210.1:15008491-15390991 GCF_017639785.1 Mesocricetus auratus | reverse complement strand
AAAATATTGATTTGAATGCAAAAGCATGGATGAATAACCACCTTAACAATTCCAAACGATTTAACAAGTGTTTACCAACCTTGGTCACTTATTGTCAACCTGCAGGCAGAGTCTGTTTACATCAGAAATCCCAAGTAAAATCAAACCCAAACCGGAAGGTCTGTCTTCTGGATTCCCTGACCTGAGGCCCTCTCTGGAACTAGTTTACTTCTGGAGCAAGTCTGGAAATTTCCAGTTTGTTTTTAGTCTCCTTTACTTCTGCCACCCCCCTCAAGAACAGAGTTATTGCAATGAACATAAATACTAAACAGACTTTATTGATTAGGGATGGACAGAAAACCAACTATGACATAGTGACCCTATGTAGGAAGCCAGGCCAGAGTAATTAAGACCATGGTAATGGGGACAAATAATGAATGAGCTCAGTGACCTGACTGGCAAGCCTAGTCCCCTTTACCAAGTCTCTTTTTTTTTTTCATTTTCTTTTCCACCTTTAAACTAATAGGCCCCTTGAATTGCCTCCATAGTATATGTTGGTACAGATGGTCTTCAAAGTAGTGAAAATTGAAGAAAATATGGGTTTGTCTCAGAGAAACTATGATTTCAAGGCCAGGCTGACATATATGATACTGGCCAGAGGTTGAGATTTCTTTGCCATTCATCACAGAGCATTCGTCTTGGAGGACAAAAACTGCCTGAATCATCTCCTTACTGACCATGTGAGTCCTCAACCAGGCATGACTGACCTCTGTCACTGAGAAGATAATTCAAAGAGGAGGACAATGACAGGGTTCCCCCAGGCACAAGAAGGTGAGACCCAGCTTCTGTGATTAGCCAAGCCAGGCCCATCTACCCAGCATGGATGTTGTTCCAGCCTATTTTTTTTCTCCCAAACAAGCCAGAATCTACATCAGGCACTGCAAACATACGATACTCATAGTGTTAAATGGTTCTGTGTATCCATGTGGATACACATCTAACCCACTGGCCCTTTAATATGCTTGCATTTGGAGCAAGGCTATAAGATCATAAGAGTCATACTTTTAATACAAAAACAAGTAATAATATGAGCAGAAAAGTGAGGAAACACCACTTGTTGTAATCATTTGGCACTTTTGCAAGTTTGAAAGCTAAACATATTCTTATACAATTTCATTTTTGACACAGAGTAGCTGCTTCATATATAAGCTTATTAACTAATTATCTGGAAAGGATGCAAAGCAACGAATCAAAGCAATTATACAAATAAAGGAGCCCAAGAAAATTCAAAATGAATGTAGTGATGAAAGCAATCAAGCCATCTATATTTTTGTAGTAGATGCTAAGATATTCTGTTTTTATTATGTTGCGTTTTAAGGCCATTTAATCTAATTCTGCATTTGCTTATATGTATCAAAGTAGTCAATTAGTTCATGGTACATAATAGGTATGGCTTAATTAGAGTTTTTACTGCTGTGAAGAGGCACCATGACCATGGAAACTCTTATGAAGGAGACATTAAATTGGCCTTGCTTATAGTTTCAGTGGTTCAAGTCCACTGTTATCATGGTAGGAACCCTGGCAGTGTGAGGCACTGGAGGAATAGCTCAGAGTCTTACATCTTGTAGGCAGCAGGAAGTTGACACACACAATCAGCAGTATCCAGAGCATAGGAAACCTCAAAGCTGCTCCCACAGTGCTGTATTTCTTCCAACTCGGTTATACCTGCTCTAACAAACCACACCTCCTAGTAGTGCAACTTCCTATGAGATTATGGGGGCCAATTACATTCAAGTTACCACAAGTTAAGAGAGATTTTTCTGGCCACAAGTTAAAAATCAGTTGGATTCCAATCCACTCTGATTGAGGAAAAATTTCCACCCAATATGTCAAATCATAAAGGGTGATAAATCAGATATTCACCGGGAAGAGAGTGATGGATGCTCACATATATGCTCTACTTCAGATAGTCTGTCTTTTTTTTTTCTGCAAAAGTTTTCTACCCACTCTTAAGGGGCAATTTGCTCTCAGTAATAAGCATTTATGTCATGAAAGCATAGGAAATTGTATTTTCTGTAAGTTGTAGTTGCTATCTTTAATCAATCATTAGAAAGCTTTATTTACTTTTATTATGGGGTCATAAATTAGTTCTGGGAAAGGTAGAAGGGAAGGATTGTTCCCACATGATTTCAAAGCACCTCCTTCAGGATACATTGCATTGGGCTCTTTCACACACATATGACCCCCCAAAAAAAGCAGTGTGAGTTTTAACAAAGAAGAAAAACCAAATAGTCTTAGTGGTATCTACATTTCCTTCCTAAGACCATCAATGCTTCATGAATCATCAGATGATATTCACATGAGCAACTCTCCAGTGTAAGGTTTTGAGCATTTTTTCATGAATTTTCATTTTTACATTTGTTTACCTACTTCCTCTATTTATCTGTCTCTCAATGTTTGCAATCTTTCATGGCAAAATGCTTGAACAAAAAAGGAAGGGAGGATTTCCATAGTTCTAGTCTATCACCACTTGTCTGCCTTCCTTTAGAGTGGGATGAAGCAGAACTTTGTGGTGGGGCCATGTGGTAGGCCTGGGGATAAGATAGGATCAGGGCATGATCTATAGGAGTATGTTTCAGAGAGAGAAGATGGGAACCTGGGGACTTTCACATTCTTTTGAAGAAGGGAAGGAGTTCATTATTCATGGAACTTATTTGAGTTATAGATTTGACAAGTGATGCTGGATATATATCCTGACAAAACATCTGCTCAAGTGGAGTCAAATTTCTGTCAATTCCGTGAAGTCAGTAAAGTCTGCTGCTTGATGGCATGTACACAAAACCTACCAACTGATCTACTGAGTCTTTCACTTCTGAATGGGTTGCTTGGCAGCCTGTAGACCCAGCCTATGATTATAGTGCCATCTGTATTCTTTCTTACATCAGGCTTATTTCAGCCACAAGTTGTACATGCTGTTTTGAGAAGAGCTTGTCAATGTTTTGGTTGGTCTTTAGCTATAAGAGCGCCGTAGACAGTCTTGCGTGAAGTTGGCTCTGCCTTGATAATTCTCCGGCAGTTCTGGCAGTCATAGGGATTTAAGTTCACGGTGTAGATACTTGGATTCCCCTCAAAATAAAAATAAAATATGCAAAATAAAATCTTAAAATAGACTGTTTTTTTTTCAATAAGAATACCCAAGTCCCTAGAAATGGACAGCCATAGTCAGTATATGTGCATGTATAATTTTAATGTAAAAACAATGCAAACAGAACAGAATATTCTGAACTTAACAATTGCTCATGCTATCTTAGATTCCAAGCTTCATGAAGCAATTGAACAAATCTTCTATTTCTGAATTTAACAGCTCACTGATGCTTTGGAAGGTAGAAGATCTTTTGTCATGGTAGATTGTTTCATTGAAATTAGAAAATGAAATAAAATGCTACTTGTATTTTAGTTCACTCACACTCACACAGCTTAGAGCACTACAGTGGACTTATGAATCCTCCCTATCCATGCTGAAATATCGACTGGCTTGATTTTGTGCAAACAATCACAATTACTGAGGTTTTATGAATGCAGAGTGCAGTCATGTCCTGGATATACAGTTTTGGTCTGATACTCCTCAATCCCCGGCACTTACACTATTCCTGCCTCCTCTGCCACGGTCTCTGAATTTTGGGGAAGGCTGTGGCACTTTGCCAAAAGGTTTATCAGCTCTAAGGATTTCCTAGTGGAGTCTTTCTATAGAAAAGAATCTTGAGAAAAAGGAAATTTTGTAGTGAGAAGACATATTCTGTTTATTCAAAAGCAGAGAATAAAGATACCAGGAACAAATACAAAAGGAGGAAAAATTTTAGCTCAAAGTAAGGCAGAAATAAGGATGAATATATTACCAACAACAAGAAATCTAAATGAGAGAACAATACAGTGAAAGAAACATATATATATATATAAATGCAAGTAGCTGAACAGTAAAGACTGGAAACACTATTCCATTTTACACATGCTACCAACAGGAAAAACATTATTGAACAGACGGCTTAATATTGAGGACACTGTGCATTAAAAGAAACTGACAAAATTTAAAATTGGAACTGGGTTTGAGTGTAAAGAAATGAAAACTGTTGGAGGAGGTAGATATGTTTACCCCAATATGAGTATCACATGTGAAATACCCATGCATTGACACAATGTTGTATCCCATCAATGCATTCAATTTAGTTTTTAAATATCAGGTAAAACAGATGCTTTAAGAACAACTAAGTAATCAGCTGAGCATTGGAAGCACACACCTTTAATCCCAGCACTCGGGAGGCATAGTTGGGTGAATCTCTGAGTTTGAGGCCAGCCTGGTCTACAGAGCGAGTTCCAGGACAGCCTCCAAAACAATACAGAGAAACCTTGTCTTGAAAAACAAAAACAAAACAAAACAAAACAAACAAACAAAAAAACCCAAGAAAACCTAAGTAATCATAAACAATTTGGTAAAGTAGAGAATCTAAAAATATTAGGCACCTAAAATATATTAAGCGGAGTCTTATCCTCAGACATTTTTTGGGATGATTTAGCTGCCAAAAGCATGTCCTAATCCTTTAGTGGAGGTGAGTTGGGTTCTGAGCACCCAGGTTAAACCGCTAAGAACACCTGTTAACTCTAGCTCTAGTGTAATCCATGTCTCTCATCTCCACAGGCACCTGCTCTAACATGCACATACCCATAACCACACACACACACACACACACACACACACACACACACACACACACTATACATATACATGCATGTACATTATGCATATTGATACTTTACATAGAATTCAGATGCATAGTCAAGGTTACAAGAATTTTGGAAACTTGAGGTGTGGCTCAGTGGTTAAGAGTAATTATTGTTCTTGTAGAGGACCCAGGTTTTGGTCCCAACACCCAGATGGTGACTCACAACCACTTGTCACTCCAGTCCCAGGTGATCTGACACCCTCTTCTGTAGGATCTTGCACACACACAGAACATAGAAACTCACATAGACTCACACACGTAAATAGAATCTTAAAACTATTATGAAGACAAACTAATACAACTGTTTGAAAAAGTATTTCAAATAAAACTTAAGAAAATGATATTTAAACAAAAGCTGTCACTAAAAGTGACATGCAAGTCAGAAAAGAAACGTGAAGCTTGCTCTGTAGCACATATAAAGAATATGCCCCATATTCCTGTTTCTTTCCAAAATTAAAACAACGTATACCACCCAACACAATTTTGAGAGAGTCTCTAAAAATGTGGACTTGTTTGTACATAACCACAGCAAAGGCTATGCCTGGTCAAGCTAGGAACAGTTTCACGGTGTTGCGCGAGTCCAGTTTACTGTCTACTTAGGGCCTCCTGATCGCCTGATATGTGCCATTAGTTCCTTGTTTCCCTTCCATCTACTCCTGTGTTTCTTCAGCTACTGAGAAGCTGAATTTGTTCTCAAGATGTGTCATTGTGATTTTTTCTGATTTCTTAATTATGATGTGAAATTGCACTGTTTCCTTTATTCTCTTCAAATGAAAATTTAAGCCTAGGCATGATATTCCAATCCGGTTTTGAATGGATGTGTTAAGGAATAATACTTAACGTTACATTATAGCCTGGTCTGGTGTCATCTCTATTGCAGTGATAAAATTCCCTGACCAAACATAGGGAAAAAAGGTTTTATTACCTACAAATTTATTAATAGTTCACAATTTCAAGTTACAATAGATCACAGCAGAGAAGTAAAGGGTAGCTGAGATTTAAAACACCCATTCATATCACATCCACAGGAGAGAATGAATGTGTACATGTCTAGTTCTCAGATAGTTTCCTCTACTCTTACCTAGAGTCCAAACTCAGGGAATAGAGTGGGTGAGTCTTCCCATATCACTGTCAATTAGGTGGCTTCCCACAGACACACGTATGGGCCAACCTGATCAAGGTAGACAGTCCCTCACTAAAACTCTCTTCCCATGTTATATTTCACCAATGATTGCCATTATCTGGACTTTGCAAAAAGTTACCTATGCCTCTCAAGGACAAACAGACAGTTTAGAAAACTGAAGATGTTTCCCTATAAAACAAGTATCAATGTATCTTAGTTTTTACCACACAAGACCACTTTCTGTCATGAGTATTAATTAAATGGGACTTTCTAAAGCTCAATTTTATGTTCAGTTTTATTTTGGTCAACCTTAAACCTGGCATGAAAAAAATCACAAGCCAATTTCACTTTTGAATTAAAATTCAAAAATTCTAAATGAAACATTTTAAATAATCTAACATTGAAATCTAACTAGGTGGAATAAAACTGAAATCTTTCCAGAGAAGATTAATTATACTTTAGAAAACTTAATTTAGCACGCAAATAAAGAAATACAGAAAATGTTACCTAATAGATGCAACAAAAGCCTCCAATAAGGGCGTGTGCGCGCGCACACACACACACACACACACACACATATGAAAATTTAAAAGAAAAGAAGGAAAATTACATTAATTTAATAGGCAGTAACTATCAAGACCATATTTAACCAAGAAATGGCAAAAAAGTGTTGGCTTTTATGTTGGTTATTAAGAATACTGAGGTAAAGGTGGGATGAAAATTACTAAGGATAATTGAAAAGACAATAGAGGAAACATTATTTTATTTTTACCTAAAATACTTATATAATGTATATAAGTGTGTGCATATGCACATACAAATAATATAAATGAAGTTACATCACTTGGGGTAAGAACGCTCCCTCCAAAGCAACTGTCTCACAAAACCTTTCAGTTAGTAGTCAGGGGATCTTGAGAGACTCCAAGCCCTAGTTGCCCTAGTTGCCAACCAGAACTTGAATACAAACACTTATTCCTTAAGACAGCATATACTTCAGATCTATCCCTTGAAATAATCAGTCTGGACTAGCTCTCAAAATATCCTGTGCACTGCATGCTACCAGAGAATAGCAATTAAACCCTGCTCACAACAGTGACCAGAGTGATAAGATACACCCAAGGCACTTATCTCAGGGGTAACCAATAGACACCTAATTGGTCTTAATGTCTGCCCAATAGAAGAGAATTCTTGCCTGATATTGTTCACCTAGCCAACTATTGTGCTGATAAAATCATGGACCCTAGTGGAGAAGCTACCACTGCCAAGTATCCTAAATCATTCTAAATACCCATTCTTCTATCTTTCTCCTTGTTTAAGAACCTTCTTTTTTCAGTAGAGATGCTATCACAGAAATCCTTCACTGGTCAAAACTAAGAGAATGCCTGTTCAGTGCCCAGTTGATACATTTACAATACAACCCCTACACTTAAGACTCAGGGCATATCTCAGAAAAGGATAGAAAGATTAGAAGGACCAGAGGACCAGGACATCTCCTAAGAAGTAGAATCTTCTATGACAAGGATATGCTCCCACGAAACCTCACAATATGGCTACCTAAAAAAGCCCTGCATAATAACAATGCTAGTTGACCTTCCAGCAAGAATGCTAGTTGACCTTCCAGCAAGAGGGGAGGAAATCTCTCAAGATCTCACTCTAGATAAAGAGATATAGGCAGTTGAGGGCTGCTGATAAGAGGCAAATAAGCCTTCTCCAGGAATGAACATTTTGATAGCTTCTCTGCTGTGGAATAATCCTGTACACTTTGAACATGTGTTACTCTCATTGGTTAATAAAAAAGCTGACTGGCTTATAGCAAGGCAGGATAAAGTTAGGTGGGAAAATCAAACTGAGGATGATGAGAAGAATAAAGGTGGAGTCAAGAGTCACCAGCTAGATACAGAGGGAGCAGGAGATGAATGTGCCATGCTAAAAAACATTCCACCATGTGGCAGAGAATAAATGAGGAATATGGATTAACTTAAGATGTAGGAGTTAGTTAGTAATAAGCCTGAGCTATTGACTGAGCATTTATTAGTATTAAATTTCTGTGCATTTATTTTGGAACCAGCAGTCAGGACAAGAAAACTCTGCCCACACTTATTCAATCCTAAGTGGTCATTCCTAAGCACATACAGATATGAGCAACACTAAAGGGACTCAGCAAGCCATGTGTGAGTGTGTGTTCATATTTTTCAGTCAATTCTAAACAGGATATGAGAAATATATGTACACATACAACCTACTGAGTCTGTTAACGTGTGTGTGTGTGTGTGTGTGTGTGTGTGTGTGTGTGTGTGTGTGTGTGTGTAAAGAAGCCATGAAGTTGAGAGGGAGTGGGAAGAAGAGGAGGGGAGTTTGATCGAGTACTGTATGGAGGGGAAATAAAATACATGAAATTCTAAATAAATAAAATATAAATTAATATTAAATAAAACAAACCTCTCAGAGGAAGGAAGGGAGGGAAGGAGGAAGGGACGGAGGGAGGGAGGAGAAGGAAGGAAGGAAAGAAGGAAGTAAATGAAGTTCCTCCTGTGCTGATGCTTTGTGATGTTACAGCCTCAGGCTGAACCTAAGCAGCATAAAAGAAAGAAAAGGTGTGTAGGGGGTGGGGGTGGGGTTGGTCAGGGCTCCAGGGCATTGCTCTTTTGTTTTGTTTTCTTTTGTTTTGTTTTTCAAGTCAGGGTTTCTTTGTGTAGCCCTCACTGTCTTGGAACTCACTCTGTAGCCAAGGCTGGCCTGGAACTCGAAAAATGTCTTTACCTCTGCCTTTGCCTCCCAAGTGGTGAGATTAAAGGCCTGAACTACCCCCATTTGGCACAGTGTAACTCTTAAAAGCAAGAACTTTGAACAGAACTACATAAGCTCAAGTTATCTCCTTTATAGATTGTTCCAGAAATCTATTCACAACATCACAAGAAAGTAAGGAAGTCACATGGAGATAATTGGAGAAGCTCTCACCAGCAGGGCCAGCTGTGGACACCTGATTTCAACCTTCACATGAGGAATGAATGTCCATGAAGACATGCCCAGCCTTACTCCAAACCATGGCACAGAATCTATAGGACAACTACTGCAGAACTGTGAAAATACCCAAACAACTCTTCTTTTGTTCCAGTACATCTCAGGTGAGCAAACCTCACTCCCATTCCACTTGAAACCCCATGACTGATCCTTGTGAGCTCATTCTGAAATGAGAATTGCTTCTAAAGAAGAGCCAAGTGAAAAAGTGTCCTTTTCAGACTGTGAAATGTAGACTGTGGCTGTAGGGATTAAAGCAGAGCATTGTGCTGTGCGGAAGGACAAAAAGAGAAATGGTATCCACAGAAAACAACCAAAAACAAACCAAATTGCACCAAAAACTAGTATGAGAGAGTTTTTTTTTCTAGAGGAAAACATAAGGCCCATGTATGAAAGTAAATCCCACTTGTAGCATTTGGTATGGAAAATAGATAATTTGTCATGTGTAGAACATAGCTATCCAATGATGGACAATTTAGAACATTTATAAATAACATCAATGAAAAATTTAACCCAAAGCTTTCCAGTGGATACATTGTGAGTTATTAAAATTAGCTGATCTTTCCCTTTTTGTCTTTAAACTTACTACAGTTTACCTCATGTGTGTTTTGTGGCATAATGGTTATAGATGCATATTATTTTTGAAATGTTTTAAATCTAGAATAGATAGGTTCCTAATACACAAAGATGGACAAATTATATTGTGGTTAAAATACAGTGTATTGAGGTTATATTTCAATAATGACAGTCTTCCTGTGTAATAACATGCTCAAACCCAAACTAATTCAGGTTATGATTTCTAAATAAAGAAGTCATGTGCCCCACGGATGGTGATCTTTCCAGGGTGTCCACTCTTCCATGTGAAAGCAGATCTACCACCATCTCAGTAGGATGACAGAGTTGGCTGTGACTTTGTCCTTTGCCATCCCCCAAGGGAAACTCCCTAGGAATATCCCAAAGAGCAATTCCAGGACACAAACACAGAACCAGTTCTAGTTACAGAAAATGTGAGGACAGTTGAATATAACCCATCCACAGAATCAAGGAACAGGTTCTGCAGACAGACACCTATTGTCAATAAGATTAGTTGAGCTCAGAATAGTGCCAGGAAACCTCTTTCATGCTTCAACAGAAAGTAATTTGTTTCAAGTAATGATGACTAGTTACATATAATTATCTGATTATTGCAAAAAAAAAAAAAACCCTTGCCCAAACAACTTTAGTATGCTACATTATAAGGTTTCATTTCCTCCTTGAATTATTTAATGTTTATGTAGTCCTGAGACAAACTGAACAATTCAAAACCAATTAAAATTTTTGCCCAAATCACTCCTAACTTGTAAATTGGCACAATATGGTAGGTACATGTAAAGTTGGATTCTTTTCTTTTTTTTCTTTCTGAGAGCAGTGGCAGTAGTGTCTTAAAAATAATGAGGTTTTCCAGAGGAAAATAGTTTATAAATCATCAGCCAATGAAAGTGATTCATGAAATTATATCAATTTTAATATAAAACAGCATAATTCTTATCTCTTGTGTAGGTAGACTTTTAAGATGTATGAGAAAGTGAATTGCTTATACCATGTAAATGAAAATAATCATTCAGTGTCTAATACAGTCTTGCAAATAAGGAAAAATATTTAGATTCGTACACAAAGAAATTTCAGTCATTGTTATTCTTCTGATTTACTTGGAAACACAATGAATTAAACTAATATTATTTTCTATTCAACTGGCATAAATTAACTCTGCTTCTGGGAGCAATTCATTTTGAATACTTGCCCAGTGAGTTAAAATGCTGGAGGTTTTATTTCTTCCCAGGTGAGGTCACAGATCCTTAATTAATCTTTCTAATTATAAGAAAAAGATAGGAAAAGTATCAAGTATTTTATGATGTAAATTGAAGATAAGTGTATTCGTGATTTTGAGCTGAAGATATTTCATTGCATGGACAATATCAGAGGTTGAAAGTATTAAGAATGCTTCAGTAATGTAAACAATTACTCATGACTTGTGTGTAGGGAGGCTTTTTGTCTCAAGAAATTAGGACGTGGAGGAAGGAAGGCAGTGGTATTGGTGGCATGAGTCAGCCCTATTGAAGTGAATCCTATCAGTTTTATTCCTGCCCTTTTCCTCAAGACTCCAGTAACAGTCCATCTTTTGGCAATGCACACTTATCAAGGCAGAGAAGAAGGAAAGAGATTGAGATGTCTGCCTTGCCCATTGTATCAGAAAAGTGAAACCTTTCCCTAACTCTCAACACTATAGCAAAATGTCTTTTCACCTTGTCAGAAAGGTATGCTGGGAACTCCAGCCATATCACCCTAAATGTGCCAGTTTTTTCTTTCTTTCTTTTTCTGGTCTCAGAAGCTAAGAAGGGATGGATCTAGTCAGAACTCAGATGGGAAGAAATGTTTTGCAAGGTCAATGTTGAATGATGTTTGTTGTTGTTGTTGTTTTTACTTCATCAAGGTATATAGTACAAATATGTTACAGAGGGACCTAGGGAAATAAGTATTTTCTTTGGAAATGATCAAAAGAGAAAAAGATCAGATTATTCAAATGACATTATTATTATTTTTTAACTGACATCATCTACTGTTCTGCTTGTAGAGGAGTGATTTGGGTGATCGACTTTTACACATATCTGAAAAAACAGAAAGAATATTGTCTGTCTATGTCTCAGAATTATTTAAAGGTTAAATGAGATGATCTACACAAACTTGCACCCTAGGCTGTTGAGAAGTAAATGTGGTTTAGATTTTCAGTGTTGCAGGAACATAGCTTCAAAGACACTATATAAGAACTTCTTTTTGTAGGTCACATCAGCTTAACCTTTCCTACTCATCTCGTAGATCTGTAAACACAGCTATACTTAATTTTTGACCTAGAGAAATCTTAAGATACTCAGAATAAGTGTGTGTGGGGGCCAGTTATAAGTACAAAAGCAATCAGAAATAACTCGCTATAAAAATGATAAAGATGATTTCACGTAATTTGTACAGAGAATCCCTGAAGAAGAAAAAAACTATAAAATTTAAAAAATCACACAAGGTAGATGTAGAAAATTTCCCTGCAATTAAAGAAAATACTAATTAAATAGATTAGAAATGTTATACTCTTAGGTAAAGTTGGGTAAAAATGTAGATTGATTAAAAAGTATTTTGTTGTTATGAAGGCAGAGAAACACAAGGTTAGCCTCGGGTACCCCACATAACACTCAACCTTTTTGAACTGCAGAAAAATGTACCCAGAGCTTCCCAGTGTCATGGTGAACCCAGTTGCCATAGTAAAAAGAGTAACACATAAGGATCCAGCAAATACATTTACAAGGACATTTTTGTCCTTCCCCCCAATGCTCAGAGAACACTGTGGAAGAGAGAAGAGAAAGATATGAGAGAGCCAGAGATTGGAAGGGCTGCTGTGCAAAAGTGACTTCTGCCCATGACAGGCCCATAACCCTCATGAGCTCATAGTGGCTGCTGTTACCTGCACATGACAAGCCAGTGGACATCCCAACATGGACAGCAAGAGGCTCATGAGGCCCCTCCCCTGGCTGAGAACAATTGCTGGTTGATGGCAGCTAGGAAAGGAGAGTCAGTTTTCTTTAAGAAATGTTGCCCTTGGTAGGAGAAGCATGAAAAAATGTATAAGGGTAGCACTAACTTGACCAAGTACTAAAAAAAAAAAAAAGAAAAGAAAAGAAAAAAGAAAAAACAAGACGTTGGATTGTTGTAAAAACAAAACAAAAAGAAGTTGGGAGTGAGATATTTTGGAATAAGATGTCCTGGAAGCAGTTGGAGTGGGGAGGAGAATATGATCAAGCACATTGTATACACATATGAAATACTCAAAGAATAAATGAAAGAATACTTAAAACACACAAATAAATAAAAGTAAATACCATGCAACAAGAGAGGAATTAAAACAAACAGCTCAAAATGAGGACTGCTTAGCTGATTTTACGTAAAAGGAAGCTTTACAAGCCATCAGAGGCTCAGTTTGGAAGACTGAGTTTAACTTTTTACAGCTGATGAAAGTAACACAAGCGGCACACTTTTGTATTTTCCTAAATTAAAGGCTAGCCGTTGTAATTCTGGAGACATAGCTCTAAAAACATAATTTATAACAGCTTACATTATGATAATATTTCACTTTTAAGCTCAAACATGTATTTTTAATAATGGTTAAAATGTAAAAACATTCATTTTTAAATTTATAAAATGCTTGTTTATTAAATTTGAGCCAACTAGCTCCTCCCCCCTTAAAATAGCACACATAGGTATTTGGGATGATGATTAATGGTAGAGTGATTGACTAGCAGGTACAAGGTCCTGAGTTCAATACCAACACTGCCAAATAGTAAAACAACAAATAAATTTGTAAATATGTTGTGACTTATGGCAAAGAAAAAATGAAGATCACAAATGGAAACAAATTTGTGGATAATCTGCTGACTTTAATTAGAAAGTTTACCTGATCAGGTCTAATATAATCACAGGAGTCCTTCAAAATGGATGAGGGGAGATAAGTCAGAGTGATGAAATCTAAGGAATTCTCAGTTCAGTCTTACTGTCTATGAAAATGAGAAAGTGGTCCAGAAACCAAGGATGTGATGTGGCAGCCATCAAATGTGGGAAAGTCAGGAAGTAGGTTGTCTATCACAGTCTCTAGAAAACACTTTACATTTTTATTTTAGCCTTCTGAGATTCATTACCTGCAGCACTGTAGGAAAATACATTTGCATTTTATTAAGTCACTGTATTTATGATTTGTTCTAATAGTAATGGGAAACTAATATGTATTTCAAACTGTTTCAAAACAAATGGAAAAAAATTGATAATTAATTCAAGCTAAGGACAGCTATTTTGAAATGTTTGAATTTAGACTAATTTAAATATGATTTTGGCACTTTTCTCCATGACTTAAAATATATTAATATATTTCTCAATTGCAAAGTCACATATAGACTTAATATATACTTCTTTTGAGATATTAATGAAAGAAGACCTATTTTACTTTATTTAATATAGTGTTCTAATACATTATGATGTAACATAAGTCAAATCAAATGCTTTATAACCTTTAAATAATGGTTTCAAGAAATGTATCTCTATTGTCTAATATCCAATACTGTGAAAATAATAAATATTTCATCTCTTATGATTATTTACAGAGTGATCTATGTATGGGAACAATTATCAAAAAACTAGGTATATTATAAGGTTTAGTAGAAAAGCCATATACTGTGACTACAGCACAAGTGTGTGTGTGTGTGTGTGTGTGTGTGTGTGTGTGTGTTGAAATTTAGGAATTCACTTGAGTTGAAACATTCCACAGTGAAGAAGGAACTTTAAAAACTAGAAAAGAAACACCTCACAACTCTCAGGAAATCCCTGGAATGTACAAGATTCACAAGA
The DNA here is from genome assembly GCF_017639785.1 of Mesocricetus auratus. Lineage (NCBI taxonomy): Eukaryota > Metazoa > Chordata > Mammalia > Rodentia > Cricetidae > Mesocricetus > Mesocricetus auratus. The sequence continues at coordinate 15,376,675 of NW_024429210.1, read as the reverse complement.
CTTTGCCCTCACCAAGGTTATGTGAGCAATAAGTGCTTCTGAGGAAAAGAATCTCCTTCCACTTAAGCTACAGGGTTCCATCTTTTTTATTGAAATTAGAAACAAGCTTGCTTCACATGTCAATCCAAGCTCCCTCTCCCTCCCCTCTTCTCCTGCCCCCTTGCCCCCGTCCAATCCCCACTCCATTCCCCATGGAGGGTGAGGCCCTTTGTAGGGAATCTCCAGAGTCTGTCATTTCATCCAGGGCAAGGTCTAGGCCCTCCCCCAAGAGTCCAGGCTGAGAGAGCATCCCTCATTGTGGGATGGGCACCCAAAGTCTATTTGTATGATCTACTACCAGAGGTCCCATAGATTGCCTAGGCCTCCTCACTGGCACCCACATTCAGGGGGTCTGGATGATCAGCCATCAGTCTGGGGCTCAAGAGCTCTCCCTTGTTCAGGTCATCTGTTTCTGTGGGTTTCACCAGCCCAGTTTTGACCTCTTTGCTCATCACTCCTTCCTCTCTGTCACTGGGTTCCAGGAGTTCAGTTATTGTTTAGCTGTGGATGTCTGCCTCTGATTCCATTAGTCACTGGATGAAGGTTCTAGGATGGCATATTCCTGAAAACAGCTTGGTATTGGCACAAAAATAGACAGGTAGACCAACAGAATCGAACACCCTAATATTAACGCATACACGTATGAATACCTGATCTTTGACAAAGAGGCTGAACCTCTTAGAAGAGAAAGTGGGAGGTACTCTTGAATGAATTGGTACAGGAGACTGCTTCCTGAATATAACACCAGTAGCACAGACATTGAGATTGACAATTAATAAATGGGACCTCCTGAAACTTAGAAGCTTCTGTAAGGCAAAAGACATGGCCAACAAGACAAAACAGCAGCCCACAGAGTGGGAAAAGATATTCACCAACCCCACATCTAACAGAGGGCTGATTTCCAAAATTTAAAAAGTACTCAAGAAGCAATAGCCAAAACACTAAAGATACAATTAAAAAATGGGCTACAGAACTACATAGAGAATTCTCAACAGAGGAGTCTAAAATGGCTGAGAGACACTTGAGAACGTGCTCAACATCCCTAGCCATCCGGGAAATGTAAATCAAAACAACTCTGAGATACCATCTTACTCCTGTCAGAATGGCTAAAATCAAAATCACCAATGACAGTTCATGCTGGAGAGGATATGGAGAAAGGGGAACACTCCCCCACTGATGGTGGGAGTGCAAATATGTACAACCACTTTGGAAATCAGTATGGAGATTCCTCAGGTAAATGGGACTCAGTCTACCACAAGACACAGCAATTCCACTCTTAGACATATACCCAAAAGATGCACATTCATACAAGGACATCTGTTCTGCTATGTTCATAGTAGCATTATTTGTAATAGCCAGAACCTGGGAGCAACTTAGATGCTCTTCAACTGAAGGGTGGATAGAGAAAATGTGGTACATTTACACAATGGAGTACTACTCAGCAGAAAAAAAAGTAATGGAACCTTGAAATTTGCAGGCAAATGGACAATGCTAGAAGAAACCATCCTGAGTGAGTCACAAAAAGACAAACATGGTATGTACTCACTCATATATGGATTTTAGTCATGAATCAGGGGAGTGCCAGCCTACAGTCCCACTGTCAGAGAGTCTGAGAAACAGAAAGGACCCCCAGAGAAGGGGAATGAGGCAAGATCACCTGAGCAGATTGGGAGCATGGGGGAGGGGGAGGGGAAGGGGGAGGGAGATGGGAAAAAGAGAGGGGGGAGAAGCGAAAGGGAGAGGAGGACATGGGGAAGCAGGATGATTGAGTCAGGGGAAGCAGGATGAGAGATACCATAATAGAGGGAGTCATTATAGGTTTGACAAGATATCTGGCACTAGTAAGATTTCCAGAGATCTACAAGGATGACACCAACTGGCAAACTAAGCAGTAGTGGAGAGGCTACCTTAAATGCCTTTTCCTGTTAATGGATTTCCATCTTTTGTGAGTTATAGTCATACTGACTATGATGGACTATTAGAGAAGTAGCTTTCCCTTGAGGAACCCATGCTTCTGAAAGTAATCCCTCACCTACAGTCCTGTGAATAACCCCAGAAAGATTCATTGTTTCATCAAGCTGCACTTTTGTGACATTGCTACTTTTTCCATCAGTGGTGAGTGGAGGTTGCACCTATCTCCCCAGGTTAAGAGTCACACAACAAGTATCTATCTTTTTATGTGAGAGAGAGCACTTGGGCTTAGCTACTCAGTGTATTTGTTAAATGTTACTTGATGATGCAGGTATTTTCCGAATTCTAACCAACATTAAGCAATGGTATTAGATTTAAAAACTAAAGACTGGAGAGAGATTACATGGCTTCTTTAATTTTCTGTTGAAATTCTTCAGTTTGCCTTTAGAATACATGTGTTAAAGAAACAGACATAACTGATGGAATCCGATGAACAATTGCATACAAACAGAAAGACAGAAAGTTTTCTTGTGAGTACAGTGGAGTCTTCACTTTGCCATCCTTTAATGCCTAGGTTGGAGTATGGATTTTCATTCTTTAAGAAATGTAGTCAACAGAAACTAAAAGTTGGCAATACTTTTTCCCAGTGACACAATCATTAGTCTTTGTAATTCTAGTTAAGAAACATAGGCTAATAGGGAGGAGGATGGATTTGGCTGAGAATTTATTATGCTGTAAGAAGATGAGCAGTGGTGGACATCAACATTCAGGACTAAGATATTTATCCCTCAGCAGTTGTGCCTAAAGAATGAGACTATCAAATTCAGTGACACTTGGAATTGGGAAAGGAAATACATACTTAGTATTTCCTTTTGTTTGAAACAAGAAAATGATTAACACTCTGGCCTTTCCCTGTCTCTCTCTTTCCTTTTATCTCTTTTAAAAGTTTCTGTAACTGGATTACTAGTGCTGTTGAAGTGCTGTGGAAACTAAACAAGGAGTATTTATAATTATATGGAAAATAAAAACTAATGACTTCAAATTACAGTAAGTTTTTGTAAAAATCCATCTCTTGGATGAACTTTCCTTCCTTTCCTTTCCTTTCATTTCTTCCCCCACCCTGGTCTGTGGCAGCCCTGATCCCTACTAGTGGCTAGAATTCCTACATGCCCACTTGAGGAAATAAATATTCAAAGAAGAATATTGTCACTTTTGTTGGATGTCTTTGATTGTCACAATTTTCAAAGTCTAAGCGGATATATACTAACTTGGATGAAGAAAACATTTTTAGGGGTTGGGGAAAATATAATCTGTAGAAGCTAAAGGGCTTGATTTTCTTGTCTGGCAAAATATATTTTATGTATTTCCAGAGTTGACGCAAAGACAAATGAATATCCCCATGGTGTAATCACCTAGTTGAAAAATCAGGTGACTTCTGTCTTCACATTCCCTTTCAGCACAGTAAGTTTTTATAGTTTTTTTCTATCTTGGTTGGTAGATGAGTCAATGTTTAAATGGTCATTTATCATTTACTATATAAAAGAAAGGCTATTACCTGAAACTCATTTTTACAGTTACAGGCAAACAGAAATAATCATTTTCAAGGACCTAGAGCTGTTTTTTGAAAAATGTCATCATTTTATTCCTATTTTACTTACTCTCTACTTGCATGTGAGCCAGCTTGGAGAGCTGCACTCTGCAAGTTCCAGCTATAAAGAGTTTCTAGCACTTTCCTTCAGCATGGTGCAACAGGAGGGATTGAGCTCCAGGGAATCATGGGTATCTTTCTGACTCACTTGGAGAATGAATTTAAGGCACAAATCAGTCACAGCAGTCATGACTTCCATTCTGAGCTAGGTCCTATAGACATTAGGTTCTGTAAGGACCAAAGTTTCTCAGTAGAGAGCCAGTGCTCTTCTTAGTACAGCCTTTAATTGTTTATATATTCAAAGAATTGTCATATCCAGTGTGTGGACTTATATCTTATAAATATTTACTGTCTTTTCCATTAATGGGATAATAACTGTTGGTATATAGAAAGGGATTATCATACACAAGATGGTTGGACAATGGTCTTCATGAAAGCCATGACTTGGAAATTCTTCAAAACTATTCAGAAATGATAGCTTTGTGGTTAATAAAATGTGGAGAAGCTTGAAAGTCATGTAGAACTAGTTTCAAGTCCTGCTTCTGCTGTTTAACAGTATGAACATAGCACATCATGGGTCTCTCCTAATATGTGCATTGTTTTTTAAATTGAAGTTAAAAGGCATACTATAATGGCTGGCATAAATAAACACCAACACATCCCCAGTGAGTCATTTACAGCCCAATTCTGTTTTTTCCCCTTGTGTCAGAGCAGCTTATTCTGTCGTATCATTTCTGATAGCTTCCTTTCCCACGTTTATCTGTTCATGTTCACCATCAGAGCTGGACTATGCAGAAATACCTAGGACCCTCAAGTTCCTTTCCCTTGATGTCTAGAAACATAGTAGGTTTGGGGATTCATTTCCCTAAGGTTTTTCTGAAACCCCATAAAGTCTTACAAATCCATAGTTTTCACCAAGGTGAAAAGCCAAGAGAGGGAAGGAGAAAGTAACATTTAGCTATTTTAAACTTTTGATTTTTTTCTCTAATATTGAGGCCTTGCACTCCCATAGGTACATTGTGAATCGTTAAAAGTCCTCCCTAAGGATAGAGTAAGCATTCAGTGGCCTCTGAGGACCCTTATCTTATAAAATACAGTCAAAAAGGAGTTGCACTTTTAGAATCAATTGCTGAGAAAACTACAAAATGAGAAAAAGAATCAGTAACTTCAGTCAACACTTCTGTATTTCAGTTGTCACAGGATTTGTGCACATTTGGGAAATGGAGATTGTGACGCATCAAATCAGCATAGTAAGCATAAGAAATACTGCTTGTAGGCACTGCTGTATCTGTGGAAAATTGGAAGCAATTTTGTGGCATCCTTACAAAAGAGATCCTTATCCAAAGATTGAGAGTTTCATTGGAAAGCTACTGTGGATTAGGGTGATATCTGAAAGGTGGTAGGAGACTAAAAGGCAAAGCCTTTGTAAACAGAGACTGACTACAGGGTGTTTCTTATCTGACCATAATAGTCAAAAGTGTGGGGTTTGAGGGCCCAGGATGAGGAATTGGCAATTGAAACTAGAAAACTTGATTAGATATAAAGAATAAAGGTCTCTTCCTTCCTTCCTTCCTTCCTTCCTTCCTTCCTTCCTTCCTTCCTTCTTTTCTTCCTTCCTTCCTTCCTGCCATCCCTTCTCTTTTTTCCTTCCATCCTTACTTTCTCTCTCTCTCTCTCTTTCTCTTTCTCTCTCTGTCTCTCTGTCTCTGTCTCTCTCTCTCTTTCTCTTTTTTTCTTGTTATCTAGATGTTAAAGTATTGTGCCCAATTCTGAAAACCAAAATCACCAAGAGGCCCATTTTGATGCAAAAGCAAAGAGTCTTTTATTGTAGTTGTTTAACAAGCTAAACCCATTAGCTCGTGCCCTTCATCCCTCCACCATGGCAGATGGCCTGAGAAAGCCCCCAAGAACCAGCAAAGTGGAGATCTTAAAAGGGGAGGGAGAGTCTAGGGGTATGAAACAGTGTCAGGATTGGTATGCTTCCAGGTTTGGATGACCTGACATGCGTTGATTGGTCAACTGGTTGTTATGGCCCATAGGCCCTCCCAGGGCACTTGCTGTGCTCTACAGGTCACTGTAGTCACTATCTTGCATTTGTCTGGAAAGCATACCCAGAGCCCTAAAGTAGTTATCTCATACTGGCTAATTATTTCTGGGTGTATGAGTTTGAGAGACTAAACTAAGCAGGCAGGTAGAATCAGTGTCTGAAATTCAAACAAAAGTCCATTTCTGTGGATGTTATCATTGACACAGCAGAAATCAGCAGCATACTTGCCAAGCCCAGGAAGGACAATCTGAGATGGTTGGAGATGAATCTGGAGCCTATCAGCATTCTCTATAAAGAGCCAGGAAGCAAATATTTTAAGCTACTTAGCTTTTTCATTATAGCCCAAGAACAGTTATAGACAATATGTCAATATATTAGAGGTCTGTGCTCTCACAAAATCTAATTATATTAATCTATCTACAGATGTCAAGCTGGATTTGGCCATATATATATATATATATGTATGTATGTATGTATGTATGTATGTATGTATATAATCTGATCTGGAAAGTTAAGCTACAGAAGGCCCTAGACCACAGGTGGCCAGCTCTTTGTGACACCCATGGTCTAGCACAGTGCTTGCTTAATGTACATTTGCAAAGATGATCAGTATTGTGTTAAAGTGACTTTGAATGTATTTGCTTTGCTGTAGCAAACAAAGGAAGCAAAGAATATACAAAGAAATAGGGAGGCAATGGCAAATGAAACTGAGAATGGATTATGTCAATTGCAAAATGATACAGCCACAAGGATGCAGAATGAGAAGTTATAAAAAGTGTTCCTAGCATTTAGCAATCATCAGAATAAAAGATCATTAAAATGTAATCAAAGAAAGATACATCCACACAAAATAATCTGGATATTAGCTAATTTATTTATTTAGAGAGGGTATGTGCCACCATGTCTGACTTATCTAAGTCAGTGTTAGGACAGAAGACGTCTTGAAAAATAGTCTGTGTGGCTTAACTTTAATGGTTACTGTTCTTAGCATTTCTAAGTTTGTAGTTAAAAAGTATTAGTTCCAGCTTGATCGAAAAATCTGTGTGCTAGAGTATTTGAAATCTAACGTTACGAATCTTTGAACTATTTGAGGGAGAGTCAAATGTGGTTTTTCTTTTTCTTTTTTTGACATTAAGTAGCTGAAATAACCAGCTTGGATAATTTTTAAGCTGGTCTGTTGATATTTGTCAAGAGTTTTATTTTAACTTTTCCCCCCTTAGATTTATGAGCTTAACTTTTGTGAATTTCCAGCTTCACTTTATGAAACCAGTGGCAATCATATGAGTTAAATATTTTCTTTGTATTATTAGTTTTCTGCATTTACTTGGTCTTTTTCTGCTGTCCCACACTGGGCTGTTGGAGGCACCCTTGATGATTTCAGAGGCTGTCTTCTCTAAACATTCTGGTCCTGAGGTAAATGCATGTGCATGAATGAATTCCAGACAAAAATGTCCCTACCTTTAGACTTCGATTCGTAGCATTTAATTCCTTTGCCTTTCACTGTGGCCAGCTGTCATTCTTGGTTTGTGCAGTCATTTTCAACATTGCAAAATTATTGCTTTTTTGTTCAGTGTTGATCACCTTTGCATCATTTGGTACAAACGTAGTGTGTGTGGTTTGTTATGCTTATGTGAGGGAGGAAAAAAACCCACCATAAACATGTCTAATCATGCCATTGAAGCTTTTCTTAGAGTAATTGGAGCAAGGAGAAAGGAGGGCATAGAAATTGAGGGAAAGGGTCTTAGCCTGAATTTTCCAAATGGGTTATTTATCTGTTAATTCTTCATCTTTCTTCATCACCATGTCTGAATTGAGAAAGTCTTCCTAATGATAATAAACTGTGTCAAGAACAGATGGCTGATTTGATGTGATGAAAATAACTGTGTCAATTGAGGGCATTTTTCCTTTATCCATTTTGCTTTTCATCACTCTGGGGCTGTGGTTCATGCATTTCCCCCTCTTTTACAGAATCCACCCTCAGCCCAATATAATCTGGTAAATCTTCCTCCCAAAGCAGCTTGGGCCTTTTTCTCTGGCAGTCTTGAAGAGTGGCCTTTTATGTTTATTTTTAAGTAATTTCTACCTTTCTTGTCTTTTCAGTTTTAGTTAAGTTACTTTGGGAAGGATCAGTTTACAACAAATGTTTAGTGTCAGAAATTTTACAGTTTCATGGGCCTTGACAGCTCAGCATGAGAAAATGTGGCATTATGTCAATTGTAAACGAGTATGCTATTTACATACTAATTAAACTTTTCACTAGTGGGGTGAAAGAATGTCATTTGGAGCACCCCAGTTGTTCTGTTTATATGATTGTTGTCTATTGAAATCATCTGTTGGTTGGCATTTTGCAGCTTCATCCCCTAAATGCCATTTCATAACCTTCTCCTTAAAAATATTACCCCACTGCTTGAGAAATCACATTCAGTACATATAACACCAAAGGGGAGTCTGTGGATCACACACTTCATCATAGCACCTAGTTTAAACAGTGACAATGACAAGGTAGGTTCATCAACTACATCCTAAATTCAAGAGGTTTGGGTAAAGCTGTCCTTTACATTTTAATTTACCTGATCTTAAAAAGAAAATAGTAAAATATTTTATAACATTTTGGCTCTTGAGGAAATCAGAGCTGCACAGTTTGTGTGTGGGCCTGAAGATTCTACTGTCCAACCTCATAGCCAACGATATCCATGACATCACTTAGCTTTGGCTTGGCTAAGCCCATCATTCCACACACTACTCTGCTGGTTACACCTGAGTCACATTTTGTCAATTTATTTATAGACAATGTGTTAAGCAAAACAGAGGGCATGCATATTAGCAGGCTGTTACTTCCTTTTTATAATCTTAACCCAACACCATCCCGGGCTCACATGTCTGTCAACATGACCTATTTTGTGCAGCCCGGTCTACATTGGTGATCCCTTCGCCCAGGCCATACCTGCTTTGTGAAGCTGACTCAGGAACCCTGATAATGTCTGCTCACATATGAAAGGGAAAGTGATTAATAGTCCATTGAGCTATTTTCCTCTCTTGCTTCCCATCTGCAGAAGATAGTTTATTAGGTTTAGCTAATGCTGTTTTTCCTCCTCTTGTTAGATAAGGCATAGAATCAACAATGTGTCACATCTGTGTGGGAGCTGGCTCAACGAGAGGCTGAGCCACACAGGGAGCATTTCCTGATTGGGCTGGTGGAAGGAGCCCGTGTACCTGAGAGAGAGCACAGAGCTGCATGTGTTGGGCATTGTCAACAGAGTGCTTATCTTCCATTCTTTCAAAAAAGGTGGGTGAGACGGTGCCTCTGATAAAAGCACTTGCTGCTAAACCTGATGACCTGATTTTAAACCCCAGGACCCACATTGTACAAGGAGAAAAACAAACCTCACAAGTTCTCTGGCTTCCATATGGGCATGAGTAAACACATACATACACACACACACACACACACACACACACACACACACACACACATTTTTAAAAATGAAAATGACAGAAATATCCTTGACACTTAACATCAGGACAACTTGCTATGAAGTTTAAACCTGTGACCCTTTCATTGCTTTTTCCTTGCTATTTTCAATAACCTTCAAGGTTGAAATAATTCCATAATGGAGTAAAAAAATCTAGGAACAGAAAGACAGAAAATACAGCTTAGCTCTGCATAATTCCAGCCATAAGACCACATTTCCTGAATGTGAAATAGTCTTGCTCACAGACATGCCAAAGCAAAAAATACAAATCTAAAATTTGAGCTGATAACTCAGATGATGGCAGAGATACCAACTTGTGAAAAGTCACAATTTTGCATTGTGCTGGGAAGCCACCTTCTGAGGCCGACTACTGTCACTCTTTAATATCCAGCAGAGGCTCCCCACTGTGCTTTGTCAGTCAGGAGCAACATCCAAGGCTCCCTGTAAAAGTAATTCACACTTTTCTAACAACACTGTTGCTTTAATTACCACTGAACTCCGTTGATGTTCAGGCAGGCCTGGCAGGACCACAGCAGAGGCAGAGCCACAAAAAAGCAAATGGCTTTCCCATTCTTACTTCATGATTAGTAACTCATCTTTGATGGAGATGTTCCTAACTCCCCTTGGCATATTTATAATCAAGAGACTCGCAGAGAAGAGAGAGAGAGAGAGAGAGAGAGAGAGAGAGAGAGAGAGAGAGAGAGAGAGAGAGAGAGAGAGAGACACTAATTAGAAGTTTTGATAAGGAATGAGACTGGATTTCTCATCTTTCCTTTCTCATCTTTCCTTTTCTGTTTTTGTAACACATGCTCTAAGCCTTCAGAGCATGTATTCTTGCTGGACAAATGTCAATCTTTTTATTTACTGTGGATGTCTCTCTTCAGTATTAGTCAATATAGTAAATTATATATCAAAAGAAATCACAGAGTGCCAAAATCTATCAATGCATAAAAATAATAGTAGAGCCCATGATTTATAAATAATGTGTGGGTGATGCTGTAGGTTTAAAATGTATGCAAACACATTTTCCATTTTGTATCACAAAATATTTTGCCAATGAAATAATTCTCAATGAACCAAATTCCACAATCCTCTCCACTTAGAATACTAGAGCAGGCACCTGTAATATCATGCCAATTCTTGGGAATGCTAATAGTGTAATAATCTTCAGCAAATCTTTTCAAGGACTGCTGCATTTACTCCTGAATCTAAATTTCCATGTTGAAATAAAATTTAGGGACTCTGGAGATGGTTTAAAAGGCAATAATCCTTGCTGGACACATGAGGACATGAGCTTGAATCCTCACAGTCCATATAAAAATCTAGGAATGCCATGAGCACCTGTAATCCCAGTACTGTGTGAGGCAAAGACAAGGCAACCACTGGGGCTCACCTGATACCAGCCTAGCTCCAGACAGAGTGAGGACAACCCCCTCCAACAGAGTAAGGTTGAGTGTGATTGAGAAGGGCACTCAACACCCTGTGTTGCACACACACATTGTGCACAAACACACTTTGCACACATGAATTCAGTTATACATCAAATTCCTACGCACATTGTTGAGTGATTAGTATGATACTGTTCATTGCTCATGAAGTCCTGATCCGAGTGACCACAGCAGGGGACAATCTACTACACACCACAGGCATCTTTCTCAGTATATCCTGAAAGTAGTAAATATCTTCTCCAAGACTTTTGTCATTCATGTCAAATTGTCCTTATTCATATTCTGTATTTGTCTTACTAAATTATACACTATCTATGGTGTATGATGATGTATTCTTCCTTGTGTCCATACAATATAAAAAGGATGTAGTCTCTGTAGGATGAATGAATACCTGTGTAACTTCAAAATCCTAACAAACGATGCTCATTTATAAGTTTAGATGACCCAGACACTGTGTGACAGAGTGAAATTTAAATATGACTACATCAGCTGGACATGGTGGCACACATCATTAATCTCAGCACGTGAGAGACAGAGAGAAGTAGGAGAATCCCTTGAATCTAGGCTCGCCTGGTATACATAGTGAGGTAAAGGACAGCTAAGGGTATAAAATAGAAAGACCCAATTCTAAATAAATTAATAAAAATGTGACTACATCACTACAATCTTCTGTGCATGTGTTTGTTCTTCTTACAGTGTTGACCAATGTGTTGAGAATGATCCACTGATATGTGGGATTTGCTTTCTTTTACCTTTAATCTGTACAAATCTTTATATCAGCTTCAAATAGAAATGATGAAGTAAATGTGAGCTTTTGGGACCCAGATTTCGCTTTGATCTCTCTTGGAGCCTAGAACTGATTCATCCTAAGTCTGTACCTTCTACCCTGACAGTACAGAGCCCAGTGATGCAGAGGAGCTACAGTGTATTCAGACCCTGAATATCACAAAAAGATGGAAGTCATCCCACTGTGACTGCATGGCATAGCAGGTGGACACTTTACGCTGCTACGTTTGGAGAGATTTGTTATTTAGAAGTAGCAACTGTGACTCCCAATTTGGGGCATTAGAAATCATAACTGAATAAGGTAAACTAAATCCCTACTCGAATACATTTTATACACTATTGTTATAAAACAGAAGATATAGAAACTTTCATCTTATAAAATAAAGCATTCCATTTTGAAAAACAACTCAATTTCAGCAAAACTAACATAACATAAATTGCATATATTTAAAAAGTACAGTTATATGAGTTCTGACATATGAGGGCATGTATATATATAGAGCCATCACCATAGCGAAAGTCAATGAACATACCCATCACCCCAAAGCTTCCTGCCTTCCCTGCAGAGTCCTCCAATCCTACCCAGACTACTGCTGCTCTGCTTTGCACTTTCAGATTCATTTGCAGTTTTAGGAATTTTACAAAAATTGACCGTCTAGCACGCCCTCTTTTTCATTGTTCAGTTTCTTTTTCTAGGGAGAGTTATCTGTGATTCCTCTCTCTGTGGCATAGAAAGGTCCTTAGCAGTGGGACCATCAATAACTACTTCATTTTTATTACTGAGGACTAGTCAACATTTGGGTATGTTACATTTTATTTATGTAATAGGAATTGTTTCCAGTTTTGTGATATCACAAATGCAACTGTTGCTATACACATATGATCAAGTCTTTGAATACACATACATTTCCCTTCTCTTTAGAAAATACTTTGGAGTAGTTTGCCTTCTACTCTGTAGTCAAAGTACACTAACAAGAGAATAATATGGGATAATCTCAGGGTGACTTGTTTGCTGTGTTTCATTCAGTAATCACTCCATTTTGCTGCCTAATATCCAATGCCCTGAAACTAACCTCTCACCTCTAAACATAGTAACTTCTCTGATTGAACAAGTGCTATTCCTACAGGTAGACAGAGGCAGAGAAAAAGGTTCCTGGGTTAGATTTTCTGCTGAATTAAATGTTTAATCAGGAAAATACTGAAGATCATCTGTCTCTCTTTGTCACTGTCTCTGTCTCTGTCTCTGTCTCTCTCTCTCTATGAGTATGTTTACACTAGAAAAATTTAGTGGGTTTCAAAATCATTTCTTTGTTTTCTGGCAGTTTGAATCTTCATGTATGCATTGTATATGTAAACACTGTGAACTGCATGAAAGTTTCAGAGACATTTAACTGTTTAAAAATTAAGGTTGGTATATATGCTCCCACTGTGAAAGACCTTGCTGTGCATTGCAAAACTGGCCCTGTGAGGATTGCCATGTGCTCTGATATAATAGCAGTCACCTAAAATGCTATGGAACTATTGAATCACCAAGATAGGTCCAGTGCCCAAACAGGGTGTGCTGATACAGGATTTTGTATAGTGCTGTTTTAAGACCCACGGAAGAATGGTCCCAGCTTTGCTGAGCCATTACTTTTACATTTCTGGTCCCAATTATTTCTTCTAAGGGTCAGGGGTCCACATAACAAAGGAACTTTTCCAACTGAATCCTGAACCCTTACTTGTAGGCCATGCTTTATATGAGGATCTCAGTTTTCTCTGCCCATGTGGTGCTAAATCCACTTTCAGAGTGTTAGAATTTGAATATGGAATGACAGCTGAAGGCTCATGTGTTAATACTTACTCCCCAGCTGGTGGAACTGCCTTGAAAGGCCCTGGAAACCTCAGGGGCTGGCCCATCTGGAGAAAGTGGGTTGTTAGGGACTGGCCTTTAAATGTGAACCTGGTCTCCAGCCCTTTCACTCTCTTCTTCTGATGCCATGAGGAATAGATTTCTCTATGACAACATATTCCACCTTCCATGATATTGTGCTCAAACTGGGATGAACAATCATGGAGAAAATCCTCTGAAACAATGAGTCAAAACACATTCCTCCTTAAAGTTGTCATCCTCAGGCACCTGGTCACAGTACTGAGAACAACAAATAGTATGTAGGGTCTGAGGGCATTTCTTTTCTGGGCAGGTTCTTTGGCATAATCAGCACCAAAGGCATCTGTTCCCTGAGCCCTGAAACTCCAGACTGGAGACATGAAGATACTGTGAATGTGTTCCCATGTGAGGGCCTCCGTAAGTGCACATGTATGAAGAGGTCAGACAAGGGCTGGAATTTCATTTTTCTCTTCTGCCTCTGTCTTTTCCACAGCTGACAATTCCAAGAAGCTCAAGGAGCCTGACATGAAGCACATGCATCTGTAGTTACTATATGCTAATAAAGTTATAGACATGGAATCTATGTGAAGAAACAGTTTTCTACCTTGATTACTAGAGAAAATATTTCAACATAAAATGGAACCCCCTCTTGTGTTCTTCTCATGGGGCTCTTCCAATGTGAGAGATAATTATAAATTTGTGGCTTTGTTTCCAGTTGTTTCTGCCTTCTCTCCCTTGTTCCCCTTCTTTGTGTAAAATGGGAAGGCAAATCAGGGAAGAGAGAGTGAGGTATTGATAAATTAGCTGAAGCCTTTGGTCCATAACAGGCTCCATTTGTGGGCTTGTGCATAATTGCCACTTCCTCAGCCTTTGTAAAGAACACAAGGAGATTTTGATATCCTCTTTGCTTGGCATTTTCAGAGGAGACAGACTCATCAATATGGCTTTAAATTCTAGAATTATTGGAGCTCAAGTCAGTCTCAGTGTGTCCCTGGTCCTAGTCACAAGCTGATCGGAAGGCCTCAGCTTTTTAAAATTTGTTTTTCTGAGACTTCCTGTAGTCTTAACAAGTTCTGTCACGAAGTCTTTCATCCCGGCATCTTGCACTCTTGTTGCTCCCAACTGAGGAAACACTGACTGTCATCTTTCCCATCTTGTGGACATTTACTCCTTCTTGAAAATGCAACTCATGATTTTGCTCTTCTTTGGGAGTTAGTAGGAATGAAATAATCTTGTAGGCATTTAGAATTGGATTTCAATTCAATGATTTGTTACATATGACTATGTTACCTCATATGGGTCATTGAACCCTTCTGAGTCCCGGTCAATCTACAAAGAGATGTAAAACATGCTTTCTGCTGAGACAATTAAATGATAAGATTGATGTACACCATATAGTATGCTTTTAGATTGCATCTCAGATTGGCTCCAAAGGTCAATCTAAGCACTTCTTATATGTGAGCATCATATCTGTAAGCACACCCCCACCTTCCCATTAACCAGAACAGCATCATAAGAATGCTAGGTCATAAAAGCTCAAATACATTGAGTGTCATCTGTTAGAAAAAATTTAGGAAAGTCTGAAAATGTGCTGGAGAGATGGATTGAATGTAAATCAAGACAAGCATTTTAGATGAAATGAAACCTGAGCCACTTCCATGTCTTGGATTCTTTAGTAGGGACCTAAGCATCTCATCTCTTTTAGATAGAGCATAATTAAACATCTTAAAGCATCCCAGACAAGCTTGGTGGTGTGCACCTTTAATCCTAGAACTCAGGAGGAAGAGGCAGGTAGGTCTCTAAGGCCATCCTGGTTTGCATAGCAGGTTCCAGGGCCAGTCAGGGATACATAGAAAAATCCTGTCCTGAAAAACCAAAATCTAACCAACCAAGCAAACAAAAACCAAACGTCTTAACGAACCTCACTTCAGCAGAAACAAAGCAAAGATCTATTGCCAAGAAAGTGCTAAGACTTCCCTAGTTACTACTCTGCAAAAACTTAGTCACCAAAGCAGACTTGCTGTCATACAGAGCTAGGCTCAGTATAAATTAGTCATGTCCAGCAGGGCCTTATGCTTTGAATCAAGTGATATTTATTTATAAGTCTTACTCATATTCTCGATCTCATTCCTCTTCTGCAAACTCTACAACTGTTTCATAAGGATTATACTGACTGCATTCTAAAATGAATTTCCTATGAATTTGGAAAGTTAACGATATAATCATATACCAAGATAATGGTTCTGCAGTTGCATGCACACTCTTTACAAGAATGAACTAGGCAAGCGACTAATCAGCAGAGACCAGACTGGTGATAATTGCCACCATTTTCCCTGTCACAGTCCCCTTCATAGACACATACTCCTGAACCCTGATCCATTCGGATAGGGGCTGCCATGTTCCAACCAAGAACCCTTGTTTGAAGATACACTGCATATTCATCCCAGAGCTGGAAGGCAGGCAGCAGTATGGACAGTCTCCAATTAGGCAGAAGATTTTAATCTACTTTGCAGAACTAATCGAATGGTTGTGCTTCCCCAGTGTTCACGTGAATTGCACCCTAGCTGGAGGTTAACGGACTAAACAATAGCAGCAGCAATTAAGTGGATGTAAATGAATGTGATAGGCTAATTCTCACAAGGAGAACATCAATGTGTCAGTGTCAATGCACCAGTGCCTGGGATAAAGGAGGAATTGACTGGGACACAGAAGGAGTGAGCAGCGATCTTGTGAGAACCTGTACGCCTCAACCAGACTAGTGTGGAATTTTCTGTGGATATAAGCAAGAGGAATAAAAATAAGTAACGACCGCATTTCTCTTCTACGTATCTTCCTGTGGGAGGAAAAGAGAGAAAACTCCATACTTTCCCATAATTATGTTCACAGTATTATGCCTCATAGTGTAGCTTGACTACGAAATGGATTGTTGGATGAGGGACAGTGCAAAGCACCAACCTACGAACAATAAGGAGAAGGACATTTTCACGTTTGGGGAAGCCAAGACCTTAAAAGAGGGCAAGCATCCCTGTTTTTTTTTTCATATTTGGAAATGGGGTCTAGCTGACAGAATTAGAAGGCTGCTGAAGTTTATTGTTGGCAGGTTTCAAGGGAGTCAGGGAAGACAGTGACTGTGGACTTATGATAGGAAAATGGTATTTTACTTAAGTTCTGATCTTTTGCTCTTTGTTTTTTTTTTGCGGGGGGGAGGGATTCCAACTTGAAATATGTGGTATAGGATTTGAAGAAAATGCGAAGTCTTTAAGAGTCCCTTGATTGGTGGGGCCTAGAAAACCTATCTAACACCTTCATGCATTATGTAAAGACTTCTCAAACTGTTTGGAAGAATATTAACAGGTTTAGCCAGACTTTGTCCTCTGCCCTTGGGCTCCCAGGCCCTCTGAAATACAGTAAGGAAGGAGCAAGTTCTAGGCCGAGTCTTCCAACCATGAGTGAACACAAAACTGCTTTTCTTTCTTAGCTAGTCAGAGTAGACATCACTGGGTATATTAGTTCACTAGCCTGTGATAGGTCATATGATAGGCCTGGTTTCTAATAATGCAGAGCCTGTCAAAAACCATGTGATGGAGGAAAGGCAGATTCATGAAGAGGAAGACGGATGATTCTAATACTACCTATGAAATAGTCTGTTCCTGAAGAGCACTTTCCGAATAGGCAACTGAAATATTGAAGCATACCAAGAAAAAGTAATCCTGATTGGTAGATTGAGGGAATAAAAGAAGAATGCATCTATTACCTGGAAAAGGAAGGCAGATACACACAACTCAGGCAGCCTTCTCTAGGATGTGTGATGCTGAAGTCCTTCTGTGCATACGTTTGTCTTATTGGTTGATGAAAAAAGTACTGTTGGCCAATAGGGAAGCAATATAGGTGGGACTAGGAGTCAAGGAAGATTCTAGAAAATGTAATAAAGTATAGAGAGTCATCATGTGATCCTTGAAAGAGAGGACGCATGAGGCTTGCGTCCTTGGTAAAATAAGACCTTATAGAAATATATATTAGTAGTTATGTTTTAATACTTAAGACAGAACTAGCCAATGAGAAGCCCTGGACATTGGCCAACAGCATTGTAACTAACAGAGTCTCTATGTGTTATTTGGGCTTGATGTGGCCCTGGGACCAGGCTGGTGGGAACAATGCATGTTACATATGGTACCCTCAATGTGCGGCAAGAATTTCCATGTAAAGCTAACAAAAGCTTAAAAGGGATTTTAAAACCAGAAAAACAGAGAGAAGCACAGCTTCTTGGTGGCAGCATTTTCTCGAGTGGGCTCTGGTTTGCTAGAGACAAGCAGAGACTTGTAGGACCAGTGCCTGCCATCTTGCAAAGACAACAGTTAAAACAGACACGGCTTTTAGCAGATAAAAGACATGTGACTAGAAAAACAAAGATTTACAGTAAAGTCAGATTCAGATGAAGTAAAACCTCTAAAAGGTTTTTAGTGTTTTTAAATATATACATAGGCTTGGGAGAGAAAAAGAAACAGGATAATGTCTGGGTGTGGTGGCACAAGCCTTTAACCCCAGCATTCCAGAGGCAGAGGCAGAGGCAGAGGCAGGCATATTTCCACAGAGAATCCCTGTTTCAGAGACAAGCTAAATAAATAAAAGTAAAAGAAATAGAGTAATAAAAAAGCCACATAAATATGGAAAATACACAGAGTCTGGATACTGTATGCTATTGTGTTGTCTTTGAATTGTTTAATTGCTGTGGAAAGAGCAACAACTGATAAAAGACATTTGATTATCAATGCTGCTGAATTAGTAATCCAACTTATATACTTTATAAATGCTTTGACTTCTAAATTACAGGTGTGTTCTTATGAACCAGGAAAAGAGGCCAGACAAAGCTGTGAAAGAACATGGTGCCCGGAAGGCCCCAGGTATTTTCCATTATACCGACATGCTATACAAAACTACCCATGAATGAAGTGACGTATGTATTTCTTGTTCTTAATATTTCTATTATTTTCAATACCATTTAATAGAAATCTGCAAGTTTTTATTTTTGCCAGGATCACACCCGTGACTTTGGATGCCTGTATAAATCAATTCTGTCAGAGAAAGCTTGAACTTGAACAACTGAATCCACAGGAAGAACTAGTAAACTTGAGGTCAGTTCATTTAGTTAAACAGCTGACCTTACTCAGCCTTTTTGCCCTGCCTCTTTAAGAGGTGGAAAGAGTATAGACAACATCTTCCTTGGAGGGTTTAAACAGAAGCTGTGCAAACACTGCATATTAGCTAGTCCTTTCCCACAGCCCAGCCAACAAACAACAATGGGAGCCACAGGTTGTGCTACCATGCTTGAGTGGCTTCCATGGGACCAAAAATGTGTTTGAGGCACAATAAATTTTAACGCTGCAATGTAGCAACCAGAAATAATCAATCAGATCTGTGTGCGTATCTGAAGACAGGGGCAGCAACTGCATAGGACCTGGCCAGAAGGAAGAAAGAAAGTGAATGTAAAGAGTTCAAGTCAACTTAGAAACCATTGGGTGGTGAGTCGAACGTATGCAGATGTGGTAATATTAGGACAGCTCTTATGATGGGAATGAGTGAGAAAAGGGTGAAGCGTGGGTACTAAGGCCATAAACAAACAGCATGCATCAGGAAGAGGGAAAGAGTGTGGCACAGACTTGACTCTGTTGAGATAGATAGCTGGTTACTGATTTCATTTAAATGTAATGCTTCAGACATATCTGGCGTTTTGAACCGATTTCAATTTACTTTGCTATTATTTACAAGTGAATATCATTGCAGAAAGAGTATATTCTGTCTGCGCATGGATTAGCTAGTAATGTTCTGGTGTTTTTTGCAGATGAATTAGGAGGTGAGAATAGGAAAACCTTAATTCTTTAAAAACCAAAGAAATATCAGCACAAAGGATCAATCTGTATTGGTGTTTTGTGGGGAAATCATGAAAATAAGAGAGTTTAATAAATTGTTATAAAATTGTTGATTATTGTTAAACAATAACAGAGTCACTCTTTGTTCTTATTTAGTTTTCAAATTTCTGAGTTTTACTAGCACCATCAGTGACTAGATGGAAAACAAAAGCCTATCTGATTGTACTAAAGAAGGTTGGTTTGCTGCCCTGAGTGATGCGTTTTAACCATGGACAGGGAACAGTTTCACAAACTGTTTTCAAAAGAAAAATAGGGTTTCATGTGGTGTACAAGCAATTTGTGTAAGATAGAATACATTTAATTAATTATTGCTAATTTCCCTCTAACCCTAAAATTGTTATTTAAAAATTATTTGGGGTATTGAAAATTATTGTTGTGGCAAAAATGAAATAACACCTGCATACATTTTTGGTTCAAATTCCAACTCCAAACTTAATACAAAACGCACGAAGTAGAGAAGAGGGGGCAAAGAAGACTGATGACATGGGCTGTGGTAGTCCACAGCTGCACTCCCAGGACTGCAGGAAGAAGCAGGAGGACAGTGAACTCAAGGCCAGCCTCACCTACAAAGTGAGCCGTGTCTCAGAAAGCCAAAATGTATCACAAAGGAAAAAACACAGAGAAGGTTGGGGAAGGAAAGGGAGAAGGCCTCAGGGCCTTGGGTAAATTCTAACTCTGGTCGTTTAATTAGCCAATCTTCCCCATCTCTACCACACATTGATGTCGGGTGTCTTTTTTTATTATCAGTCTTTTACTCCTCACCTTATTGTTTTGAGGCAGAGTCTCTCAATGAACCTGGAGCTTATCCATTTCGTCCCCCAGCAAGATGTTCCTGTGTCTCTCTGTCTCTAGCACTGGGATTACAGTTGTGTGTCATGGCTTTTTTCATAGGTGTCAAGCATTTGAACTCAACTTCTTAAGCTTGACATTTCTTCACTTGGATATTGTTTTTAAAATGTTTTGAAACTGTTTGAGATATGGAAAAATAGCTATAGTTTACCAATAGTGATAATAAATAATAACATTATGCATATATACATTGTATGTATATCTACAAACTACCTCTGCATATTTGAAGTACATCAGTCAAATTATCAGCGCCTATGATCATCACCACCAAACGAACACTACTCTATGCAATCTGTGATCAAAAACAAAGTAATCACAAAATTATTTAAGTGGATGATTGGCCATTTTTGCATGGACCCTTCCTTATACACACATTTTTTTTTCTGGGGAAAAATGCAATAAGTAGCTTATTTTGAACTTGAACTATTTGACTTCAGTTCACATCTTTCTATTTGTTGCATGCTAGTGTGTTTGCTTGCTGCAAGTCTAAAATGATAACATACATAAAGAATTCAGTACAGGTTCTTCTTTGTGTGCTGAGGGTGCTGCCAGACAGACTGACAGTCACATATATGCACCAAATACACTCTATTCTCAGCCTGTTTTGCCAGGTTGGTAGATGACATCTTGACCTCTTCTAGGGTGCTGGTTAATTTTTGTCAACTTGACACAACTAGAGTCATCTGGAAGAGGAAAACTTAATTGAGGGAGAGTGCCCACCACATTGACTTGTGGACATGTCTCTGGGGGCATTTAGTTAATTAACTATTTATGTGAGAGGATCCTATTATGGGTGGTATCACTCCTGGACATGTAGTACATGGTTGTGTAAGAAAGCAAACAGATCAGACCATAGAGAGCAAGCCAGTAACAACATTTTTATGGACTGTTTTGGTTTCTGCTTCTAGATTCCCCTCTTGAGTTCCTGTCTTCGCTTTCCTCAGTGATGGAGGTAATCAATAGACAGCTAATCTCTTCCCTCCTCCACGTTGCATTTGGTCAGAGTTTAATCACAGCGACATAGGAGCAGAGTGGGACATCTAGGACACAAAGTGCTCTGTCTTAGATGCCCAGAATTCTCCACCAGATGCCCTACATCATGGATGACAAAAGGATCATGAAAAATGGAAGTTCTTTTGCGGCCTAAGTGAAGAAATGCTACCAAGAACTCTGATTCTAATTGTCATTGTTTACAACTTAACTTTTAACCTATGAATCATGTTTCTACCCACAAGAATGTACAAACATGTTAGATATGAAGCAAGCTTTTGTGGAATATTCTTATAAATACTCATACTCATGCATGGGGGAATACGTAGAACTAATATTATAAATCATTAAGTCTGTGTGCGTGACTATTGCAGTGTGCTCATGTGATGGCCCATACTTTTTTTAAATAATGTAGTTATAGTATAAATTGAAATAAAAATAAAAATACTTTTGAAAGAACAGTACTTCTAAGGAAAATGAGTGAGTTTTTACTAGTGTGTTGTGGTATGAAAAATGCAGGCACGGTATTTAATAATGTTGTACTTACAATGCATACGATTACAATCCTCCCCCCATTCCCCCTGCCCTTGCTATGATCTTTATTAGCTTTGTCCTGATGATATGACCTTACAGAGCTCTACTCAGCCTTGACAGCCGCATAAAACCCACAAACAAATAGGGGACTGGCACAGCCTTTTCAGATTTAGGATCATACTCAACCCTATGAATCAGATTTTTCTATGTGTGGACATGACAACTATGGAAGAACTGTAATTTAGGACATATTCTCTTTATCCTTTTATGTAGAATTTCACTTTAATGTGATGCAAATGACAGGAAGAAATACATTCAGTGAATGTTAAAGCCTTCCCATTAAAAATTCTGTATGCATTTTACATTCTAATTCACGTATAGTCAAAAACCCTGATAAAATCACAGCGCTGATTTGACTGCTGCACTTATCGTATTAATGAGGATACTTTATGCCTTTTGAAAATTGGGATATGGTCCATTATGTGATTGTAAATGATGTGATTGTATCACTTAGATTTGTTATTCAATCCCACCCCTCCCGCCAGTCAGCTTTGTGTATGAGGAGATTCATCCGTGAGTCAGGACCCAGGCTGGAAAACTGAGCAGCAAATGCAACCCTACATCTTTGTAGTTCTGTTTAGGAGTGAGATACACATACATACACTGAATTTATTTATCAATAAATGCTATTTTCTTTCATACTCAAAATATCTTTCTCCCTCCAAAAGCAGCAGGGAAAATCTTGCCAAGGAAGTCAAACAAAAGGAAGAGGTGGCTGGATTGTGGCTCCAGAGACCTGTGCCTTATCCACAGCCATGCAGCCATTGTCACCCTTCACTGACTCATGTTTCGATTGAGGAACCCCTGAGCCCATGCCCCTCTTCCTCTCAAAGGGAACAAACATTCAGAGAACTGTCCTGGGCCAAACTTTGGTGTCACCACCACATTTAGGCACGAGCACATTTTGTCATGTTGCTCAGTGTGTTTTACTTCTATTTATTCTTTCATTTTGTCTTGTCACATAGTCGTCTCTGACCCCCAGGAGTACCCAGGCTTGAACACATGTGCTAGTATTCTTGGCTTTCTTTCTATCACAGGACCTTCTGCTCCTGGGTCCAAAGTGATGATGTTTACACAGACAAGGTCAGAGAAGCCTTTCTTTACTGAAGTTGTACTCCTGTTCAATGCAAGCTCTCTAAATGTTCACAGAACGTAACAGAGCCCTGACACAGTGATTCCCAACCTTCAGATGACAGGCAACCGGGGCCAGGGACTTTTGCCTGGCAGCTTCAATATCGGAAAGCATCATTTACCCAACTGTGCTTCCTTAGTCATTATTCCCAGAATTAATTCATGGTGCCCTGAGAGAAATACAGACACTGAGTTATTGTCTGGGCTCTTGGTTTTAGACATTATTCATGTGTTTGTTTGGATTTCTGAGCACTTGTGTTTGAGGAGCCTCTGTCCCTCTGTCTTTCTCATCTGTGCCTGTCTGTCTCTCCCTTGCACTCTTGTCTCTCCTCTTTCTTTTTCATCACGCGTCTCCTTACTTCCTTTAATTATTATATTCTGCTGCCAGGATCCTGGAGGAAATGATTTTGGCCTTTGCAGTGAAACAGTCTGATGTGGACTCCTCGGAGTTTTATACCTATCGGCACCCAAGTTCTTGATGTTCACCTGACTTAAATGTCTGACTTGTCCTAGTGTGTCTTGAAACCATATTTTAGATTTCATCGAAGACTATGTTTATTCACAACTCAGATTAAGAAGTATTTGAAGTATCTGTGCTATACTGAGATATCAGAATCATAGCACTGACCCCTTACCTCCTGCCCTTGACCCCATCCAGGACAAGAAATGTCATAGGGATCCATTTGCATAGCCTAAGTTTTATTTTTTAATAGAACAAAATTATGTATCAGAAGAGATCACAGGGAGTGTTTTCTGATGGAAGGCAGGGCTCCACCTTATTTGAGATTCGAGGCCAATAAGAACTTTGCTCAATCTTCTAGACAAAGCTCGCTACATCCTAATCTCTGTAAATCCACTCGCTCTGCTCAGCACTCTTGTTAATCAGCTCGGAGGTGGCACTGCACCCTTCTCACATTCTCTGTCTTGTCACACACAGCGCGTTCTAAAGCTCCCGTTCTTGGTGCTCCCAGACACACTGCTTCTGTGTTCCGTTTTGTCTTGCATTCACTCATCTACAGCTTGATGGTAGAAGAGGATGGCGTCACCATCACATTTAGGCATGAACACATTATGTCGTGTTGCTCCATGCATTTTACTTCTATCCATTTTAGGAAGAAACTAATTTGAGAAATCTTGGTTCTGCCTTTCAGGAAAAAGCATTTACCTTTTTTTCCTGCCTGCTGGAAATTGTTTCTTCATTCTCTTTCTTAATAGGAAACCCACTTATTTACATCTTCTCAGATCCTATTAGTTATCTCAACTGGCTAATTGTTACAGTTTTAGTCATTATGAGTCTATTCTGCGGATTTCACAATGACACACTCACCAGCAAGCTTACTTTCTCTGGAGCCTCTCTGTTTTTCTCTGATGGGCAGCATTGTCTTTCTGTTTTCCTCTGATGTTCAGCATCATGTTGGTGGCTTATTCCCTTCCCACTCACAAGAACTATGGCAGGCAATCGTCTACAGAGAATAGAGGGGGAAATGTTAGACCTGGATATTCTGCCTTGGATCAAACGCCCCAGGATAGTGGCAGGGAGAATACTTGATTTTATAGGACTTTGTCCTGATACTTCTTCCCTCTTGTCTCTTACAATTCTTCATAGTTCTCTAGAATGAATTTCCCTACATAAGATGAATTTCTCCATTTCTCTCTTGATGATGCTTAGTAAATCAGTGTATGGAATATTAGCCATGCAACCCACTCTCTGAGAGGGATTGCTGGCTGAAGCCATGCTGTTTATATGCTGCTCTGTGCCCAACTGTGGATAATAACTGAATTGATTTTACCTGAGCAAAGACAAAGGAACCTCAGGCTGCTTTCTGCATTATTATGCTCTCAGGTTATTTAGCTTTGAATAGTAAGAGCTCTATGAGAATACTAGGTCACATTTAGCCTCCTTTATGAAAAAGCACTTGTTGGGGAACTTATAGTGGATTATTAGATGTTACTGATGTGTTTTTGTGCAAATATGTATGTCTGTATGTACATGTGTGTATGTGTATATATACTTGTGTATGTGCATGTATACATGTGTATTTATATTTGTGCATGTATGCATATGTATATTTGTGTATATGTCAGTGTGTACATATGTGTGTGATGTGTGGCGTTTTTAAATAGATGAGTCAAATAACAAGAGCAAGATAATGCTTCTGGTTTCCATGTCTTACATCATTTTTCAAAAATATGCTTTTCATAAGGCATCTTAATTAAGCTGGAGATGGAAACTTTTCTTTCAGATCCTCGGAAGGAATTTAAAGAATATTGTTCCTTAATAAATTATAATGTGACCACAGATAAGCCAATCTATGGAAATTATAAGGGGATATTGGTAACGGCCGTTGTAAAGAGTGCTCAGTACATCCCAGCTGCTTCCTACTTATTATCACTAAGCTCCTGCATAGCTCCGTTAGGTGTGTGTTATTGTCTCAGTTTTATAAGTATAGGAATAGGGCACAGAGAGAGATTATAGGTAGTAAATGACAGCCTAGGATTAAAATCAGGAAGCCACACGCCCTGAGTCTTGTAGAATTGAGTTTAGGGACCATGGATGTAGCCCAGAGTGGAGTACATATGAGGCCCTGGATTCCACCATTTGCACATATTAATAAAATAGAAAAAATAACAAAATGAAAATGTGAACTTCTCTGCCTTGTACAGAGAAAAACCTACTCTCTCACTGAAAGATCATAGCAGCAAGATGTACCTTAAAGAAACTCAGGAATGACATATATTTTTTAGTGATTTAATTTCTCTTATCAATTTTGTGATTGTTTCAACTATTTTATTCATTTATGTTAAAACAACTCAGTAAGTTATTTTGAGCAATATGGAAATTAACATGTGAGAAGAGTTATTCTTAAAAATCCCGAGAAAGAATCATTTCAATATGGTTCCTTGAATAACTACCTTCCATGATCATCTACATCACAAGATTCTGCTCTTGCTTATTATCCTTCTGTGACAGTCAGAAAGCTCACATCTAGACTCATTTCTTATTTGTTTTTCAAGACAGATTTTTCTCTGTGTAACTTTGGAACCTGTCCTGTAGCTTGCTTTGTAGACCAGGCTGGCCTGGAACTCACAGAGATCCATCTGCCTCTGCCTCTGCCACTGCCTCTGGAGTGCTGGGATTAAAGGAGTGCGCCACCACCACCTGGCCATGGGCCATGTCTAGATTTTGAAATTGCTGGGGAATTAAGCAGGGGTCTCAGTTTTTGCTTGCACTTGAAAAGTGCATTCACCACCCATTTGTATACTATGGCCAATTTAAAGGCCAGGCACTTTTATTCACTGTAATGAGCACCAAGAGCCTCTTATACATGCAAACAATATACTGGATATACCCTAGAACTTTGAATCATCAAGGAATATTAGATTTGATGCCCCATATATATTCTCTTTTACTAAATGTAATTTGCATCTGGTTCATATAGAATTAAGGAAAGTGAGTGGAAGCATTTACATGAGTCTTATTACCATTGGATTGTATGAATAAACATTAAGTGGTGTCCAGGAATTACCCATTTATACAATAGCACAAATATCATAAAACTAGGTAAGGTCCCCAAAGAGTTCTGTTTATCCAGCACTGAACTCAACCAAGTCTTCACTATTTGATCAATAATTAGGCTCAAGAGTAAATGAAGTCCCACAGTCATGCCTTCCTATCACAATAATTATCTATAATTAATATTATTATTGATTGAACAGTAGAAAGTCACTGTCTGGATGAAATAAGGGATTTGAGATTTCATGGAAATGCTTTACAATTTAATTATATTTCCCTGGGAGACTGTAAGATAACTCAATTTGATTTTTCCGAGTTTCACCAACCATTACATGGGTAGAAGGAACATTGGGGTATCATTCCTATATATAGGAAGCAGACCCTGCTTCGCCAGTAATACTGGAATCCCATTCTGTTGGCTTCATAAAATGTAGTGAGGCTGACTGCAGTAGCTGCTGGCACTTCAGTTGGTTTTCATGGCAAACAAAACTGAGGTCTGTATAAAATGTTTGTGTGGAACTGTGTTCTCTGGGCCTTCCTCACCTTATGTGAGAAACAGGCTGTTAGGTCCCTGTCTGTCTGTAAAGTTGTGTGCACCAACTCTAATGCTGGTTCACTTCCAGTGTCTACAATGATGTTGCTGACAGTGTGGCATCTCTTCAGTGTGACATCTGTAGGAATTACTAGGTCTTGCAATATCATGCATATTTGACTCAAAGGATCTAGAGTGAGGCTTGGGCCCTGAAACTGACCTCTAACCATGGGGCTAGTAGCAAAGATCTAAAGGATACCCAACACAGAGGGAGATTAGCTACTTTGCTTCTCCCCCGCAGCTGGCATTCCTGACTGCACCTCAAAATAACACTGAGGCATGCAGCCTTCTTGCAAACAGAGCTAGGCCTTCAAGAAGACAAAGCATATCCATAGACAACACAAATCCCTTCTCAGAGAAGGAACCCCAGAGCTCATCGGGAAGGATCTCTGCCTCTGTGCCAGCCTCGTCCTGCTCGGCTGAAATATGAAAGAAATGAGGTGCAGCTTAATTTTAGGGTCTACAAACATGTAATGTGTTCATCATCCCTGCTACCATTTTGCATGGCAGGGTGAAGTTGGAAGGCACATTTTGTGGGGAAAGCTGCAGGTAAGTTCTGGCTTAATGAAGCACGCACAGACATGAGAAAGAGAGGCAACATTCAGGGTAGAGATATTTCTCTTTGGAAGCTGGTTTCTTTACCTTTCTAGGGATGGCCTCTAGACACAAACTTGTCTGTACCAGAGTAGTTTCTATCTTTTCCCCTGGGACTTCCCTTCCCATAAGGCTGGTTAAGGTCACTGGAGAGATCCTGCATGAGCTTACAGGAGCAAGGAGATGAAAACTATTTTAAGGAAAAAAATATAAATCAAATAATTTCAAATCTGAATTAGTGGCTTTTACAAGGAGAATTCTAGTTGGCTGTGAATGGGCATCTTTTTATAATTCTCAACACTCACAAGACTATCTTTGCCTTCTCAAAGCGTCTGGGAACCTTGCATGGGTCAGCACTTATAGCTTTCGCTTGATGAGTACTAAGTAAGAAGTATAAAAAGAAATTTAATAATTCTCACTCTGTAGTTGACAAAGTACAGAGAAGTTTTTATATCTGTTATTCTTTCTGCATTTTACAGACATATGCTTTCACAGCATCCATGGAAAGTAACACAAATACAGGCACATTCATGTACACACACACACACACACACTCACATACTTATACACGATCACATACTCACACATGTGTACTCACACACACTCACATATACACACTCCATGTGGGTTAGTACTTTTTCTCCGTAATAAATGACCTTCCTAATGAGCCGAAATAATGAAACAAAAATCCTCCTTTTTGTGGCCCATTCTCCCTGAACTCCATTTTCCACTTTCTTCAAACTTCTTGGCACAGGAAATGAATTCCGTGTAACTTTGCAGGACCAGAAATACGTTCATTTCATGTTCTCCAAATTTTGCATTCCTCTGTAAATCATGTGGGCATGACCCAGCCCAGTTATTCATTATAAATCCTTTTCTTTAAAAAAAAAGCTGCTCCTGTTTTTCCTCATTTTTGATAGATCCCACCACAAGCTTCAAGTAGAGCAAGTGCAGACGACCATAACACTATTCTCACACAGAGGGTATTTTATTAAGTCCAGCAGTTAAAAATGTACAAAGTTCCTTGTAATAATCCATTCATTCTGTTCTCGCTTGGTTCTTGGAGTAAGCCTGCACAATTATTCAAATCCCAGCTTTTAGCTACAGCATACACCTCGCCATGGGGCTATGCCTCTGTAATCCCGCTTTGGTCTTGC
The DNA here is from genome assembly GCF_017639785.1 of Mesocricetus auratus. Taxonomy (NCBI): domain Eukaryota; kingdom Metazoa; phylum Chordata; class Mammalia; order Rodentia; family Cricetidae; genus Mesocricetus; species Mesocricetus auratus. Next base: position 15,348,105 of record NW_024429210.1, on the reverse strand, counting down.
ATGTCAAATAGAATTAACTCCCATAAGAAATGTGTGCAAAGACAACCCAAAGTGTCTAACCCTGCTGCTGCCTTAAATTTTTGAGACCCTGAGCTGTCATCTTTTTCTATTGCTTTGTTGAGCTTCTCACTTATGATCATTCCATCAAGGCTGAAGTTTAGGAAAATTTGCATTTTTATAAGTATTTCCAGTTGTGTTTTTCTGAAACTTTTCACATGTTCTTTTTATAGAAGTTTAAAAAAAACAATAAATGACAACAAAAAAAATCACCCTTAAAATTCCGAGAAAATTTTATATGCAGAGGAATTTCAACAAGAGAATTCACATTTCCTCAGAGAATTCACAACCCAAGTTGAATCTTCATTCAGCAGCTAACTCCTAACAGATATATGAGTGTGTACATTTGTGCATGGGTGTGTGTCTGAATACTGTAGGAGAGGGGAAAGGAATAATGATATCATTACTACTTTTCCTTAGCCACTCAACCTAGCTAATCACAAAAGCTAATTCTGTCTCGATTGAATCTCAAACTACATCATCTCCCTAGTGAATAAGATGCCCTGTGCAATAGCTAGCAGAGTCTACTTGTAAGCTGTATTGAGTAGATTCACTCAATGAGTAATTTTATGCCTTCTTCCGTATCTGGTGAGTGTATCTAGTTTAAAATTCCTGAGTGCAAGCATGGCCTTTTTCCTTTTTCATGATATGCTGAACTTCACTTCCCCACCTTCTACAGGACTTCTAGAAATAAGGATTGGAAAATAGCAGTACCCAGAAGGCAGAGCTTTACACCTTATGCATTCCTATGAATGGGCAAGGGTGGCTTACCTGACTCCTCTTGCGGGAGGTATCTCTCTGCCTCTGGTGGTCAATTCTGCCACTCGCCTGGTAATTCTCAGATCTAAAGCCTGTGTGCTCCGTCTAATCATTACACATGACATGTATTTAAATTGCCAGCAGCTCCACATTGTGGGCTCCTTGAGGTGTCTTGACTAAGTGAGGTGTAGAAAGAAAAAACTAAGTTGTTGTGGTGGATATTTAATAAGTGGTAAACCGCAGCATTCTCCATTTGAAAGTTAATTAAGGCCACTAGCTGACCGGGTTTCCGCAGAAAACACGATCATGATTTAGCCATGGAAACAGTCACAACAATGCTCAGCTAAAACGAATGCCTTTAAGAGCTATTTCCCCTGATCATTCCTGAATGCTTAATTTTCTTTGTTTATTCAAGGAGTTGCCACATAGCCTTCAGCTCCTTTACAACTTCAAAGTTTTACTTATGCCCTGACAATAGAAACTAGAATGTTAGAGGCAGAGCTCATGACCAAATTTTATTTTTGCGAGTATGGAGTTATACAAGAACTTGGGTGATAGTGTACAAGTGTATGTGAATGACAAGATTGGGTGTTGTTCCCCTGGAGCTATCTATATTGTTGTCAGGACAACGCCCACCATTGCAGCTATGCTGGCTGGCCAGAGATTCCCGAAATCATCCTGTCTCTGCCTACCCAGAACTGGGCTTCGAAGCTCATTTTATCAGCCCCAACTGTTTTACATGAAGTCTGGGAATCAAACTCAGGTCCTCATGTTAAATAAACACCTAGTCCTTACCAACTGAGTTATGTTCCTAGCCCAGCAAGTTGTATTTTGAAGAAATTTTTCATGTAAAATGTCTCTTTTAGAGGCAGACAGATCTCTGTGATTTTGAGGTCAGCCTGGTCTACAGAGTGAGTTCCAGGATAGCTTCCAAAACAATACAGAGAAACCCTGCCTCAAAAAAAAGTCTCTTTTAAGATAATCACCTCTTATGCTCACTTGGTTCTCCTTGTATGGGTAATAGTGACTTTAGTATATACATCAGCTAGTTTTGAACACAGAAGTCAGCCTATTAATATTATTAGAGTATGCTCCCCAAATTGTGTGAGTCTGTGGAAGACCCTTCTGTTAGTGAGAACATATATATTTCTGTGTGCTCATTGTTGTTTCACAACAAGAATACATTAAGAAGACAATACATTTTACTGTACAATATATAACTTTGGCTAAAATATGTAAAATGTAAATGTCCTTTCAACATCTGTTTCATGATGCAATAGTCTCAGATCTGTCAATCTTTAGACAGCTGGGAAAAGGAATAGCAAAATACAGGACAAATGCGAGCAAGGCACATCAAGGTAGACAGGTCTCCAGGAGAGGATGTGACTTGGAGGCATGAGATGGGTGGTTTCAAGCTGTTTTTCCCAGGACAATGAGAATTCTGATTCAAATCTCTCTTGGTAGTTGAGCTGCTGTGAGCTCTATCCTCTCATTTGGTTTTAAACCATTGTACTCACATCGGGGCTATTAAGAGCAGTTATTACAAGAAGTCGGCCATTTCCTATTCTTTTATACACCGATGTTACAAGAATATTCCTGGGAGAATCCGGAGCTAAAATCCTACTCTGCTCTTGGCAGAACTTGGTTAAAAGAATGACAGGAAGATACAATGGGACAAATACGTCAGCATCTTGTCTCATACCTGTGTCATAATTTAACCAGATGGGAGTTGTATCATAGTCCAAGAGGCAGACGAATTCAGACATAGATTTAAAACATTTCCCTGCTTCACCTGGGTATAAAATAATTCGAGAGGATTTTAGACAGAATTATTCCAGCCTCAATATCCCTGTAGGTCATCACTTCTGGCTAGTTTTTAGTCTAAGACATTACACACACTGATCTCTGCAGTAACAGTTTGGTGTTTCAATTTTCCTCATTGATTACTTTGAATAAAAAACACACTCTCTCTTTCTCTCTCTCTCTTCCTCCTCCCTCTTCTTTTCTCTCTCCCTCTTGCCCCATCTCTAATTTGTTCTAAGTTAATTGGAAAGTCCAACATCTGACTAAGATCAGGTAGGGAGACTGGAGAGACTTCCGTCAAGAAACAAGTCTCCTGAAAGGGCTTTCTGGACACAATAGAAGAACACTTTATTTATTATATCATAGATAACAAAATGGGAAGCAGGCAAGGCTGTGCAACAGCCGTCCTTTCAAGCCACAGCTAACTTGGTGAAACACTACATCCCCAGGGTGTGAACAGACCACCCCTTGGCTGAAACTCAGCCTGCTGTCCTGCTGCTCATTCTCTAGGCCAACAAAAACAAACAAGCACAACAAAACATGCAGCATGAGCGAGAGTGTCCTCAGAAAGAGCCACTGCAGGAGCCCGGCTTCTGAAAGTACATTGGATTTGAAGTCCAGATAAAGGCTTGGGCAAGGTTTCATTGGCCTCAGCCCCACTCTGGCTAGCAATTTGACTTTGGTCTTTCGGTGAGTCAGGAAGCCCATAAGACTTATCAGGCTCACACCATCTAATTCTTCTGTGATTTTTTTCCAGAGAAAAGCTTTGATTTCCTCACATACCAAATGGAGGTAGGGGATGATGACCACTGGATTTACAACCTCCCGGGTTTGAATAGCCGATTTATACCCTGCAAAGCTTAGCCTCAAATTCTCAGTTTCTTCACTGACAATTTGAGTGGAGCAACATTTTCCCTTCTGATTGTGGAGTTTAAATGAAGTCGGGAGATACGCTATTATCAAGAACTATGCAAAATAATGTTCAGACAGATGTGAGATTAGGGTGTGGCCAACAAGTGTTTGAGAAATAGTCCTGTTGAAAGCAAAGATTTTTGTTATTATCCATAGTAGAAAAAGTTGGAAATTCCATTTCAGTCTTCGAGCCTGAATCCACCATAGCCAGAAGTTCTTGATAAGCCTTGTGGGAGGGAGGTAGCCTCCCTTTACTGTAGTATGATCGCTCTAGAACAGCTCAGCTAGAGGTCATGTAAGGTAACAATCAAAAGGCTTTCATGTGAAACTACAAATAGGCAACTAGCTCCATATTTAACACTCGTGTGATGTGAGTTTTCAGGGAGCACATAAAAATGAAAAACAAAACAAAAACAAAAACAGACATTTATGCTAGTCTGTCATTCCTTTCCTGTAGAAGAGAATGATGGAAACGGGGATGTGGGAAGTGCTCACCAGTCAGACCTTAGCTGTTGTCCAAGGAGAGGAAACATTACCAGTCCTGCATGGAGATTTGCTTGGTGGAATGTTTCATCCTGTAACCTATGTCAGCTGTAAAATGAAGACTTCACTGAGCACACTGAAGAGTAACAGAAAAGAAGAAAAAGCAACGATAAAGCCCACATGTGGCATGTATGTTGTTATCACTACCACTTAACCAAGGGCGTGGCTAACTTTCTGTGGTGTGTGGTATGATTGAGTATAATAATGAAAGGTTGTGTTCTTGTCATCTGTTCTTTTTTAAGTAACATTCTTTTTTTTCCCTTAACACCTGCATAAAACCCAGGGTACAGGGGCACACACAACAAGTTGGGGTGTCTGAAAGACCTGCCCAGAATATGTGACACCCACCCTGAAAACAAAGGTAATAGCCCAATGAGTATTAACAAGATCTAAGAGACGGATGCTGTAAGATGGGACATGCTTTCCTTAGCTGGTGACATGAGCGGACCACTGGGATTTGGCGTGAGTGAAGAAAGGCACTCTTCCGAGGCACAGAGACCAGTGGACTCTCTGGCTCCTCTGGACATTATCTAGCTGCTGTTGTATGCATTCACAAGTTTCCAGAAGTGTGACCCACAGTGATGATGGGTAGAGGTGAATGGAAGTAAAGAAGCAGCAAGCAGGAATTGCGTAAGCTCTGTAAACACAGGGTCCTCTGCTATAAACCGGGCCAGAGCTCCCCAAGTCCTAGAGTTACAGGGAATGAAGGGGGCAAGGATCTGGTCCACCAGAGGCAGTCTTGCGAAAAGAATGCTTTAAAAAAGATAAGGGGAAACGCATAATCCTTGACTTCTAACAGAACCTGCTCTCTCTGCCTGCTTTCTCCTCCAAGCCGCAGAGGAGGTGTCTCTGGAGGAATTGGCTGTGAGGGCTTGGCATCTATCTGCTGAGAAATAATCTTTGTCAGAGGGCTCTGGAGTGGTGGTGTGAGGCGTTTATTAGTGATCTAAGGCAGCAGAAGTTGCCTCTGGTGTTTATTGACTGTTTCTTGCTGGAGGCACAGAAATACACAGGCACGAAAGGGTGACTTACTGTGGTGGCTGCTCTCTGGACCAGCAGGGACTTGGCAAGCTCTTGGAGGACAGAGTGTCTTGCATCAATCAACACTGACCCCTCTGGCTGAATATGTACAGGCATAAAGAGGCTCCTAAATTAGCCTCTGTTCTCCTTAGCGGGATGGGTGGAAGATGAAAAGCCATCCCTGGAGGAAGAGGAAATGTGTGTGGTAGTGTGGTAGTGGATTGAGCTGCATTCTGAAAACCAGGCCATCCCTTGCTGCCCAAAACAGGTCTGAAATGTCTTCATTTTCCATGGACCTATTAAAGAATGGACAGGTATGAGTGAAACACAGAACTGTTGGCTTGACAAATGGAAATGAAGCATGGTGTCTAAGGACTCAGCACAACATTTTTTCCTGTGCCTTGATCAGGTAGAGAAGTGGATCCCTGATCAGAGGGGTAAGATAGAGTACTACATCAGCAGATCACCCGGAGATATTTTTATTAATGCTGCTATGGACCAAATTTAGGCACCGTAATGTACCCGAAGATCCAGCTAAAAGTCACAAAATTCATGTGTTGTAAGCAAGGCATTCTCATAGCATATGGGGGAGGGACAACTAAGAACAATGCTTTTATATTTGAGAAATATTAGCCAGCATCCAGGTTTCTTTTCCTCCTTAGGTAGCAACAATTTCTCCTTGGCCAAAAAAAAAAAAAAAAAAAAAAAAAAAAAGAGGAAGGCTAGAGGAGACTGCCTGGAGAAGCAAACCTTTGTGCCTCTTATTTTCTGGCATTTACTCACCCCCCTCCCCACCGGTCCCATGGCAATAATTTTAATGCCTTTCAGAGAGCTATCAGTATTCGAAAAGCTAGCAAGAAGGGTAAATCAATTAGTTCAGTCCTGCTTCCATGTTGTTTCCCTTTACTTGCTTTCCATAAGGCATTATCCCAGCATGCAGATGCCAGCTCCCAAAGAGCATGCTACACAGCCTCCACTGGCCAGGTGGAGTGTTCCAGGTCCAAGTAAGCCAGACAATATAGAAAAGGCAATAGAAACTAGACCCTGCTGATGCCAAAATGAATCTAGGAGACTTCATACATACATGTCAATATGCAAGGGTTATCCACTACACCCACTGGACAGAGAACTGTGATGCTCCCAGAGGAGTATTTATTTCTCAGAGTTACCAGGTCTGTTCAGCATTTTCCTCCTTGAGAAGGCAGTGTATGAGTCTCAGAGGCCTGTGGTACTCTGGGCATCCTTGAGGTTTCCCTTCTTAATAGTTAATATTTTGGGACACTTAATATCAGTTGCTATTATGTATACTTAGCAGACATTAACCCACTTTAAGTCTCTGGAAATTCCCATGATATTTGTTTCTTGTACTCTTTAGTTTTGAATGGGTAATTTAAGGCAAACTGAGATGGTCAGTGTTTCTAGGTTCATAAAACTAGCATGTGGTGGAGACCAGATTTGAATCCTGGCTATTATGGAGAATTCACTCCTAATATTATAACAATCTTCTTCTGACATGGGTGTGTTCCAGGGAGACTGAAAAGTGAAGATGGACTCTCCATCAACTTACTATGCATTTCTTATGACTACATGAGTTGTAATTAATAAGGCAATCTGAATTTGAAGGTCAGTGATGACATTTCACACACACACACACACACTATCAAATGGAACTCCAGTGACAATGTACAGATTTAAAGGAATGTTTATGTGGGAGCCACTTGATATGTTCCTTATGTATCCATTAAGTGTGAGTACACAAGTACATCTACTGGGTACATAAAGAAGTTTTAGTGAGCAAAAGTCTGAGGAAAAAAATCAATAAATGACAGCAAAAGTATTAAGTGTGTGGCCCAATGCTTGTAGTTAAATGTATAAAATGTTGAGCATTCAACATGTCACATAATGACTCAACGGCTTGTTTACAAGTTTATTCAGGAAAGACTTTCTGAAATGTGTGTTAGGGAGACCCAGCATTGTTCCTCTCCCACTGATTCCTTCTTCTTTTCTTATCCACCTCCTCATCCTCTTCCAGTCCCACCATCCACTACTCCATCTTTAAAGTTTTCAGAGTTTGTTTATATACGTACTTCATTCTGTATATCATGTCCAAGCAAAGTATATTGCCTTTCGCCAAAGGCCAGTATGAAATTTGGAGGGATAAAAAGTGAGCTACAACATAGTCTTTGAAATGATTATCAGAGTCCAGCGAAGTAGGGAATGATTTTGAATTTGAAAAACAATATATGTTGCATTTGAACTTAAAACAAACTGACTGACCAAATACTTCACATGTCTTTAAAAGGTAACTGCAATAGAGATAAGGCAAATAGGAGATATATAAAAAGTACATGAATGCATCATTTCTCTTTGAATTAATAATCCAATGTGTACACAATGAAAAGAAATCCAAGGAGAGAAAAGTGAAACATTAAAATATAAATATCCATAATTTCACTATGACAAAAATTCACATGATTACAGAGTGTAATCTCCTGATCTTATTTACTCACAAATATATTCAAATATGTACACACACACACACACACACACACACACAGAGAAAGAGAGAGAGAGAAAGGTTACAGATATACACAAAGAGTCTTGTTGACTTCTTCATGCCAAACTCAGAGTTGCAAAAAATCAATGTCATGCTCTAGTTTATTAAAACTTTAATCTTGGTTATGTAAAAACAACTTACTGGATTTCTCGTGCTATTTTAATTTCATCTACTTTGTACATCCCTTGACTAACATTTAGCTTATTCAAAGTTATGGGGGTTTTAAAAGAAGTTTTCTCAAACGCGTGGCCTCTTTGAAAAAATAGTCCTTTAGATTATTCTTCTAGGTGAAGATGATGCCTGGATGTCAGCGCAATGGTTAAGATTTAGACCCAGAGCATTAAATAAACAGAACAGTAACAACCACAACAATAATAATCTCCCAAACTATAAAGACCACCCTTTTGTGAGGACATATTGCAAGAAAGTCCCTCTCCCTCAGACGGACAGTAGAGACCCCAGCCTTTCAAGTGAAGATTATAGAAGGAAAGAACACACCTTGACCCTGCAGGGCACATTTCTGTGGACACTGGACCAACCCTGAACCACACCCCTTGTTCTGTCTCCACTGAAGCAGGGAAATGACTGATTTGTTTGGAGACCTATTTCTAACACCAAGGGTCATTCCCTTGCCTGAGCACTCTGTGCTGCAGCCACATACCAACACCAACAGGGTGTCCAGGTTGGAACTGGCTCCCCCGTTGCTCAGCCAGTAGCCTCATGGATAATCCCTGGAGGCCTCTGCCCCATCTGTTTTGTTGCAGCCTGCTGTGTCTCTGCCTCTCTGCCATATGGTGCAATCAGTCCCTGTCTGGAAGGTCCTCCCAGAGTGCCTTCTGAGGCACCTTGTCCTTTGTCACACAGCCTCATGGGAGGTCTGTCGGGCTCAGCCTCTCCAGATCTCTCTTTAAGGATTAAAAGAAATTTCTGGATCTTGTAGATTACACAATATAAAATCTGTGCCTTCCTCTTCTAGTAAGGTGGCATCACCTCCATTGCCTATCAGTCCTGATAGTCAACTTCTATTGGAGCTAGGGATACTGGAAGAGGTTTTAAGGAATGTTTGTAAAATCTGTAATGTGTTGGTGTGTATTTTGCACATTCTCCTACATTTTCACCCTCCATTAAAAACTAATGTGTAAGTTTTACATGTGTGCCTTCATGTGTGCACATAGTTGCCTGTGGAGATAAAAAAGGAAGTTGGATCCCCCTGTCGTTTATGAGCAGTCCATGTGGATGTTGGGAACAGCATGTTCTATAAGAACAGCAAGTGTTAATCTCTCTAGCTATTCTGCCTCTACTTTAATGAAGGACTTGAGCTCTATGAAAAGGTTTGAATATTGTGTTTCTTGAGTCCAAAACAATTTTCAAATGAAAATCTTCTATTTGGTGATTTTGGATTTTCCTAAGTGTGTGTTTGTTATCCATACAGAGCAACCTTTGGAAATCATTAGCAAGATATATAGGTCCAGTTTTGGTGGTGATTTACAGAGTTCATTAAAATTTCACATTCCCACTCAAATTCTTTTTAGTTTTTACAATAGTTAACATTCCTTACCGTTGTTACAGAGGTGAACAATAGCTGCGTGAGACCTATGCAGAGCCAACGAGCCTGATCTTCAGTACTGAAAGAATAAGAAGTTTGCCTCCAGCTAATCAGAGGAGTGAGAATTATAGAATTTTATAGCTATTTAATTATGTCCTTAGAAAAAGAGTTGGCTGGCAAGAGGGGAGGGGCTGCCACAAGTCTGACATTACGACTTTGTGGGGTTCTGCCAAAACCATAATTGTATTTGGGGGAGATTGTTAGAGAAATATATTGCTTTAAAGGAAACTTTAATTTATTTTAGTTTAATTAATATACTTCAGAATGTATTTTCCTTTATAAAATATTTTTATCAATTCATTGAGAATTTCACACAATGCATTTAGATCACTGTTATTACCCCCACACCCTGCCACTTTCCTGAGCTCTCATATCCACTCTCTATGCCATCACCCCTCTCCCCATCCAACTTTGAGTTCTTCTGTTTTCCCATGAAGACCAGCATGTGTTTCTCATACAACTACTAAAAAGACATGACTGTGCTTCCCCCGAATGTTAAAAGCGATATTGGAACTTCTGGGAAACTGGGCTCCTGTGGCTTGGTGAGCTTCCTGACAAGCTTTTGCCCCTCTTAGGATTGTATTGTTCCAGGTGGGAAGAGTGCAAACTTTTCATTGCATATCCAGCTACCAGTTATAGACTTATCCGTTAAGTCCTGTGCACTGAGGTCTTCCTTCCTGGCACTCACTCCTACCACAGACCTATAAAGGTTTAACATATCTACTTTTATGAAGGGCAAAATTGAAGTCTCAAATATGTGAATGTATCTGTCCTACGTTCCAAAGTTGAGTAGGATTCTAAGGCAGGCACGTGAGAATAAAAGTTCACCCTCCATCTACTCTTGTTAGTTCCCTGTCTTCTTTGATCATCACCACTCCAATAGTGGTGCCGATCAAACACAACATGCATGCAACAGGAATCATGCCTCCTTCCCACAAGGCATATTCTCTTCAAGGTGTTATTTCCAGTCACATTTTGCTTTTCTTTCCATTCTTAATCAAAAGATCGAAAGGAAAATCCTAGAAAATAAAATTATGGACCGGGTGGTGGTGGAGCATATCTTTAATCCCAGCACTAGGGTGGCAGAGGCAGTTGTATCCCTGTGAGTTCAAGGCTACAGAGAAACAATATCTCAAAAAAAAAGACAAAAAAAAAAGAGAGATAGGAAATTATGAAGAAGTAACAATGACTAAAACACAGAGATAGAATCATGGTATTTGTTATGATAATCAACAAAATTATTTGTGGGTTTCAGTTGGGAGTGAATTGTTTATACTTTTGTGATTTAGATCTTTGTTAAGGAAGATCTGTCACAGAATCCTTGCACATGAATCTCTTGAAAGAAAAGTTGTCTGGAAGGATTGTATACTTTGCTACCAATTTTTTTCTCCCTCCAAAACATACACACATGAGAAAACTGACCCTTTTCAGGAAATACTGGAAGAAGATTTGCTGCTAGAACACTACATCTACAGATAGTGAGGGGTGGGGCAACCAGATTGGAATAAAGGACAATCAGTGTCAAGAAAAGACCAACTTGATATGTTACTGACACAATTCAGTTCTAACATTTATGAAAGATTAAAATAATAAAATGCAGACATAAGTAAAGCCTTTCTGCTATATACGTTTACTCCCAAAATTTAATTAAACATTTTCCAGATATCTTTAAAAATGTTCTGTACTGTCAGAATACTTTTCGGTTGACCATATACACTCTTGAAACTTTGACCTTAAGATATCTTATCTTATGTAGTCAATCAACCCAAAGAACTTATTTCTGAATTTCTGAGAAATGCTTGTCTCCTTGTCTCCTAACACCCTCTCAATGGCAAACATAATTACATTTGTAAGTAGGTAAATTGCCTTGTTTTGTATTTACATTCCAGTCTTTCTTTGCTTGCTTCTTAATTTCTTCTTGCTGGTCCAAGTATCTTTCCAAATAAAGCAACAGGGACTGGCTTTTAATGAGTGGGCAGGCCACTGTAGTCTATAGATTGCTTCATTTGCCCCCAAACGACTGCTCTTGGGAATTCCTTACCTTTTCTTTACTTCTCTTGAGACAGAGGCCAGGTAGGTATATCAAACTCCAGGGAAGAGACATTGTGATGTCTGCAAACTTTCTCTATTTGTTTTCTCTTATCAATACAATGTGCATGTGGCAACTGTGCACTTTTCCTTCAGGGATTCACTGCTGTTAGTTTTGCATGGTGGAGACACCTTCCTATAAGCATAAATATATGTATGCTAAGGGTAATTTCTCTGATCTCTTTAATTCTGGGCTTTATCTCACACTTTTAATTCAAATTTCACTGTTGTCTATCACAGTCTGTTATTTAGTCATCCCACTTATGTATTCTCATTAAATGTTACTTATCTGTAGCTCTGACTTTAAATGACACTCTCAGAATGTCTTTGTTCTCCAGTAGATACCCAGTGGCAAGAATTTCATCACACTCTCAGAATTTAGTATAACATGTAGGATATGGGATAGCTTGGATGGAAGTAGAAAGAAAACAAACTGTTCTGTGGACTCATAATCTTAATTAAAGAGTGAGATATTTGGATTAAAATATCAAGAAAGTACAATGGGTTAGCATAAGGCTAAGAAGCAAGTCCTACTGAAGATATCTGAAGAACACCCACCATTTAACAGTGGAAGGAAACAAGACTTAGCCACATTTTCCAAGGTTGACTCCAAAAGCACAACAAAGCTCCTCCTGAATCAGAAAGCTGTTTTCTGTTGTTTGCTTGTTTGTTTTTCATCACAATGAATAACTTGACAGATCAATGGCAGTTTAATACCATTGTTACTAGGACAAGTGGGGTAGGAAAGCTTCTGTAAATTCTTCCAGTCAGTTCATTTCCACAGGCATTGAGAACATCCTTTGCTGGGGAGGCAGAGAGGGATGTCTGGGTAACACATAGTGGCTATTAGGTTCTTTCTTGTGTGTAGGATAAAATGCCAAGACCAAGAGAAACTTGCAGATGAAATAGTTTAGTTTGGCTTACAATTCCAGCAGGAGCATTCCTACTTGCAGGGAGGCATGGCATAGCACTGTTACCAGAGCAGGAGGCTGAGAGGCCAAATCTTCAACCACACACAGAGGACAGAGAGAGAGCAAACTAAAAGTGGAGCAAGGATATAAGTTCTCCAAGCCCACCCTCAGTCATGTACTTCCTCCAGCAAGGCTGCGCTTCTCAAAGGTTCCATAACCATTAACACAGCACTACCAACTGAGAACCTGTATTCAAGCACTTCGACTTGGAGGTGATATTTCTCAATCAATACACCACAGTGATGCAAGACCTTATCTAAAAAGAAGAAAGGAAGGAAGGAAGGAAGGAAGGGAGGGAGAGAGGGAGATAGGTGGGTAATGTCTCACTAATAATTCTCTTTTCTCAACCAAATTAACTGATTAACTGTTTCAGTCAAGACAGCTCTCTCCACCAGACCACTCCAAGAGATTGTTCATATTGTCTTCTGAAGCACTTGAAATCCCATATGAACTCACTCTGAAGTTTTCAGTAAGTGATATACTCAGAGTCCTAATACATGATATTAAATCAGAAGTTTCTTAAGACATTGTATTTTAAATTATGTATTATGTAATTATCATGTATACAGATGTCCTTTCCTTCTACTGAAATATGTTGAATAGCAAGAGAAAAACCATTCAGTTTCCATAGCATCTATATTACCATGAGGATGTAGACAGTAAACAAACACAAACTTCAACAGCCATCATTTACTCCACAATAGTGCTACAAACCAAATAACTCTAAAATTTCTCAATTGCAGTACCTGGTATTCATGTGCCACACTGTTGATGTGGGCCATCTGGAAAGGAACTGAGCATATTTGGACTCAGATTTTCTGGACCCTGTGTGGTCATATCTGCTTTGCTTGTGGCTTTGGTCTCCCTGGACCAGCACTCCTGCTGAGCATGCCAGTCTTAAGGGAGACAGTATAGGTGCAAGAGACAGAATCAGGTAGAGGCTGCACTACTGAGACACCACCTCTGTTTCTGTCACACCGACTAACAATTCATTATCCAAGACAATGCACTTACCACATCCAGAAAAAATTGGCCAAAAGGCATTTTTTACATTCCTATTGGGAACAAAATTGTGGTTCTGAAAGAGCTACATAGATCCACCGAGAAGATGGTGACCCTCATGACATAATTACTTGATCTCTCTCCAGGTTCCACCTCTCAACTCTGCTGCACTGGGAGCTATGGGGGCTGTGCTCACATGATACCAGCACCTATATTACAGCAAGGAGGGAGCCAAGAACCAGAGATGATTCAAGCTGCCTTATAGGCAACTGAAAACACTAGCTAGTGCAAATTCTCTGATGAAAATAAAATAGGCTTGGATAATTCCTGGAACGACATGAAGAATGGTGCCTTTAAGATGAAGCTGGATGCATTTCAGCGAGTGGGAACAGACGATCCAATGACACGGCGACAAAGGAACTAATGAGAGCATAAGAAGATGGTAGAAAATGAAGTCAGTGAGTTAGGTTCACTGAGATCAGGTTTCATAATGCATTTAGTTACTTTTCTAAATTGCTGTGACACAATACATGATAAAAGAAACTTAAGGAAAGAAGGGTTTATCTTAGCTCACATTTTGAAGATACAGTCTATTCTGTCAGAGCAATCATCAAGGCATGAGTTTGAGGTGGCTTGTCATATTATATCCAGTCAGGAAGCAAAGGGAAAAAGAGAAGTAACAGTGCCCAGTTTATTTTCTCCTTTGTTTCAGTCTGGAAGCCCAGCCTCTGAATGCTTCCCTCCCTTGGCTAACTTCATCTAGAAACTTACAGGAATGTCTAGAAGTTTATCTCTTAGGTCCTGTAAAGTTGGCAATTTGCACTAACCATCACATATGGGGATATGAAAGAATCTGATTAAGGAATTACCAGTAATATTGGGCTTGGAATGTATGTCTTTAATCCCTCACTAAAAGACTGAAGCAGGAAGATTGGGAGTTCAAGGCCAGCCTGGACTACCTAATGACATCCTGTCTTAAAAAAAAAAAGAAAAGCAAATGTTCAGAGCCTTTATACTGACAAGGTAAACAGTAGTCCCTGAAATGCAAAGGTCCACATATTTTTCTTTTCTTGGGCTTCTCACCATGAAAAGGAACTGGTGCCTCTTTGCTCTGGCTCTGTTTATTTGTTTTGTTTAGTTTCACTTGGAAGAGTATTTTTATTCTTTGCTACCTTGAAGGTTGTGTAGATGTGAAACAGAAACATCTCTGATTGTCTCTGACTGGGTAGAATCCTTTTATTAGGGATACTTGGGCCCTTTAGACCAGGAGACAACTCTGATGCAACCATGGATGTATGGGCTGTGACTCTGGAAAGTTTGTGATTAATGCACTGTGTGGAAAAATGTAAATGGGACAACCTCATGACTTCCACCAGGGTGGTCACACACAAAGCCACTTAAAAGTGTTTGAATTTCATCAGATTGGAAGCACAAAGGTGTTGAATGCTTGAAATGGCTACAATCATGAGGGCTTGTGCACTTTCTTGAAATGACCTTTGATCTTTGTCCTATGTAAAAAATTTTGTCTAAAATTGGCATTTAATTAGCCAGATTTTCTTTTGTCCTCATCTTTCCATAGATGTAAGGAAAAAAGAACTATTATTCTATTTTCAGACCTATGATAAAAGCAAATCAAAACCAGCAATATGGAGATGCTGTCACACTCAGTGGGTCACAGTAACACCCCTACAGGTGCACCCTTGCCTTCTATTAAGAATTACCAACCAAATAGGTAAAATACATATCTGGCATCTTTAGAAAGAAAGAGGCTGTGTCCAGATGAGACACAAAGTGCTAGCTAGCAGAACTCAAACACCTGATTTGGGTTTCTGGAACAAAATCGTGTGACAGTGTTTATTCACAAGCATTTGTTAGCAAAATGACTTCAAAGCAGTGGGTAGGATCTGTCCCATCAAGTGGTACCTTTGTTTTCAGGTCAGATGCTGGGGTCACTAGTGTCAAGGTAGTTCTCCATATTCATCTCCAGTGCTGCCTGCCAGGAGGAAGACCAGTCCTGGCTCCTAACCACCCTAGTTGGATTCCAGCTGCCAGCAACCTCAAAGAAAAGAGCACGCTGCCCTGTCTTAAGAAAGCTTGCAGCCCATGAGAGGGACAGGTTAAAAACCTCTAGGACGGTTCAATCAGAGGCATTGCCTCTCTCCATCCTGAGCTGCTATTGTGCCGCAGAACACATGCTGTTAGGAGACAAAGAGGACACACGTTTATTTTTGAGCATAGGACTTAGGAACCACTTGGGAAGAATATTCTTGATTGAGAACCAAAACATTCCATGATGCTTAACAAACCTGCAAATTGAAAAATCAGCATCGGCCTGTGCAGCCAGGAGGCAAAGAAGGACCTATACCCTGGGAAAAAAATAAAACAAAATATTCCTTAAATGGTATTTGTATGCATTTGCAAAATTACCACTTTCTGAATCAAAATCTCAAGCTGTTTTCATCTGAGAACATATGTTGTGCTGTAGCTCCGCCTGCCACAGCCCGTGATATACCCCACCGCATCACATAATGGACAGTCCTGAAAAAGGAGCCGCAGTTCAGTCAATGCCCCTGAAATAATATTTTAAAATAAATGATATGCATCATTAAATCACCGAGGATGACTAACTCAATTTTAGAAAACCCACAACTGCAGCAATCATAGTTACAGCTCTGATTTGAATATTTTCACTTTCACCTGAACAGCCAGTGGGAGCCAGTCAAGCAGATTCTGCATCCAGGCAGAGGAAGGCTGTGTCTCCCAGGAACAGGAGGAAACCTGTGATTATGTAGTTACAGTAAGTCACGAGATGCCTGTGTCCGCCTGGGCTTTCCAGACTCTCCCTTCCTCCCTTCTTGCCTGCTTATTTACATATCACAGGCATTCTCTTTGTTAAGTTATTTTAAATAATTTATTAGATTGATCTTTTAAAAATTCTACCATGGCTAAATGTCATAAGGAAAAAAAAAACTCTTTCTAAACTTACTTAAAGGTTTCTGGTTTCTACTGGAGTGGGCCAGTTACCTGCTCCACTGCCGATATTCTAAAAATACCTTCATGTCCATACTATTATCCATTCTTCACGTCCAATTGCTCTGTTATGGTAATAGTCAGAGGCACACCATGCAGTAATTACTTACAGCTGACTGAAGAAAAGAATATTCAACTCCCCCACTGCTCCACTAGAAGGTCTTTATGCTCTATTAACTCATTCCTGTTTATTAATACTCTACTGGTAATTCAGACTGCTGCCTCTTAGGTTTGTAATAGGAGGGCTATTAAACAGCCATTACTGACCATATGGGTTGGCGAATATTTGTTGTTTTTTCCCCCGTTTGGTGGACCTTCCCCCCTCCTCCTTCCAACTTGTTCTTTAAGAAGCCATATTATAAACTAATAAAAATATCGTTACATCTGCATGAGATTAAGAAGCTTGGCAATTTCTCCTTCAGAAAATGTGAGTTTAGTCCAAGATTGTCATTGCTACCTAGAAAAAGAGATGGGGGAGCAGCGAGAGAAGGGGGAAGATTGTTCTCAGGTGGGAAGCTCTGTACTTAGGGACATCTTCTAGGCTGCAGGCTTCTCAGTCCGATGTTTCCATTTACTGACTTTGAGAAGGCACTGAGCCACCTTTAATCACCTCCAACATTTGAAGTACAAGTGCATTTGTTAAGGAAAGCCTTCTCTTTCCAATCCCCCAAACGTTAGAAAGCGTTCACTGTAAATGTTAAGAGTTGGTGGGCTCTTCTTCAATGAGCAGGTACACGAATCTGGCTGGTGAGCACAGCTCCTCCTGAGACAGAGATGGCATGAGGAATGGGTTCAAGTGCAGCATGCAGGTAGCAAATGATGATTATGGTGATAACATGTGGACTTCCTATGTAGGTAGTGAGCCTGGCTTTGTTGCAAACACTAAATACATTTATAGAAGGATACATCTTTGAGATATATAGGAGCCCTAAGCAAATCTCCGTTGGAAAATGATGACCTATCTCCATGACCCAGAACAGGTCAATCACTTGACCTACAACTTTTAGCAGTGGTGGCAGAGGCTGGGTGACCCAGTTGTGCAACAACGAAGTGGCAGGCTTCCTTAGTGCTCTTGAGCCTGCCTTCTGCTCTTTCTTCTTTCCCAAGACTGAGTCATTATCTCCATCCAGACCTTTCCAGCTCCTTAAAGAAACACATCAAATACTGGGTGCACTGGTATACAATTATAGCCCTACCACTTAATTTACCAAAGCAGGAGGATGGCTTGAGTTCGGGAGTTCAAAATTAGCCTGGATAAGAAGAGAGACTCCGTCTCATAGGCAAAGCAACAGACCCTAAACACCCAAACAAACAACAAGCAAAATTAAATAAAGAGGTACCACCCCCACGCCCCAATTTACAGCTTGCTCTGACCTTTCCCTTCTTAGACTGGCAGGAGAATTGAGTATATGTACTATATGTCTGGCATGTGGATGCAGCTAATTTAGCACCCTTTCTTTGTTAGCTGATGGTGTTGTGAAAGAGTCCCTTTTCTCCCAGGTACCCTGTAAATCCCTAAAGACAGGAGCTGCATCTTTAAAGCCTGTCTTCTTTTTGTGCCTGTACCTAGCTCAGTGATAGACATTCAGCTGTAACTCAGTAGGAGTCTTACGAATTCAATGGAAATGTATAGCACACACACAAAAAAGAACAAGTCCCTGACTTTTCTTATTTAATTATGTTTGTAGGATCTACATATAAAAAAGCAATAATAATCAGATGCAAGCAACAACAAAACAAAATATCAAAATGAAACCTAAAAGCTTAACAGTACCAATTTAATGGATAGCTAAGGGTAGCCCATACTTGATAACCAAAGAATTAAATAAAATTTAATATGTTTATCTAAACCTTTCTGCACACCTAGGCTCAGTGGATACTGGCAATTTGAAGAGGCCGACATCACCAGAGGTCAGCTACTGAAATTGGAATCAAACATTTTGTTGGGTGATTGTTTTGGTATTGCTTTTAGCACAGGATTATTTTTTTCTGGCAAAGCAATATGCAGAGCCCTGGTGTGTCCAGAATACAACTGGACAGCCCCAGCTAAAGCTCCACTGGGAATCTTGAGTGCCTATCGATAAACCCTCTGGTGAAGGTGAGCAGCTTCTCTGGAGGCCTCGGACTTCTTGGGAATACTCAGGGAAAAGCAGTTTCCAGGGCCAACCTCCTTTGGATGCAAAACTGTAGTCAAATCCACACAGTTTACTGTAGAATTATGTTTACCAGTCAACTTTTTTCTCCAACTTTATTAAAGGATAACTGACAAATTATATATGTATCATTACACAGTGTATATATGTGCATTTTGTTTGAATATACATAGAAGCTGCAAAATTGTGTTTATCTTATCAGATCACTCACAGTTCCTTTCTTTCATGTGTCTGTCTGGGTTTGTGTGTGGCAAGTATACTTAGAATCTACTCTCTTGAAAAATTCAGTTATACAGTGCTTACTATGAACTTTAGTCAATATGACATAGTTCAATTCTAGAAATGTATTTTATTTTAAAGATACATGGATCTGGTTAGGTATCCCAGGCTAGCCTCAAACTGAAGAGCTCCCTGATATGATCTCACAGTTGATTGGTATTAGAGACATGTGTCAGATATCCATTGGGTCTTTATGTATGTTCTAATGGAAAGTTTATCTTCTAGCAGAAACTTTATTTACTGACCAAATCAATCATTTTCCACCCCTAGGTCCCTAACAACCATAGTTCTACTTCTGTTTTATGAGCCAAACATTGTTGAATGCATATATAAATGGGATCATGTAATATTTGTGGTCCTCTGTCTGGGTTGTTTACTTAGCATAATGTCACACAGTTTTGTCTATGTTGTAAATGGTAGGATGGTTTATTTTCCTTTTTAGTGTGTGTTTCTATCTTCTTGTCTACATTGTGTACCTATGTTAATAGATTGTCATTGTCATTAGAAAGCCACTATTAATCGGTGTATATAACATTGGAGTAATAGGCCGTTAAGGCTTCTCTTAACAGAAATTAAATGGCTTTAAAGTGAGATGAGTGAGCCAGTAGGACTGTGCCACATCTTAGCGCTAGTGGGCCGTGTCCACTGAAGGGCCTTGACTAGACGGCTTAAGCTCTCGGGCATTTGCATTTATCAGTGCATGATCAGATGCCAGGATTTCAGTTCCCAGGCCTTCTCCGGTGTTCATGCCAAGTACTCTCATGACATCGTCACATGGCCTGCCTTTGGTGTTCACCCCTGAGGAGAGACAAATGTCACATGTATACCTTCCACTTCTGTGAGCACCCTACATTCATGACCTAATCAAACCCTAATTCCATACCAAGATACTGTTTCCATATATCACAACACTGGGCACAGAACACAAACAATAGCCAGTGTTGCTCTTGAATAAGAAGAGATGCTTCTTCGGTACCTTAAATGAAAAAGCCAACGTGGGATGGTTATATTCGGTTGATTCTGGCTCCTGCTGAACTATCAAGCTGGTGTCTTGGTGCTGGTTGAGCTCTACTTGGATGTAGCAAGCTTTCTTGGATTGCCAGCCTCCAAATCATGATGTGGAGACTTAGTTATTATGAATGCTCAGCCTTAGCTTAAGCTTGTTTCTAACTAGCTTTAATTTCAACATAAATTGACTCATTTCTTTTCATCTGTGTGCTCTGCTGAGTCTCATTTACTTCTTGTATGCCCTGTCCACCTTGCTTTTCCATTTCCTCCAAATCTGGCTGGCCAGTCTCCAACTGACAGGCTCTCCTTTTCTCTCTGCTTGCTAGTCCCACCTATCCCTTCTCTGCCTAGATAGATATTGGACATTGGGCTTTTTATTAGACCAATCACATGCCTTAGGCAGGCAAGATGAAACAGCAATACATGTTTACATAGTTAAACAAATGCAGAGTATACAAAAGCAACACACCTTTACATAATTAAACAAATGTAGCATGAGCAAATGCAACACATCTTTGCTTAGTTAAACACTTATTTCGCAACACAAACAAATGCAACATATCTTTACAAAGATAAATCAATATTCTATTCCACAACACCTAGGTGCTTGTACGTTCCTGATCTGGATCACCGACTCACTTTTGTCTTGGCTGAGAGTAACCACCAAAGGTTGTATGACTGAGAAGTGTCTCCTATACCCATTGGAGGATAGATTCATTATAATGCCTTATAACATTTTAGATAGTTTTGGAAGCAAGTAGATACATTAATATCCTTGAATTGTTACTCTAGTAGAGGCAGCAGGATGGGGCAAAGAATATAGTATAAGAAAAAAAGCTGTAATTTGTATTCTAAGACCAATCTTTCTACCAATCAGCTGTGTATATAGGGATATATCATTCAGCCTTTCTGTGCCATATGTCCCTATCTGTGAAATAACACTCTGGCTGTTATTTTCTTCAGAAACTTGTTTGACTTTGCTGGGATAATAAACAACAAAATCTATTGTTCTCCCCATAGTAACTCTAAGCTAAATGGCATTAAAATAAAACAAATGAACAAATAGTCATATGAATAAAATCTTAATATATACCCAGAACTATAAATTAGGCTGCATGACAAAAACATTTACTTTTTGTATCAGTGAAAACTTGAGATAATTTAGCAAAGATGGTCTGAAGCCTTGTAAATATCATCCAACTGTGACTTGGAAGAGTGGAACTTCCCCATGGCATGGGTGGGAACATCTGGGCAGTATGTAGTCTTGATTTCAGAAATTCCCTGATTCAACACACACTTGTTTTGCCTCATCCATATTTCACCATTTGATTAATAAACACATACTGAGTTGTTATCAGTGATTCGCCAAAAAATTTACCATTTAGTATATTCTAAAAAGGGTAACTGGCTACATAGGTAACACTACTTTTATCATTAATAAAAAGTAACTAAAAGACAAATCCCTGAAGTGTTAACAAATGCCTTGGGGAAGGACAGTATACGTGTTAAAAAGATAAATTGCTTCTTATGACAGTAAATGATTAAGGGATAAGAGAGAAAGACTGTTCATGTTGAACATTGACGTGGAATAAATACGTGGGGATGGGCAAAAGGTTAGGAACATTTGGGGCTGTAGTTTGATGTATAATAATATTAGAGCCAAATGTGCAGGTCAGAAAAGTTACATAATGCAGGTAGCTGTGAAAATGGTGGTGACTTAGATAAGAATAAGGGGCATTTGAATTTAGTAAAGATCCAGGTCTATTGGGAAATAATGCTTTATGTGAATGACCAGCAGGTAGTGGCAGGATAAACCCTTCCCTGGGGTTGGGAACTGAACAACTAAATGAAGAATTTGGGATGAATTCTAAGCTTAAAGAAAACATTTTCTATTTTAAGGTGTTTTGTTCTCAGTGTAGGGTTTTTATTAGCAAAATCACAAAAGGGGCCTAGAGGAAAGTAAATAAAAGCTGGAGGAAGACAGAGGAGAGCCAGTCACAAAGTATAAGAATCCATCCCAGACATGGTTCAGCTTGAGTCTTACCTTCTAGTTGCTGTTTCTCCATCTTGAACCCAAGGATGGGAAGGCAAAACAGAGCCCATGGATCTGAGCAGAAGAAGGAAAGAATAAGGCACAACACAGGGAAATAATAGTGATGCTAACAAGAGCAAGGATGAGAGGGACACGGTACTAGTTCAATGTTGTAGAAGACAAAATAAAATTCATTTAATTATTGTGTGGTAGGCTTAGAGTTAAGCCCATCTTGTCAAACACACAAGAAACTGCAACTGTTTTCATGCGAATGACCCCCTTTTTCCAGACTTCATTCTCCAGGGAACAGCAATGGGACCCCTGTCACTTTGGCTTCCTCCTGACAATGTCTGACTCTGTCTCCACTTTTGGAGTTTTAGTACCGCTGAGGTTGTAGAGGCAGCTGAAGGGGTAGAACTTTAGTTGACATTTGTCTCGGCAGATACATGCCAAACCTTGGGGTTACCTGTACATACACATCACTTCTGAGGCTTCTCTTGTTCTCACTTTTGAGGCTCTCAGGTCCTCTTGCCTCTCCTGTAGCCCCCTCTTTTACTGGAGATTTATAGGAGTTATGTAATATCAGTGATATTAGAATTAAAAAGACTCCCACTCTACCCTGGTTCCCTATATAGAAGGACTACAGAGTGTTAGTGTATCAATACCTGGCCACCTCCCTGCCATTTCACCATGGATTTCCCTTGTTCTTAGACAACACGAATGCACTTGAGAGTTTTGTCTCCCTGTCCTTCCTCATCTCATCTCCAAGTACCAGCACCAGTATGATTAATCCATTTCTAAACATTCTTCACTCTTCTCCAGCTTTTCTCTTCTCCTAATGTCTCTCTCCTTTTACTACTCTGTTTCCAATTCTAACAGAACATACTTTTTATGATTTTCCACCTGTGTTTATATGCCTTGCCAGTGTTTGATTACTGTTACAAAGAGATGGAAATATTCTTTGTGATAGATATAAGCTCAAGACATTTGGTATAGTGCAAATGAGAATTCAGAATTGGGAGATGATGATCAGAACAACCATGGTTGTAACAATTCTTGAAATCTAGTATGAAAGAGAGTGATAAAACTGTTGTGTAGTCTGTATTGGGGCTGGGTGAGGCCTTCTCATATACTCAAAAGCTGTGTCAGAGAACATAACATAGGGGGCTGGTGCTGCTTGCTGTTTCTAATGTGTGCTCAATTCTAACACCTATAGGTGGGATTTAGGTTCCTGTTTGACCATCTAATGAGGGAAGTTTGGCATCCTTGCAGAAAGTTTACCACTCATCATGGTTAATGATGCCATGGATATAATTCTTATTTATTTATTTATGAAACAAGCTTGCTTCACATGTCAATATCAGCTTCCTCTCCCTCCCCTCCTTCCCTCCCCCCAATCTTCCAACCCCTTACTTAATCCCCACTCCACTTCCCAGGGAGTGTGAGGCTCTCTATGGGGGATCTCCAAAGTCTGTCATATCATCTGGGGCAGAGCTTAGGCCCTCCCCCACATGTCCAGAATGAGAGAGCATCCTTCCATGCAGAATGGGCTCCCAGTGTTGATATAGAGATATTCATAGCCAAAGAAAAGCCCAGATTAAAATGACTGCTCTGGGAGATTGTGAGTTGCTGGAGAAAATCCATTAGAAAGCTGGGGTTTGATCACCTTTTTTGTTCACTAACACATTATTATTATTAGAAACAATGCTCTTTCCTGTGCATATTTTGTGAATTTCCTGTGCAACAGTTCTAGTCCCTCAGATGTATCAAAGTAGCAGTAATTTGTATTTATGCACAATCTAGAAAACTTTCAAAAGCTTTATCCCAAGTTTGTGTTGAACTTAATATAACTTATGTAAGTTACTTGTAATATTTTTGTCTTTCACATGGGTTTCTGTAATGATATCTTGTTATACCATGGTTTCTCATACAAATCATGGAGGTTATGGGATAAATAAATTAAAACAAAAACCAAATGAAATGATTGCCCCAGTTCATCAACTGAAGAATTTGAAAGAAACAAAATATTCAAGGAAGGGTCTTTTGTGTGTCCATAAGCAGAGCAAATGTGGTTACAAGAAGATGCATTTCCTTTATTAGACCAATTACAAGTAAGAGTTCACATATTCTGTGTGCGTTTTGAAAGTAAAATTGAGCAAAGATCTATGATTTAAATACCTTAAGCAACCAAATACTATTCTGCTCAGGACAGCCTCACAAAGGCATCTTACAGGACTGTGATCTTCATCCTATGAATTTTCAGTTGGGATGACTCCAATGCTACCCCATTTCCTCAACTTTCTCATCACAGCAAACAGCACTTCACAGTTCAGGTAATCAGTAGAGATCTGGAGGAAGAGAACACTGGATCTTCTCTAGGGAACACAGAGGAGGACAGCATGTGAAAAGGGGAACAATTTAGAAATTGGAGCACGCATCACTCTAACAGAGTCCCTTCTCATAGGAGGATGTCCTCAAAAGTTTCCTGTCACCCTCCTGAGATTTTATCAAGTCAGCTTGGATGTGACTAATGCACCATAAGTAATCCTTGAATTTCCAAAAGTGAGTATTAAAAACAAAAGCTCATGTTAAAAGTAACTAAGCACAACATAGTAGCTCAGTAAGTACTGCCTGGCAGAAGGGAAGGTGAACTTGGGAAGACTCCTACTGAATGACACTCATTTCCTACATTCCAAGTTAGATAAGCAGACCAATTAGAAGGTAAAGGAGGCCAAAGATGAGAGATGGGCAATAAAAATAGAGGATTTTTTATGAATTGTTGGCAGTTAGTATATATTTCAATACTTAATATTTTCCACTGCTAGAAACATTGGTAGGAAAATGACAGCATCATGGGAAGATACTTCTCAGTCAGATACCTGGACAGAAGACAGAAATGCAGAGTGAGTATCTGCTGTGTAACACACTTGCTCACAAGGGTATTTTGTCAGTGCTGTACACTATTGTTGGCACTGTTCATGCTCCATAAAAGCCTGCACTTTGTCTCCAGCTGAGTAAATAAACAAATAAGGAAAATATCTCAGAAACCGTGAATTAAGACTACCTAAAACCACTGTGAGCAGTGTTGTCTGATGCGGCAAGTGAACATTTCCTATATGTTTGACAAGCACCAGAGAATATTCTAAATGGGCTCTGGGAATAACTTACGATCCTCACACAAACAAAACACAAGAGGAATATCTACAAGTGACATTGAAGCAGAAAATGCTGGAAGCCTTGCCCTGAGAATCTAAGTAACAGAGCTGGGATCCAAAGAACACAACAGTTCCTTCCCCACCCCTGCCCTGTGTTGCATAGGCGCTCGTCTCTGTTACACCTGTCCTGGGAGAACAAAACAGAACCTGGGCCTCAGCTGGAAGCCAACAGATTCCCAGGGTAGACCCTTTGAATCAACATATGCATAGATGTTATTTTCCAAAAGATCTGTAATTCATCCAAGAACAATTCAAGGGTATGGTGGCACATCCTTACTATCCTAGTACTTAGGAGGCTAAGACTGGGGGTGGAGTGGGGGCTTGGGAGGGATTTGGGGGTGGATATCACAGAATTAAGGTCAGACTGGGCTACATAGAGAGACCCTTCCTAAAACCAGCAATGGCAGCCAAAACTGAAAGGATAATTCAATTATACAGGAATGGTTTTGAAGTAAATACTTGAACAATTAAAATTATAGCTGTGTGCTCATTATGATGACCAGTGTTTCTTAGACCTAGAGGATCTTATTGTTAAAAGGTATATACGCTCTATTTTTATTGTGAGGTAAATTAATTGAACTCATGACCCTGTGGGTATCCTAGCCACTTTAGCCAATCTGCCTAATAGTAATAATATATCACTGAAGCGTTGAGTTGGAGTTTATGTTTGAGCACTAGATAAGAACCGTGAGTGCTAAATCAGCATTTCTTTTAGACGACCGCAGGCAGTTTATATAATCCCAGATCTCCAAATCTCTATATCTCCTTCTAGTAAGTTTTTGAAAGGGATTTTATAGAATTCATCCTAAAAGATAAACATAAAAAGTTCTATTCCCCTGAAGACACGTCTTGATGACTCTGTAAATGTCACTTCCTTCTAGCAAATACGATAGAGAGGAAGATTCTTCTATGAGGATGGAAGAGTAACATTCCTTGGATGGAGGAATGCATATGTTTTCTCATGCTTGCTCCTTTCCTGGATGCCCAGAAGCCAGTGGATTGGATCAGAGAGCAGGGTGTTTGTTTAATGACATCCCTACTTTCCTGAAAAAGAGACCATATGATATTTTCAGCTCTCTTTACACTCAACATGCACTTAGACGTGCTTTATAGATCTTTTGCTCCAAAGTTTTAACCTTTAAACATCCTAAGAGGTGAATGTGTGGCACAAAGTCTGAATGAATGCAAGCAGATATGTGCTAAGAGGGAGACTGCTGTACCCGCAGGGTGATAGGCAAGTTAAGTAAGTCTTCCTCACCTGGTGTGCGCATGTGGACCTGTTGACTTATTCTCTAAGTTGACTGCTCCATCTCAGTGTGAGTAAGACACATGGATTTGTGGGAAATGTCTTTCTTTGCTGATAAGATATAAAACAAGGAGGAACTGTCAGAAATGTGCAGCTTTTTCCAGAATTCCATTATGGTTAAATATATTTATCTTTATTTTAGTTTTCCACTCATTCTTGTATGTTTCTTTTAGGCAAAATTTTATTAAGAAAACACAGTAATTATCAATGCTTGCTAGACAAGAGCAAGGCAAGAGCTTCACCTTTGGCCACAGACTTATTCTGACATGCTCCTGCTAACACCACTGGAGTCGAAGCATATGCTTATCGTCATTTCTAACACACGCTGTGAACACAGGAAGTATTTGACAGTGTCAGCTAATGATTAAACAGAATGGGGGAAGGAGTACATATTACAGGAATACTCTCAAAGACAATTTTGGAGACAAATTGAGAAAGGGCCCATTTTATTTCCAAAGGAAATTTTATTTCAAAGAAAGATTATTTACCCAAATTAGAATGTTAAGGAATCTCATATGATTAACTCTTTACATTGTCTTGTGGCAATTATACAGAAATCTCTATTTATGTAAACAAAATAAATTCATCATGATACTAGAAAAAAGAATACAAAATAACATGTCAAATTAGGATATAAGTATTTTCAAGGGTCTTGATTTCCTAGCTGAACAGATTCGTTTACATTTTTGCAAAATAAAAAAAGTAGAAATAACTATATAAAATGAGGCTTACAGCTGGACAGATCTTCTTGGCAATGGTCCAGACACTGAGTAGGGAAAGCCCTTCCAGCTGAGGGGTATATAAGATGCTCAGGACCACTTTACAGGCTCAGTCTGGGGAGGAGGCCTTGGAAATACTGTCCTAACTATGCACCCTGAACTACATGTGGGACCAAGTACAACATAAACCATCCTGGGACTCATCCTGTGTGAGTCTTAGTAGAATGGAAAGCATCAGTAAAGCAAATTAAAACAAGGAAATACCATCATTTTCTCCCCTAGACAAAAAAAGAATAGGAAGTTGGGAGTTTCTAGCTAAAAGGCAAGTGTTTGAGTCTGGCACTGCACCATTGTCTTTCAGTGCCAGAGTTTCAATACTTATATCATGGACCGTTGTTGGTCTGAATACTGAAGCACACATGATGACTTACTGGCTAACGGACAAGAAGCAGGACTAGTGCTGAGATACACGCTTTTGTTTTCCAAATCTGATGCTTACTTATGAGATAAATGAAGCTCACTCTTCAAGAGAGAAAGTACTCTGAAATTACTCATTTAGATCTTTGTCTTTACAAAAGTGCATTGCACATCTGAGGTGGCCAACACTTGGAGCAACACTCCCTTACATTCGGTCTAGTTGTAAGCACAGCTTGTTAGTTAAGCAGCACTCTGTAGGAGATTGGCTAAGTAGGGCAGTTTGCTTTTCACTCAGCATTAATAAAATGCATTTGATCATCTTCCGTATGTTGTCTCAATGTTCATTTCCTACTTATTTTTGTTGGTAAATCAGTGATTTTGCCCTCTGTCTTTTGACTCTGACTTGGTGGTAGTGCCACAATTTTGTATCTTTAAAATGTATATGTATGTTTTAATTTAACTGGTAACTCATTTTTACTCAGAGTGTATTTGTTGAACATTTACTCTTCTCTGTATTGCAGATACATAAATTTCTTTTCACATTCCATTGGTTGAATTGCCTTAAGCAGGAAATAAAAAACTATGGCCTATGATCCTCATGTAGTCCATTGCTGTTTTTTGTAAATAAAGCTTTATTGGAACATGATTGCAGTCATTTGCTTGCACATTGTCTATGATTGTTGTAGTACTAATGTGACAAGGTTGAATGGATGTAATAGAGAATATATGGATCCACAACTACAAAAGTAGATGTCAGTAAGTGCATAAAAGCAGAACTTGATAACCTGTCATTTTGTGAGTAAACAGTTGCTTACTTAGTTGACTTGGTAAACTAAATAAATAAAAAGAAATGATTTCTATTCACCTTCCCAGTATACAAATCCTATCCAAGTGACTGTGGTCACAATAAATAACATAGTACTAAACAATGAAGAAAAAATCTGGTAAAATCTTAGTTTTCTTTCCAGCTTGTTGAAATTATTTGCAATCCCCACTCTACGAACCATCCCTAATCTATACTAATACACAAACTTGTAGCTTTTGCACAAATTTACTGTTATTTCTTTCTCTACTTTTTCCCCAGGAAAAAGGTAATTAGGCTATAAACAGAGGTCTGACAACTAATTTCAGTCAAGGCGAAATTAATAGGAATCCAGCAGATAATTTCAGCTATGTGAAATTAAAAAAGATATATTTTAATGACATTCTAAAAATTCTAAGTGTAATGTTTTCTCCTTTCTTCCTATCTCCCTTTCCATGTTCTTCCATGAAATGCTACTGGGTTAGATGCTGACCCTCACTTAGGGGACCAGCTGGCTGCTGTGTCCCTTACTCCTGTCCCCACTATTGATTTTTGGTGGAGAGGATCTTCTTCTCAGGGTTTCTCTATCAAAGGTAACACCACTGCAAGGACAGGTACCTAGTGTCCATGCCTCAAAATTCTCAAATGTTCACTGACATTAATAAGAGCCATTTTGCTAAATCTATACTGAGGTTTCACTTCAGGAATTTAAAGGTTAGCAATGGAGTGAGTTGCGGGTAGGAGAGCAGAAGGAAGATTGTGGAGTGTAGCATTGTGTTCTGTCATGCCTGGAACATATTAAATATGCATTTTATGTAAGAAACATCTTTTGATGCTATCCCCCAAATGATCAACTGCTTTCTGAAAATCACAACCTTAAAAACACTGATTATTAAAAGGTAGAGTCTGAAGGAAGAACTCGGTGTCTCCTTGGATTATTGTAATCAAATACGGAAAGACTCAGCCCAGATTCGCACCGATCAGCCAGTATTTCGTTTGAAATGTAGGCATCTCAACTAAAGTTATGTGTTTCATTCTTTTGAATATTTCTTGCAGACATTTAAATACATTACCACTAAGCCAGAACCAAGAAAAGCATAAAAAGCATTTTAGGGAATAAATTCAGCAAGTTTCCATTTGTAGCAGATAGTAAAGTTGTTGACATGCATTATGAGGCACGTGTATAGTAAAGTTGTTGACATGCATTATGAGGCACATGTATTTTACAGCCTGCCAGGCCTCAGTCAAATGCTCAAGGGTAATAATTGGGCTACTGGGGATTATGTCCAAAGCCCTAGGACCTATTAGGTGGCTGTGCTTCCTTGTGAGGGGACAAGGAGTTTTAAGTCACCTGCAAGGCTGTTTAGGCAAGAAGAAAAGCTTATTTCATTAATTATGCTACAAATGTGACTTCAGTGAAGGGTAGCCAGCTAAGTAGAAGATGAAAGGCGTGTTGGAATTCTCCCATCCAAGTGTTGAGCTTCACACAAATTTATTTAGAGGCACTTCCATTACTGGGGGAACTATGAGTTGATCGACTGTGTCTTAGAATTAACTACAGTGGTGAAAACACAAATTGCAAACCAGCATGAAGTCACAGAGGGATGAGAGGAACAGGAAGAAGTGAAAACCAGGGACTCCTATGTATAATTTGTTTTCCTTTTCATGGCTAAGCGTTGGCTCAGCTCCTCAGGGTTGAGCATTTGAAAGAGCAAGGCTAGTAGTTGTTAGGCAGAGGGCCTAATGAGGAGTGTGGTCCTTTCTGTTCTCATTTGCCTTTGTTTTCATGGGAGTCTGGACTTTTGCTGGAGGCATATGATCATGTTCCCTTCACTTGATGTGCCTAAAGAACATATGTGGGAAGGAGAGAAGGCACCCACGCTGGAAGGCATGCTGGGGTGTTAAGGAAGGTTTCAGGGTGATACTGTCTGTAGCTCTGCAGCTGGATGCATCTTCTTGGAGGTCTTGGGGATGCTTCCTTGCTCTTAGGGTGCTGTGCTCATGGTGCTCTCTGAACTCCCTTCACTTTCTCCATGCATCAAATTTGGTACATGTCAAGTCATTGAATGATCATACAGTCTCCTCTGTCCCTGTTTTCTTGACTGATTTTACTTACGATTCAGAAGAAATATTGAACTTCCTTACAAATATTTGAGATGGAATTTCATCATGAAAACACAATGAGAACCCAGGAAAGAAAAATACATGTTCTATGTCGGCATAAAAAATTGCTTGAATGATCATGAACTTATGTAACTTTTCCTTGTTTGTCCCTTATAGTTCAGAAATGTATGTCTACATGTTTTGGTACTATTAGAAAGTCAGTGAACAGTGCCGCAAACTTTATCATCTTTATTTCAGACATTGGTAGATTCCCAGCAAAACGGTGGGAAGTGACAGTTTCCTGACTCAAATTCATGAGTCTAACTTCCTAAGAATTCTGATAGACTTACTCAACCACTGCATAAAATCTCCACCAGTGTTATACAACAGAGAAAGCTTACTTCAAATGGCCTTTTTTCCAGGCAGAGTAGGTCAGGTGAGCATCCCCTAATTGTATGTAGAGTTTGGAAAGAACTGGAACTAGAGCTGGTTCTATGGAGCTCAGGTCACAAGGGCCCTTTCATGTTGATGATGTAATGTGTATAGACTGACATTAACCATGGCTGGAGTGTTTTCACCATGGAAATGAACAAACTCTATAAAAACTGGAGTCTGCTTCCAACTCCTGCCACCCCAATCAAAATAAAGATTGACTACCAAACATCTACTAGCATACCGTGGCCAGAAACTGGTATACTCAGGCCAAACATCTGCCAATGAACTTCTTGTTGCTTAGAACATGACACCATGTGCTGGATGAATAACATAGGAACTGGCAGTTTGTGAATGCTGTTGAGTGTATTCTGGCTGTCTTTAGAAACTGTGTATCTTGTCCAACAGGAAAGTAAGCTCTTGGAGTGAAATGAGCTACTTATTTAAGACTATGGGTGTTTGAGAACATGTGAGTGTTCTTTAAATTACACATAATTTTAAACAACTGTGTAAAACGAGTTTTAAAAGTTTAATGGTGCTGAACCAAGCATAGGAATTAAAAATTGAAAAGAAAATACGAAACTATACCTTGTTGTTCTGCTTTAAAAAATAAGTTTCTCTCTCATTTGCAATTAAGATGCTGAGAATTTGCATAAAATGTGTAAAATTAGAGATAATTGAACTACAGTAGCTATAAAAGTGGCTTTTCCATTTAAAAAATAAATCAGATGTCCACTAAAAGGGTATAAAAGCCATTCCCCCATCTCCCATTTGGATCTCTGGTATTTTTCACACTTTTATAGCTGATTTTTATTGTCAAACATTCCATAGCATTTGTGGCAGCTTCAAGATGGCAGCTGGCCTGTGCAGGCCTGTTACAGACCTTTTGGGATGTTTCAAGCATAGCCACAGCACATAGATCAGTGGGTAAATCCAAGGAGAACTTGAGAATGCTGCCTGGTGGGTAGCTCACAAACAGAGACATCTTCCAGCATAATATCATTAGCTATTTCTATTTTTCCCTGGACACCTCAAGTTTAAAGAGAACAATCTAGAAAATAAACAAACATTGATTAAAGTGACCTTAAATATGGACTTAGGCTGATGTCCTTTAAATGAGGAAAACGTTTTCCCTAGGGTAAACCACTGTGTGCATCCTGAAGGGTACTCAGGGCTGAGACAGGTTGGCAACTTGATTCAGACTGCCAGCTGCCTACTGCCAACTGCCCAGTGCCCACTGCCCACTGCCTATTGCTGAGGCTACATTGTGCCCTTTGGAGCTCAGCTCATGGAGACTCAGGCAATTTGTATCACTCCTCTACTGAGATGATCATAATATCAACTATTGGTAGGGACTGTTCATGCTTTCGTCTGTCTTCCTACTTTCATGAAATTGTAAGCCCTTTGATGGCGGTGACTCCATTGGTCAGCATAATGCTGTCAGTGAAAACAGAATAGGGGGCTGGGTAAACTTTTAGCATGAAACATGAGAAGGAACTCATCAACTAGGAAAAATGCAGAATTGTCTTAGAAATGGGACAGCATATTTGCACCCATATAAATATTCTTAGCTAATATTAGACAATATGGACACTGACAATATGTGACCATTTCTATTGCCTTTGTTTCTTTAGTCTGGGGCATCCTGGAGATGATGGAACAATCCATCAAAGAGAGCCTGGTGGGTATCTAACTCATCACAGAAAGCTAAAGGGAGATAGTTGGTAGTGGATTCACCTTATCCACACAGCCGTCTTTTATGTGTCTAAGATCAATCTCATTAGCTAAGGTTATCTCTTACTTACGTCATGGCATGTCTATTTCCAATTAAAAAATAACATAGACATGGAATTATCTATTGTATTTTTATGTACATAGCCAAAGACTCGTCAATACATAAAAACCTGGAAAAATCTATGTCATATGTAATGCACATGACCTTTAGTGATTCCTTTTATATCCCAATGAAAAGATCATGACAGGATAGACAAGGTCTGCGTGGAGGAACTTCTTGAGTGTACTCAGTTATCTAGTGGGAGGAGGTTGGCACACAGACTGCGTGTGGCAAGGTAAGTTACAACACTCCTTCTCAGGAGCTCAGGCACATAATGCCATGCACAAATCTCTTTCAATATAGTGTTCTAGGAACCAGTTAACTAGAGTTGTCTTGGGAATTGTTACCTCTTTGGCACAAAGGGTGGTTACTAAGAAAGTACTATAAAATAGAAAGTCAGAAGTTTCTGAATTTTTTTTCTAACTTATGAGTAGACAGGCTTTTTAGATGTTGGAGAAAACATGTGTGTAGTAGGCGTTAATTTAGTTGTGTTCTCTCTTCATTTCCCTCACCAGTTTTTAAGGCTTCTTATGTTAGTATGTAAAAATACAAAGCTCAATTTGCTTAAAAGTTGGCAAAGATAAAAAGGAAGAGAGACATGAGAAGGACTAGAAGTGATGACAAATTCTCTACCAATGCCTTCTCAAACTGAATTTCAGCTTTGTTGCCCTGGTTGTTCAAGAGGCTCCTTCCAAGCCAACACAGTGATTGGAACCAAGGACAAGATATCCAGCAAAGGCTAGTTGAGAACTGCTTTTCCATGACCTCAGTTGCATTGCATTGCTGTAATCTTTTAATCTCCCCCACCTCCTGCCCAGTGGTAAAAGACCTCTGAGTGTCTTTCCTCCACGGAGAACTTCTGTCTTAACCAGCCTTTGCACTATGGAAATTCTATACTTTTTTCCAAGTCTTTTGTCCAATAAAGAAACTCCCAGCAGAGAACTCAAAGCATTTTCTTGCATCTACCTGATCTTAATTGCAGCTAAGCTGGAAAAAGAAACGTATTTGGCCATTTCTTGTCCAGTGTTCTCTTTACTGTGAGGCATGTCACAAGCTCCCTCTCTGATTTTCAGATGCATGAACAGAATTATGTAATTGGCCCAATGGTTGCGGGGGTTCTCCACTCTCTTGCTGCCTGGTGTTATTGCCGAGTCGACGACTGTTTGCAGACCTTCCTTATTGCGTAAATGGCTACATTATCACCGTGTACACATTAGGACAAGCAAATGGGCCCCTTAAGGCAAATAAGAGTTCAAATAACCCAGACAAGGTAGCCCAACTGAATTGAGGATTCACCCTTGTTACAACCTCATTGCTTTATGGCACATGAGCCAGGGGAAGGGACAGACTGCTTCAAGTGTGCTTCTACTGATCCTGCTGGCAAATCACAGCTTTATTACAGTAATGAGCCTGACCATATTTCTGTGCTTATGCATATTAGGCACCAAATGTATTTTCTGGCCTGCCAGCCCATGGTAGTAACTAACACAAGCAATTTGTCGTGGGTTACAGTGTGTGTGCTTGCATTAGGAACGGGCATGTTAGTTGCTCTGGGTTATAAAATACTACATGTTTCATCATGCAAATTTTTATATGCACAACTTAACCATATGCAAAATAGCTTGGCAATTAACCAATACAACTTATTAGTTGACTACATTCTTGCATAAATATGTAAGTTGGGGGAAGTCACAATTTCAATTTAGCAATATTAAAAATTTCATGGGAGTATTGGGCATCTAAACAACGTGCTGTTTTCTCCCTTCACTGGTTAGTACTAAGATTCTTTAAATACACCTTGGTCCTTGTTTCCCCCACCATAAATAACTCCTAGAAGCTTCTCTTTTTTGGAAGCTGTGGGATTTTATACTGTTTATTTCCACCTGTATACTGTGAGCTGACACATGGCTTTTCACCTAAAGAGCATTTAGGTATAGGTAAATGGTCACAGTGTAGCTTTTTCCCTAGGCACATACATTATGCATGCCAATTACCAGCCTATTATTATTAAAAAAATGACATCAACATAATTCGGCTTAATCATTAGTACCAATGTGTCTATTTTTCTCTCCTCTATGCTGATGACTAGGATCATGAAGTTATTACCTGATTATGGAACTGCATAAGAAGCATCAATTCTGGGGCTTATTCGAAAAGAGCACACAAGTAGAAATGTGACTTTTTGAACTATTCATTAAACTTAACTCTCCCATTTCCCTCCAAAGTAAATCAATAAATTAGATAAACAAAAAAGGTAGATTACAAAAGAATTAGCATCAACAGGAAGCCTCTGATAAACGAATTACTGGAGACTGCCACTCACACTATTTCTTGAGTTGAGGGAGAATTATGTTTTCCATCCCTTCTGGTTGGATTTATGTAAATGACCACACAGGCCAGGTGCTTTATTTAGTCACTACCAGCTGGAATCATGTTATACACGTACTGATAACATGAAATAGCACAAAACAAGTGGACTATCCTTTCTGAAGCTTCTTCTATGATACCAGTATTTCTCTTTAGCAAAATCTGCTGTGTTTTTCAGTAATACGATAAAGCAACAAAAATGTTTTTGAGGTTAAAGTTTGTTGTTTCAGGAAGAACATGGCTGGTTTGTCTTTTATGTCTTGACCTTGAATATTTGAGCAGTTCCCTGGCTCCTGTAGATACAGGGGAGTTTGCTTATGTACCTCAAACAAATCTCATGCACCAAAGAAAGGAAAAATAGGAAACTCGTATTGGTTACAAGTGATACCTTAAGCAGCCAGAAATTCAAGACTGAAATGTACTGTTTACTGTCTTGTCACAGATTGATGCGGTTCATGATAGATACTTAGTTCTTTGGAAGTTTCCTGTGCACCTTCGCTGGGAAGTTGATAGAAATGACTTCAGCTGAATGCTTAAAGCAGATGTTTTCCCATTAGTTAGCCCTGGACCTGGGCATACTCTAGACTTCCCCATTTTCAGGCCAATAGGAATTGGTCCCAGTGATTGTGCTCTATATCCACATTTAGTATCATCTCATAAACAGCAGTGAAAACACAGCAGGCCCTTGATGAAGATGCATTAGCTTATTTCTAATTTAAAGTTACGTTGCTTAACCTTAATGTAATTGGTCACCGGTGGCCAACTGTTTGTATAGTGTGTTGATGACCAAAGAGATGTAATAAATTATAAAACTCTCTGCTTAAATGGAGGGAGTGAATGTTTTGTTAAAAGCCTTGCATGTAATAATGGTAAAATAATTACGTCTCAAGCTGAATGACTGTGAAGCTGTTGATATTAGTAATGATATTGTTCTCAGTTTATTCCCACTTAAGTACTTTATCTTGGCTCCTCTACATTGCCAAAGAGAAACTTCACGAGTTGAGCCTCACATTGATTAAGATAAATTACTTATCCCAGTATCTTATTTAGGGGTGATCAGAGTGGGGTGGTGTAGTGGAGGGAATCAAAGAATTAAACAATTGCTATGGTTAACGAGGAAACTAAAAGCACAAATAGTGCTGTCCCATGTGTCTTCCTGTATGACTGCCAGGCATGTTTCTAAAGAGTACTGGATTAGCTAGTTGGGCTACTGGGATAGTAATCAAATATGAAAGTAATTGACACAACTTTAATGTTTAATAATGAATAATGGGCCAGGGCAAAATAAAGGGAAACTGTCTAATATTTTAGAGCAAGTTCAGACGTAAAATTTCCTAGGTCAAATATAGTGATTGAGAACTAAAAGGATTATAGCTAAAATACAAATTTGTTTAAAAACAAAATAGCATGAGTAATGGTATTCACATAACTGACTTTCTGTATGTTATTGCTCAAACTCTATTCCTTCTCCCTCCTATTTTAGGTTGAGATTCGAGTTTACAATGTAGAAACAGAAATAAATATACCCATGTTTCTATCTGTTTCTTTCTTCCTTGTTAGATTGCATTACTGTAACAAGTAGAAGAAGTACAGTCTTTGTTTTTCTCCAAAGATAGGCCTTCCCTCTAAATATTTGCATTCTGAATTTGGATCACCTCCAAAGGGCACTCATGTTGCAGCAGAGAAAAACTTTCCTCTGCCGTCGTGTCACATTACTTCTCTGAGAAAGGCCTTCCAATAATTTAAACTATTTACAGTACTTCTAGGTCATCATCCCCCCGACTCCTTCCAAAATACCGGAGACACTATTTATAGCTGACTTATGAGATACCTCACAGGATCAGTTTACAAAATGGAGTCTTCAACATATGAAAGTCATTATTTTGTTTAACACAACTTGAAATGTTATATTTTCCCTTCCTTCCTCTCTTCCTTCCTTCTTTCCTTCCTTTTTTCTTTCCTCCCTCACTCCTTCCCTTCCTTCCTACCCTCCCCCCTCTCGCTTTAATTTCTTGCTGACACTTTCATATAAACACTGCCTTGTCTGGTAGCATGCATTATGAAAATGCTAGAAGTTCACTGGGAAGGTGTCTATCATCTCCAGGGGCAATTTGTCAATATTAATTGGAGCTGATCCCCCAAATAAAAAGTGCTGGTGGAAAAATAAAACAATATCAGGTTTTGCTTTTGTTGATGTGTTGTTTATTTGTTTTTCACTGTAGAACACAAAGAAAAATTTTCCTATGAAATTGAAAATTCTACATTATGGATAAAACTGGGTAGAGAACATGGTAAGCCCTTGAGGTCAGTGGGCTTCAGAGGAAGTGCTCTCACCAGCTGCAGCTGCGAAGGTGGCACGCTTAAGTTTGTCCAGGAAATAGCTGCACTTTGTAGTGACTTCGGAGCCACCCATCTTAAGGTAAGAACGACTTGGTGCCTGTTCCAACTAAAAATCAATGTGGCTCTCAATTTTAATAAGGAACATGAATCTAAAAACATGTTTAGTATCGGGTTATATAAACACACCCTAATGAGATACCATAAAATCCATCACATTAAAGACTGGGTTCCTACAAGGTATATTAGCTAAAAATGCTCCATATATTAGGTCAGTGTACAACAGTGCACAAAATAAAACAGCTCTGTCAAGATAAGATGCATGCTTCGCTCCTTAAAACTGTTATGTTTTGCACATTTTAGAAGGTTCCTTGAATACATGAATAAGATGAGTTGTTCCCATCTCTTTCTTAAGCAATCTCGGAATGGCTATGACCTGAAATTGGAATTCTTGTAAACACCCATCCGAAGAAAATGTGTGCTGTTCTGTCTTAAAGAGACGGTACATGTTTAATTATCCCAACTTCTTTTAGCAGAATACTATTAACATGCACATTAGCATCATCTCATTGGCTCTTCCTGCTGCTCCACCTTAGGGGCAGCAGTAGGAGCTAATCTTATTGCTCCCATGCGCATAATAATGAAATTTGGTCTTGTCTCAAGGCAGCATTCTTTGGTCTAAAGTACAGCTGGAGAGAGACATTACTGTTCTGGAGAATTTCTGACCGGTTCATTTTAAAAGATGAAGAAATAAAATAAAATATGGCACTAAACAACAATTGTGAAACATATCCTCCTGCCTTGAGAACACACGAAACAATTCAAAGAACAAACGATTTTGTGTGTGAATAAAACGTGCAGGGAGGCTAAAGCCCTACATATCTCCGTGCATATCAACAAGCACACCCCGATACACACTTCCCATGCTCAGCATACATCCGCGAAAGTTCTGCTTCTGAACCCCGCCTAGAGCTGTGGGAAGACAGGAGAAAAATAGACCAAAGCCACAGAAAGAGTCCTTCCCTTATGTCTTTTTCATCCATTTTCCAGAAAACAATGACAAGATCTCATGGAATATACAATACCCTTCCCTTTTTGCATTCGATGTTAGAAAGCTTTCATAATAAAAAACAATGGTGCATACTCTATGTGGCACACACAAAAATACATGTGAATTCAGGGCTACTGAATTAAGGAAGGTTGTTCCAACATCCCCCCCCCTCGTACATTATTTGTATTCAAGGTTTTTGAAATGACATTGTAATCTGATGATGCACCAGCCTATTATATTGTCTAGCAGGACAAATATCCTTGCGTTTTCTCTGTAGAACTAACACAATTTTTCCATGTCAGAGGTGCATAATATCCTGGCGGTCATAAGGAATGATGCCATTAATCCTCTTGGGCAATTTCCAGGTCTGATTATTAGGGAAATAAATTTGCATGCTGCATATGAGCTAGGTGAATCACTGAGAGCACAAATTATATTTCCTGACAGCAAGTTAGAGAATGGAGCTCTGTCGCTTTTTTATCTCCCCCCTCCCTGAAAGCTATAGAATTTCAATTCATTACAGGAGATTGGTTAGAATTCAAGTCTCTTTTTAAGTTGATATTAAGTTGAGTCTGTTATCTCTGCGAAGGCTGGTGGGTTCCCCAGAGTATCCACCTAATCACTACTTAAAAAAATCGAAACGTATAGTTAGTGTCATGATTTAGGTACCAGAGTTCCCTTATTTATCAGCACAGAGTGAGATAATTTCAATTTGAGCCTCCATAGCCCTCATGAATTTAACTGACTTGAAAGCTTTTCACTCCAACTCCCTGTCTCCCTTCTCCTTTTGTTGCATATTGTAATAATAGTTATTCTGGGCACCTTCGTGGCTTCCACGCCAAGCATTGTACTAGGCTCCTTCCTCACTAGTAGAAGCACAACTGTAGCAAGGCTTGTGCAAAAATCCACAAGTTCCCCCTCTCCATAACTGACTGTCTCCCCTTGCCAGCACTACTGCAGGCGTGTCTGCAGTCAATATCCATGATGAATGTATTTTTATTATTTCTAGACCTTGGCATTGGAGAAACCTTTTTGCATTATTAAATTTGAGCAGGGAGAATGATAGCAAATAAGAGCATAATAAATTGCTTTATGTCCTAATGTATTAATTAAGCAGACATTTATTATAATGGCTGTTTTATAGACCTATTGTAAAAATGTATGATTGTGCAGTGATACTTTTAGCTCAAGCCACATATGGCAACTTGGGTGAATGGGTTGTGATGTCTGTCAGATTGGAAAGGGTTCACTAGGTCTAGTCTGCAAATTCACAAGGAAGCAGTGAACCTTGCTGGGGTGTGAGAGGGAGAAATAGTGTTGCTGTGACTAGCATGTACGAAAGAATCCTTTTATTAGTATTGTGTTTTGTGAAAAAAAAAGACAATGCCTCTCATACACAGGAAATACCTTATATTTGTGTATTGCTTTATACTTTTAACTGTGGGTTTATAGATGAACACATACAAAAGACACAGAGGAGCACAGAAGCATGCATACTTCAGGATCTTAAGAATAATAGCCAGTCCCAAAGGCAGAGAATTTTGAAATATGTATCGGATTACAAGTATTCACGTTGGATGGGGCAAGAACAGTCCATGTCTAATGGTTATGTTCCTTTATTTTGCTTCTTCACAGTGGGTCAAATGGCTCATGGTCCACTTTGCCAAAAATAAAATAAAATAAGAAAATATAAAATATCTTAGTAGGTTCTGCCTTCATTTTACTTTCCCACACAGGCAGGATGGTTTGTCACTGGTCTCTTAGGACAGAGGCACCACAGGTGTACTTTAAAAGGACGG
Source organism: Mesocricetus auratus (assembly GCF_017639785.1). Classification (NCBI taxonomy): domain Eukaryota; kingdom Metazoa; phylum Chordata; class Mammalia; order Rodentia; family Cricetidae; genus Mesocricetus; species Mesocricetus auratus. The sequence continues at coordinate 15,307,903 of NW_024429210.1, read as the reverse complement.
AGCTTATGAATAGTAGGGAATGCTCTCTGTTAGGGAAAGTTACTAGGATTTGAAAGGAATTCAGAGAATGTCAATGAGGAGAGACAGAGAGCGCTCAGAGGCACTTTCCTGTTCCTTACTTGAAGCTCAAAGACCTTTTTTTTTTTTTTTTGTCTTCTTCGAATAGCAGCTCCTCTCAACACTGTTGGCTTCCATTCCTGCCCACGGTGGGACGCTGAGCCTGGCGATAGAAGGGGTTTGTGCCCAAATGGGAAGAAGACACAAGGTTAGACCCCGAACATGTCCAAACCCAATTACTACAAATGAAGGAAATCTGTCCCCTCTGTCACCCTTGACACCCCTCTCTAGGACTCTGCCTATCCACAAAGATGTCAGGACAATGACAGAAAAGGGAAGCAGAGAGGGACAAGGTGGGAGTCAACTAGTCCTTAGGTGCCTGGGAAAAGACTCAGCCTAGTCACTAGTCAACAGCAGAGAAAAACAGTGGAAGCTGTAGAAGCTGCTGAGAGTGCATCTGGGGACAGCACCAGCTAGCATGTGATAGAGAAACTGAAGCTCACACCTCCCTCAACAAGGTGTCAAAACATCTATTCATTTCAGGGAAAACATGAAGGTTTCACAAGTACCTATAGGTTCAGCAGGTAAACAAAAGCTGAGTGGTTTGAGCCTGCACCGTGCCAGGCTGGCTGGACCATTGTTCTTGGACAACAGATGGCGTCTCTCTCCTGACTACCAGGCACCTTGCTAGACTCCTTGCATGTGCTGCTTTCTATGGTTCCTGGGCAGCCAGACACAGGAAGGGGCCCAGGCTTGTTTCACACAGGAGAACAGTGATATCTGAGTGAGAAGTCAGTTTGAGACATACATACAGAAGGAGGCAGTTTGCAGTACACATGACTCTGATGCCTACAATTCCTTGTTCTTATTCCTGGGCTAATCAAGAGAAATGGTCTGAGTGGAGAAGATGGTGAAGATGGGAGGAATAGGAAAGATGACAGGAGGTGGGTGTTCTTTTGTAAAAGTTTAAAAATCAGAAAAACGAAAAAGGCACAAGATGGAACTTGGGACCAGGGTGATTGAGCTCAAGCCATAGAGAGTACATTACCCAGTTTATTACAGCAGAGGTCACACAGAGAGAGCATACCCTGGGTTTCGGCACAAAGATGTTCTTTATTTTCTTAAAGTTTAAAAATTAGGAAAACGGGGGTGGGTGGTAGGTGGGATTGAAAAAAAATAAGGCCAGAATCTAAATTAAAATTTCTACATCATTTGCGATTTTTTTTTGAGGATCATAATTTGGATATTGAATCTCAAAATGGGGCATTTGGAAAAGAGAATAGAGCTGGGCATGGTAACATAAACATATATTCCTAACATCTAGCACATTAAGACAAGAAATCTGAAAACTCAAGACTAGATTGCAGTATATAGCATAACTCAAATTCTCAAACTGGGATGCATATGCAGAGAAGGAGAAAGGAAGATAGGGAAAGGGGGAGGAGAGAGAGAGAGAGAGAGAGAGAGAGAGAGAGAGAGAGAGAGAGAGAGAGAGAGAGAGAGAGAGAGAGAGAGCACCTTGTAGCCGGGTCCATAAGGCAGACTGACTGTTAAGACTTTAAAAACTTCAGTTACAACATGGATCCTCTGACATTTCTATAGGGTTGGGAGTCAAACAGTATGCTTGTCCTAAAAGCAAGGGCTGGTTTTCAGGATTTTGCCCAAGGAGACTACTGTGCCCTGTGAGCTTCTGTGAAGTGACCTATCATGACAAAGAGGGAATTTCACACAACCAGGCAACTGACAAAACAGCTCACCTTTCAGGGGAAATGTAATATTTTCTGATAAGCAGCTTATGCCAGTTTTCTTAGCAAATAGCCTAGAAGCATTTCTGTCTCTGGCCTTCCCAGATGTGATAAGTTGAAAAGAAACCCTCTGACCATGTCATGGTCAGACAGGCCCACTGCATTCAGGGGACAGTTACATGGAGAGATGTAAACACACATGAAAGTTTGAATATGATATAAAATAATTGACCACAGAGCCAGACCAGAGCATGCACTGTTAAAGGAAACACATGTCCCTGCTTGTTGAGTTGTAAATACAGATGCGAGGTTTTACTATTGGAGCTGGAGGCCAAAGCCTGGGCAAGCTTGGTCAAAGCCTTGCCAGTTAGGCATGGAGCCATCCAGAAAAGCAACACACCTTTTGAAGAGTAGTGGCTTTCAAAGGGACCACATGTTAGGCATGGGTGTTCTCATTCTTAGCTTGCTTATCATGGTAACATAAGGAAGTAGCATTAAAAGTGGATAAAAACATGAAAACCAAGAAAAGTTGAGTCATTTGCCTTTTAATGGGAACTGTTTAATCGCTGAATCGATCTAACTTCTTATCCCAAAGCTCAGATTTCTACTGTTTTCCATCCAAAGTGAAAAAAAAAGAGAGATGTGTTGGGTAGATCTTGCCTAATGCTTCCCAAGGGAGAAAACCCAGAGTTACGATAGCAGACTGCTTCACAGCAAGGGATCTTCTTAATGTTTTATCTCAAAAGGTAACCAGAGGAGTCACCTGTTTCTTCACATATCTGTGTGCCAACGGCCTGGGCAGATGCCAGTAAGAGATGAAGATGACACTTTGAAGGATAGTTCCAAGTGGCTTACAGCCTTTGCATTGCAGAGAACACCCCTGTGCCTACAGCCTTTGCAGAGAACACTCCTGTACCTACAGCCTTTGCAAAGAACACCCATGTGCCTGTAGCTTTTGCATTGCAGAGAACACCCCTGTGCCTACACCCTTTGCAGAGAACACTCCTGTACCTACAGCCTTTGCAAAGAACACCCATGAGCCTGTAGCTTTTGCATTGCAGAGAACACCCCATGCCTGCAGGCTGCTATCACAAATTTGGTTCCAGGAAATTTTGAGGGAAACTGCATCCCATTTCCCCCTTACTTTGCTGGTATTCAGTAACTATTAGCTCACATTTTAAAATGAATTGTGTGTACTGATGTTAACGAAGGTTAGACTCTCTGAGATGCCACCAGTGACATATGGCTACAGTGACAGACAGCAGGTAGTATTCATACTGAATTAATCAGAAAATACAGCCTACTTTGAGGTGACCCTTAGAGGAAGGAGGAACAGCTACTTATTTACCAAAGGGATGTCACAGAACCATATTTCTACCTAAAGATAGCCTATAGCTACATAATCCTTTTAAACCAATAGGACAAACATAAACTGTACCAAAGTCAAGTTGTTCACACTGTTTCCCTGTTGTTTTCCCTCTCATGATTAAGCTGGACTTGGTGATTTTATGTTTGACAAGGTCTTGAGATGAAGTTGGGGTCTAAGAGCCTTGTGAGGGGACTATAGAGATGCAGAGCAGGGAGCCTTTGGGATGCTGTTATTTCCCTGAATATTCCCAAAAGTGAACAAGGATCTGTGTTGTCCCCCTGGCTTGAAGGAAATATGGTAATCACGGTGATAGTGTACCTTAATTCTACAAATATGAAATGCTAATTATGTAAACAGGGCAGAACTTTGAAATCTCTTCATCATGTGTCACACAGTGGAAACATTATGCAACCTAACTCAACATTATACAGTAATAATGCTATTTCACGTTGGCTAGTTGACAAGCATAGGCCAATGCTGTCTATCAAACAAAACTGTTCTGCCAGATTGTGTCTTGGCGATAAGTAGAGCAATAGCCACTCAGATTCTGTTTGGGTATTAATCAAGGCATCAGACTTGGGTCACTCCTTCAGATATGCTCTCTAATAAGAAATTTGAGAATCTTCAGGTCACCCTGTATCATATTCAACTCAGGCTGCCTTAGCAAAATACCATAGCTGGAGAGGCTTAAATAACAATAGTTTTGTTTCCTCATAGTTCTGGAGCCTTCAAGATCTGATACAAGCATGGTAGGACCTCATGGTGAAATATTCTGGATGACGTCCCTTCTGTGTTCTCAAATGAGAGAGAGAGAGAGAGAGAGAGAGAGAGAGAGAGAGAGAGAGAGAGAGAGAGAGAGAGAGAGAAACTATGTCTCCCTTGTGTCTTGTCTTAAAGGGTTCAGATCCCATGAGGAAAGGTTCCACCCTTATGACCTTTCCTAACTTGATTATCTCCCAAGGTCCTCATCTTCAAGTACCATCATTTCAGTGGGTAGAATTCCAACACATGGCTTTTAGGAGGACACAGTTCAGTCTATGGTACTAGGCTATAGTTGAATATTTTCTGCTGATTCCCATAAGCTCATTTTTCCTTTACACAGCAAATATGTAATTAAAACATTAAATTACATATTTTAACAATGTACCTTTGGATTTTTTTTTTTTTTGGTTTTTACGAGACAGGGTTTCTCTGTATTGTTTTGGAGGCTATCGGTCCAGCCCGGCCTCGAACTCACAGCGATCCGCCTGCCTCTGCCTCCCAAGTGCTGGGATTAAAGGCGTGCGCCACCACCGCCCGGCTGGATTTATTTTTAATTGACAGATAATGACTGTGTGTATTTCTGGGGGTACAAGGTGATATTTGATGCAAGTTTAAGAGCTTAGGGAGACATCCTTGATAACTCCCAACCACGGTGCTACTTAAAGTGAGACATGTGAGGAAGACCCCACATATTCACCATAGAGCAAAGCAAACTGTTTTTCAGTTGGGCACAGCTAGGCTTGATAGAGACTCTTGCTATGGCATCATGCTTGTCTCAAGAACAATTTGCCTAAATTCTAGTCTTGGGGTGGGTAATTTCTGTTCTTCTAGAAAAGATACAAACTACATATGTATTTTCATAAGTAACTTTCCTTCCCAATCCTTGATGCTTAACACTCATTTTGTTAATCATTCACTTATAGTCACAGTGGGTTAAGAATAGCTATGCCTCAGTCAGAGAACGCTAGTTGAAACACAAGCTTACAGCAGCAATATCTTATACAGAGTGCTGGAAAGTATTTTCTACATGCATGTAATATTGGCAAGTTTCAGACAGTCCATGAAGCAGCCTTACAGCCCTTAGGTGATACGAGGCCAGATGGAAATGAAAAGAAAATACCCTTCATGTCTTCCTTTATTTTTATTAAAGCTATGTAATAGCTCAGAAGCTTGGGTCACCGCAGGAAGAGATACTAAGTAATCAGCATCCAGGTTGAGGGCCTGGAAACTGAGGGGTTGAGTCTCTACAGTGTAAGTGAAGAGGACATTGGGTAATTATTATTTAATTTGAGCAATCTTTGCCAAGAGGCCCTTTTAAAATTAATTAGTCTTCATTTAAACACAATTTCATAAGTGGACCCCCAAATATAACCTCAGGAGAAAAATGTAGTGCCAATAAGACACTATATCAAGAAATACCACAAAGACATCTGTGATGGGCTGTAAACAGTTATCTAGGATCCAGACAAGCAGCCAGGAAACACTCAAAATACTAGTCTGTACTTCTATATTCTCTCTCTGCAAGAGATTGTTTTGGAACAGTCTTGTAGAAATAGTAACAATAAAGATTTTTCAATAACTATGAATTAATTTTGCTGTATGACTTGAACCTAAAATGCTATGAAATATACTTTTCAAATCTTATTAGGGAAATTCTATAATAGAAGCAAGCACCCTTTAGTATGATTTAGAAGTAATACAGGGACTGAAGAATAATGTATTCCTCTTCTAGCAGTTCTCATATGGACACACACACACACACACACACACACACACACACTCATCTCACTTTGGTAGAACTATTGAAGTATGCATTCATGTGGCCCTTACTCTGCCCAGCACAGTGTTTTGCAGGTAATGGGCTCTGCTAGGTAGTAAATGCTTTATACACAGGAACCAAACCTTAACAGACATTATATCCCTGATGCCTAGCAACAACATTTAAGGGTGAATGTGAGCAGGTTATTCAAAAAATTCTGTACTGTATCAGACTGGATGGTAAATGTCAAGAGAAGGGGAGATGGGTCCTAATCATGAAAGGTCTTAAGTATAATCAAGGGAGTCTCAGGCAATATAATGCAGAGACCAGAGCCTGTTACTGTAGTATTGACTCCAACCCACATAATAGCCATGTTGTTAATCAGTTAATTGCATTTTTGATTTGATGGTTAGGTAAGATATGAGATGGTGAATATTTTCTGTCCCATGGGCCATACAGTCTTTGTTGCATATACTCATCTTTTCAGACTGAGCAAGGAGCAGCCATGGGGAATATGTGAGCAAACCCATTGGGCTGAATTGAACCCACAGGCCACAGTTTGGCAACTTCAGATCTAGCTTGTCACTAGCTATGTATTTACTTTGGCAGATAGGCCATTGAACTAATATATTCTTAATGAATAGTGAGATTGGTGCCTTTGATCTCAAATAGTGTGTGGGGGGCAAAAACAAAGCAATGACACTATAACTCAGAAGCTAGTACATCTTTAAAACATGTTTGCAATGCTCAAACTGAATTATAGTTGTATGGATTGAGGGGTGAGTAAATACTGCTATGAGCCTATCAAAACTAATGTTTAATAAAAAGTTGAGTTCCAATGACTGAATTAGAGTCACTTAAAGTCCACGTATCAAGGGAATGCTCAATTCTTTGTGAGATCTGCATCCATCTCCACATGACTCTCTGCAGGAAGACAAAGGAAAGACAGGGTCTTTGATCCATGTCATGTTTCCTTTGATTGAATCACACCAGGTAGGTGGCTGGTCAGATTTTAAGGTCAGCCTACTGCCATTCTTTCTCAGGCTGTGAGGGATTTGAACCATCAACAGCTAGTGGTTTAAACCATACTTCTAACCATTGGTGGGACTGTTTTTGACATAGCATTGACTCTAACAGTCAATTGTCAACAAAGATAAAGAGCTGAAACTCCTTCCTGAATATTGTTACAAGACAGTGGCACATTTGAAACTCTGGTGGCCCATCAGGATTCTGGCAGGGTTCCTTTGTGTGAGCAATGGTTAGGCAACATTTGCTTCATCTCCTTTCCTGGCTGTCTGAGATTCCCGTCTGCCCAGGCACGATGCTTCTCTCTAGTACCTTCTGAGTACTGAATGGTAGATCACACACCTTTAAGGCTGTTATTTTCAAGTTTTAATAATGTTTTGCAAGTCACTTCCTGTTTCTCAGCTGCCAACCTCGCCGAAAGCGTTCCTTGTCAGGTACTAATTTGGGTGACATGACGACCACTTGATCTAAATTTTTGGTGGGTAATTACTGAGTCAGAAGTGAGTAATTTTTTGATATCCAGTGGCAGTCAGAAAGGTAGGTATTTTACTAACCACTCATTAGAGATTCTCCAGTCGTGAAATGTCCTGAAGTTTGCTGTTTGCAGACAGAAGAAAAACCTGACTGCTCAAACGAAAAGGAACTTCCTGCTTATTTTGGCAGTGCTTATAGAATTGTGTTGAAGCTTTTTATTATGAACCTATTCCAGAGTTTCATTGTACCAGCAATATTAATTTTATATCCATCCAAACCTCATGCAATCAATGGATTTCTCTCTCTCTCATCTTTTCTTTTAAAGTCACTGAGAACTTAAAATTAATTGGAAAATTGCTGAAGGTATTCCAGTTACTAAGGATTTAGGAAAGGGTGGGGTCTTCTGTGGGGAAGTTGAGGCAAGAGCAGTAACCTTCTTTAGAGAGCCAGGTCTTTGCATGGAATACTTTGGGTTAGACACTTTTTCAGTTATAAATTTGCTCACTGTATTTTTCTACTAAAAAAAAAGTGAAAAAGGGAGATGTTTCTGGTGAGAAATTAAATGTGTCACCTAAATTTGACTCATTAGAAAGTATATTTTGTTTTCAGAAATTTCTTTTCTAGTGACAGATAAGGAAATCATGATGTTTTGGCAATAGAAGGTTAATTTGGTTGGTACTCATGGGTTTTTTGGTCTCATAATATTTGGTGATTAAACCATGAATTTTACTATTAGTTTCATCTATAGTTCCAGATTTATAATACAGTTTTATTGATTAAAATGATTATTGGGAAGACCCACTTTGAAAGGGAGAATGTTTAGCTGGCTTGAAAGGTATTTGAAAACAAATTGAGCTGAATTCAGTAATGCATTAGTTTTCTAGGGATATTATAATAACTTAAAAACTGGAAGACTCAAAACAAAATGTATTTTCTTTTATAGTTCTGGATACCACACTTACAATTTTATGTTTTGAGCATGAATTGTGATGTTAGGAAGCTAATTCTCCCTCTAGACTCAGCAAGGAGCTTGATTCTGCTTCTCTTCTAGATTCTGATGATACCAGTGTCCTTTAGCTTGCTTCTGCATCAGTTTGCCTTGGGGGAGGGATAGAGACAGTGGGGGGTGCTGTTAAAGCTCCTTCTGTCCTCTTTCATAGCATTTATTTAAGATCATTTAGAAACTTAGAGCTTGGCTTGATCACGGGTAATCTCTCCATCTCATGGAGATCCCAAGCTTAGTTGTCTCTGCAAAGATCCGACCCCTCAGAACCTAACTCACATGCTCAAGAAAGGAAGACAATGATGTCTGGAAACTTCTACAAGTCAATTCCAAAGCTTGGATATTATAAAGATAGACTGCAATTAGCTTGGCCAGGTGCTGAGATTTGGAGGGAATCCCCATGACGCTTGAGTGTGGCAAAGTGCTTAAAGACAGAGAAATGTGAAAACTACATTAGGAAAATAGGTGTGGACTTGCAGAGGAGGAAAGGGGATGGAGATAAGCCCCATTTGGTAGTTGGATTCTTACATTTGAATCCTTATGGAAAAATTTTAAACCTTGTATCTTTTGATCTCTTTGAACTATAAATAATTCATAATTATAATGGAGATAGTATTATATGAATCATAGACTTTGGTAACAATTCTTAGAATAACACTGGAAATTCAAATAGTCTTCCATTTCTAACTGAATTAAGTTTTAATAAGTCTAAGATGTTGAAAATGCGTGTAGTATGTCTAATCTCCTTGACATCACAACTTAGCTTAGCTGCCCTTAAACATGCTAAGAATGATTATAACAGTCTACAGTTGGCCAAATCAGCTAGCCAAGGCCTGTTTTATAATCAAGTGTTGAATTTCTCCTGAAATTTATTCAGTGCTATACTGAAAGTAGAAAACAGAATGCTTGCAGGGGTATTCTTTCATACCATGTTACACACTGAAAAATCACTAAGTTGGAGACTGTCTTCTGAAATGCTATGATCATCTCTAATGTCTAATATTTACTATTGTTTATCTCTGTTGACTAATATTCTTAAGCGCCTTCAGAAAAGTAACTTGAATATTACTTGAGTTATTCAGCTAATCTAAGATTTCTCAAACAAGTAATTTTCTTTATTCAGTCTTGTAGGACCAATAAAAGGGGGAGGGGCCGATAGTGATGTGCATGCTATCATTAACCTATTGTACCTACAAATAATGACAGGTAGGTATTTCTCTATCTTAGCAATTCTGACATATTTGTCTTTTCACCATTAGGCTGTATCCAACAATCACTGTATGCCACAGCTTAGTTTGCAGCAGTTTTCTTCTTTGGCAGTACATGAGTTAATCTTATGCTGTGGGTAGAGACTAGGACACCACCTGTTTTGTTTTGTAGACAAGTCAAAGCTTTAGGTTTGGGGAGAAACTGCAAAATCTAATTCATTTGTGTATTTTCTTCTACAACCCTGAAGTGGTTTCTTTAGAAGCCCATGCAGGTAGAGGCAGTATGGCACAATAAAAGCTACCACCTGTTCTATACCTGACCCAAGCAAGCATCTTTTCATCTCTAAAATTCAGTTAATCCTTTAAAAGACTTTGACAAAAACGTTGATCACATGGTCACAGTAAGAACCTTCCAGGATTCATCTGGTAGATGCAGAGGGCTCCCTATACATTCTATCTCCTTCTCCATATTTGCAAATTTTCTGCTAGGCAGCCACTTGTGACTAGTTCTGACCAGTGAGCCACTGTGAGCTTCAGGGAACTGTTTTCTTGACTCTGGGGATGTGTTCTGAAATAGTTCATTTCATGTCACAAAGTATTTCTTGGTAGCATACCTTACTGACCCCTTAAAATTTGCAAGAGGAAGAGAGAGCAAGAGCAAGAAGTGGTTTTGTGTTTTTGTTCCATCAGGAAGCAGAGACGTGAGGTATCTGTTTCTACAATATAGTATAGTGCCGTTCATTTTATGATGCTGAATTACAGTGTAGGATCAAAACGCACATATTCATTAGTCTGTGGATTCAGAAGATCACATGTATAAGTTTGACAGGGCTTGACTTTCTGCTTTAGGGTCAGGAACGCTGAAGTTAAGTTGTCAACTGCTATGGTGTCTCTCCTCTGAAACTGAGCACATTCCTTTCTCACGCTTACTGCCTATTGATAGAATTCACTTTCTTGAACTTGTAGGACAGGTTTTGATTTTCCTCACTGTTTGCTTTTAGTTCCTGTAAGGTATCTTCTATTTTTGCAAGCAACCAAGAACTAAATTCTTTACATGAGTTTGGTTGCTTGATGTTCCCTTTTAAAAACAGGTGGAGCAACTTTCCTGATTTTCAAGATCTTAGTTCCATATCATCTCCACATTTTAAGTTTAACTGATTTGGGATCTCAGTCACATCTAAAACTTCCCATTAATGCTGAGGTGTTTGTGTGTTACACCAATGAGGTGGCAATCTAGGCATTTATTGTGTGACCTTGCCCATCATAACAGTGTATTTTAGTCTACAGATTATATATCTCACATTGGTGCTTAATAAATAGATATTGCTTGATCCTTGCCTTAGGGTTGGATATTTTTCCACCTACTGTTAATCCATGGTCCATTTTACTTTAATTTCTTAAATAAGGCACTATTGCACAAAACCTCCTTGTGAAGTTGCATTCCCTTTACTCTGCAGAACAGAAACTCTGTTCTCAGTCCTGCGAGAGTCATTTTCTCCTTTTGTCAGTACTCAGCACTCAGAACATAATATAGCATGCTTTTGAGTCTGCAATATGTGTCTACCTTGTGTGTGTTTCCTTGGGAAATGCACAGTCTGAGTCAGCCTTCAACTATCCAGAATCTCTCCACAGCTCTGCCAGGGCATTGTGTGTCACTTTGCTGCAGGACTGATTTGCTCACAGCCTCTGCAGTGGTTTATACCCACCAATCCCAGTGTTACACAGGGATTAAACTCAGAACCTCACTGACAGTTTGTGTACATTACAGTTCTGAGTGTACTGCGTTTTTATGTGTTAATGGGATTTCTTGAATATATTTTGGGGGTCACTCACTGACAGTGAGGTAGACTTTTGTCTCTCTCACATTCAGATCCTGAGTAACTCATGAGGTTGTAAACAGTGTGCAGTTATGATGTACAAACATCCTGTGTCTTAGGTGGCATTAGCTCTTGAATACCACATCTTTACGCTTTCACTGACGTCCAAGATGAAATAACTTACCTGGTACTCATGCTCCATCTTCTTTGAAGTCTTTAGCATCTTGCAACAGCTTAGGTATGGCATAGGATGAAAGACGGAGATGATAGATTAGAAATATTAGTAGTACAGCCTAACATTTTACTCCTCCCTTTTATAGATTAATCTTCTTCTGTTAACCAGCCCCTGTGGTCACATCCGGGTGTGGGGCTCTGTGCAGCAATCTAGAAAAGCAAGTCCAACATGGCAGGCTAAGAATAAGGAAGCAGGAATAATCCTTCTATTGTGTGTCAAAAGCAGCCCTGACTGGCTCAACCCAAGCATCGTTTGCTGCCTTCTACCAGTAAAACTCTTTTTAGTGAATATGGAACTAATGGGGAAAATATTGATTCAGGTTGTTAATTTGCTTTCAAAAATTGGGTTCCTGCAATCTTGGTAGAATAAGTCCAAGACATATCTGTTTATCCATTTGTTCCTATTAAAATGACACTTCTAGAAAATATTATCTGGTATTAATCTGGAGAATAGTGTTATAAATGCCAGAGTTTATGTTTATTATACTTATTAAACTGGTCCTGATATCTCATAAAAATAAAATAAATGGCAGGGTTAGAAATTTAATACTTTGTATAATTCCACAGATCTTTAATACTCTGTTTATTAAGTTTTTATTGAAATACAATACATGGAGGACAGAGTGAGTGAGTGGAGTCTCTGAGCACTGTAGCAGTTCAGCTTCTGCACTATGCTTGCATTTCTTTCATGGAAAGGTTTTAGAACCCCCCAAACATCAACATCCTGGGAACCCCCGCAAAGAAAAGAAGTTACTGAGTCCTTTGTTTTTATTTTCACAAATGACCAGCAGTAATAACAAAGAAGTTGATTATTAAAGAAATTAGTTACATTAAGAACCGTTGACAACTTCCAAGTAAGGCAGGATGATATCATGACAATACTGGAGTATTCTGTACACACTTCAAATCTAAACCAAGACATTTCTTGTTTCCCACACCTCTCCATGCCTACTCTGACCTAGACAGAAGAAGGTTGTCTAAAGTAGACTCCCATGTCATTTCTTTAATATGTAGAATTGAAAACGTCTGGACAAACTCCAAAGCTTGTTTTGAGTAGAAGTGGAAGTTACATGGTCTTTGCAGTTATCACAGTCATGAGGGAAAAACAACTGCAACCTGTAACTAGGGTCGTTAAGGCTGGAACTACAGTCATCCCATCAGTGTACAGTTCTTTGTGTAGAGGACTACAAAGTAGATATTTGGGACTCTGCCGACCATAAATTTTCTGGGCAAGTATGTAACCCTGACATTGTAACACAAAAAACCATGTAACGATATATTTGTCTGTGAACCTGTACTAGTGGCCATGCCTGATGTGGTGACAGGTGCAGATGTAACATGTTAAAGGGAGATGATCTGAGGTTGGGGGCCTAGGTCAGGGGAGACAGAGCCTATATCCTTGGAGCAGGGATGCTGCGACGGTTACTTACTGCTCTCTGTGTAAGTTCTTTCCACAATAAAACTCCGCTTATCATTCATACTGGGTCTGGTAAATCTATAATTTACACACCATCAAAAACAGCTTGAACAAACATGGCTCTGTTCAATAAAACTTTATTTACCAAAACAAGTGACAAACAAGGTTGGCCTTTAGATCAAAATACTCTAGGTTTTAAGCCTCTTGACTGTGATATCAACTGCTGTGTTTCCAGAAGCAATGCAATTAGTTCATTGCATTATGACTGACAAAATAAATCATTATTCAGTCCTGTTAAAGACTATGCTTATATTGAACACACCTTGTGGTTCTTGGAATGCTTCAGACATTGGGCTATTTCTTCTGACAAATGTTACTCTTTTCTTTCTTTGTCTCACCCTTCTGTAACCTCGACACATTTTTTTAGTTTTTCTTTGTCTTTCTAGGTGCTTCTGTTTAGTTCTTCTTTTGACTGCCAGAAATCCCTCCAGAAAAGTCTGAAAGTACAACAAGTATATGTGAGAGAAAACAATTAGTGTTTTATATTATTTTGCCTCTTAAATATTTGTTTTACAGAAATTTATACTTTAAATTAGAATTTTTTTTCTGACTTTCGTTTTGTGTAATACCAGTGCTGGTAACATGGTCCTCGAAAACAAGAATCACTGATCTCAAAGCTTGAGGAACCGTGTGTTCTGTCCATTTCAAAATCAATCAACAAAGACACTGTACTCTACAGGAAAGGACACTTGTTAGTTTCTTTTGGAGTCTAAAACTTGGGTGTACAGGTGAGGCAGCTTAGAGAAGGATGTTGATCCCTCATGGTTCTGACATCTAGTGAGTGCACTGTTAAGGTGGCAGCTGACTCAATGCCTTTTCTGACAAGGATCCCCCCACCTTTTTTTTTTTTGCAGACAGAGACTTCTTGCCATAACATTACAAAGTAAAATCTAATCATGTTTTATATATCTTCTCTTACAAGGGCACCATTCAGAAGGGCTCTGCCCCTGTAACCTAACTTCCTCCCAGAGTCCTATTTTCTCAAACTGTCACAGTAGTTTAAGCATGTCTTTGGGGAAAAGATGCAAGCATTCTGTTTCCAGCAGAATCACAGAAGGCTGATGACTATTGGTTTACCTTACCCTATATTTGCCCAAATGCAAATATTCTTTGATACAAGATCCCAACAAGTGCCTAGGTCTCAGTTTTCTTAGAATCTGGCAGATATGTGTGGGAGTCAGCACACAGCTGGATGAACTGAGGGACATATTCCCATAATAGGATTACTCATTCTATCACTTTCCTTCCTTATGGGACAGCATGAGAAGTCTTCAGTCAGGGGAACTGAAATGACCTACATAGCAATCTGAGCTAAGACATTAACCATTTTTGAAAACTGATAGAAATTCTAGTTGTCTATCACTTGAAGATGTTGAAGATCTCAGACTTTTGGGGGAACAGTCTCTGCAGCCAAGAGCAGAGAGCTGTCACCACTACCTAGCGATCTCCTTTCCAGGCATTGTACACATGCAGGTTCTCCTAGAGGTGCACACTATGGAAATCTACCCTTTCCATTTTTATGTGTGTATATGCATATTGTTTCACACATCAACAATTAGCATATATGACTAGTACTGTGTGGAACATACTTTAGAGATACTCTCTTAACTACTGTGGAAGAATAATTTAAAAGCTAACCACAAACATTTATGACATCTGATATCTAGGTCCTTTCTAAGATAACTCTATGATAGCTCAGTTAAAAAGTGGAGTCCATTTCCCACTCTGGACTCATTCACTGATTTATTCAGCTGTTGGGACAGGGAGAGATGATGGTGGGACATATCTTAGGCTAAAACTCAAGAGATATTGAACTTTTCATTTGGTGTCTTGGTGCTCTGTCATCACCATGTGAAGGACAGCTATCCTCCTGAACATGGAATAGTTTTTCAGTCACCTCTGTTACGCCTGCCAAGAATCAGCCCACTCATAGGCACAATATGAGGCCATTCTATGACACTAATGTGTGAAAATTACTAGACAACAGCAAGCAACAAAGTTCATTATTCAACCTACAGCTGATAAGAACATATCCAGCCCAGGCCAGAACCCAATCAATGTGCAGTCTCGAGAGTAGTAAAAAAAATTGAATGTCTCAATCCACTGATTTTTGGGGTTCTTGCAGCTCTTGCCAGTTATTGCTATGCAATAATATCCACTGACAACTATTGTTATCATTTGAGTCTTTTCATGTCCCATTCACTATTCATGATATCAAGACTTTACTGAAAGAACATACTGGACCATACATATAAGAAGGTAATAAATAATGCAAGTATTACTAAGGATTATTATAGATGCATTGTTTTCACTTAATATGCTCAAATTTATATACCCAGAAGCAAACTTGGTTTTGGGGTAGGGATTTAAATGATATGAATGAGCAATAATAAAAGCAAAAATTCCTGGTTTTTCTCTTTTGATATCTCCCTACTCACTGAAAGTACCAGGTATCAGATAAAATACATGTTCAACTAGACACCATTAAGGGTGATTTCCTTCCAACCAGAGTTTTTTTGTGTTTTGTTTTCTCTTTGGAAATGATGAGTAACAATATGAGAAATTCTCCCCACTCCTTCTTAAAGCTTTAGGGGTAAGAGAAGAATCTTCTCAAATAGCTAGAAAGGTAAAACAAGCAAACAAAAAGCAGGGACTGATTTTTTGAGATGGCTCAGTGGTTAAGAGCACTGGCTACTCTTGCAGAGGACCAGGGTTCAATTCCTAACACCCATATTGTGTTTCAGAGTTGCCTTTCCTGACCTCCACGGGGACCGGACACACATTGTTGAACAGACATACATGCAGGCAAAACATTCACACAATAAAAGCAAATAAAGATGTGAATTAAAAAAGTAAAACACACATGTGCACACACACACATACACACACACACCAGTAAAATGACAAAGGAGCTCCTTCCCTCCCCTGCCTAAAGTTTCTGTCCAGAGGGAAAATGGAAACATAGAAGTCACTCTCCTCTCAGAAAAGCATTCATGGGTAAACAAATCGGTGGCATCTTCCTCATGCCCCAGGAAGCTGTTAGTGCAGCCTGGGGAGAATGGATCTGTCTTCCAGGGTGACAGAGCAAAAGCTGAACTGTTCATAGAAATCAGGGCTTCACTGGACCAGTGGAATTCCCACAACACACGCTTGAGGCACTTACCTAAGTGTTTAGTGAGATGAAACCAGCTAATTGAATTTAAATTAATAGTGTACGTTTCTTTTCGTTTAAATTGTTAAATTGTATTTCCACATTTGATAGTCATTTGCTAAGTCTTAGGAAAACATTGCATATATAATAATATGCTTGAAATTCCCTGTAGCATTTGGTGAAAGAAAATCCAACAAGTTATATATGATGTACTCATTTGAAACATCTGCATTTTTAAGAAACATTATAGTTATGAGAAGGAGTAGCTACATTCAATTCAGGTATTATTAGGAAAATTATGCCTCAAACAAATGATGAACATCTTTATTGTATCTTTTACAAACTGGAGACACTTTGACTCACTTTTTTTTTTAGTTTATTTTTCAGTTTAAATTTAGAAAACAAACAAGGTTGCTTCACAAGTCAGTTCCAGGTCCCTCTCCCTTTCCCTCCCCTCCTCCCCTGCCCTCCCCCCAACCCCCCCATTATCCCCTCATTTCCCCAGGGAGGGTGAGGCCCTCCATGGGGGTGTCCATAGTCTGTCATTTCATACAGGGCAGGGCCTAGACCCTCCCCCAAGAGTTCAGGGTGAGAGTGCACTTCACATTGTTGGATGGGAGTCCAAAGTCCATGTGTATACTTGGGATGATTACTGATCTACTGCCCAAGGCTCAATAGATTACCTAGGCCTCCTCACTGACACTCACATTCAGGGGGTCTTGATCAGTCCCATGCTGGATTCCCAGGCTGATGCCTGGGATTCAAGAGATAACATTTGTCAGGTCAGCTGTTTCTAGGGGTTAAAACAGCCCAGTCTCAATCCCTTTGGTCATCAGTCCTCCCTCTCTGTTACTGGCTTTCTTGAGTTCAGCTCAGTACTTAACTAAGGGAGTCTGCCTCTTCTTCGATCAAACACTGAATGAAGTTTCTGTTTCCCAGACTCTCTGGCCATGGGATTGTAGGCTGGCCCTCCCCAGATCTATGTCTAAAATCCATATATGAGAGAGTACATGCCATGTTTCTCTTTTTGTGACTGGGTTACCTCACTCAGGATGGTTTCTTCTAGTGTCATCCATTTGCCTGCGAATCTCAGGATTCCATTGTTTTTTTCTGCTGAATAGTACTCCATTGTGTAAATGTACCACATTTTCTCTATCCACTCTTCTGTTGAGGGACATCTATGTTGCTTCCAAGTTCTGCCTATTACAAATAATGCTGCTATGAACATAGTGGAACAGACATCTTTGTTGTATGAATGGGCATCTTTTGGATATATGCCTAAGAGTGGAGTTGCTGGGTCTTGTGGTAGGTTTATTCCCATTTTTCTGAGGAATCTCCATACTAATTTCCAAAGTGGCTGAAACAGTTGGCACTCCCAACAGCAGTGGAGGAGTGTTCCCCTCTCTCCACATCCTCTCCAGCATAAATTGTCATTGGTGTTTTTGATTTTAGCCATTCTGACAGGAGTGAGATGGTATCTCAGAGTTGTTTTGATTTGCATTTCCCAGATGGCTAAGGATGTTGAGCACTTTCTCAAGTGTCTCTCAGCCATTTTAGACTCCTCTATTGAAAATTCTCTATTTAGTTCTGCAGGCCACTTTTTAATTGGGTCCTTTGATGTTTTGGAGACATGCTTCTTGAGTTCTTTGTAAATTTTGGAGATCAACCCTCTGTCAGATGTGGGATTAGTGAATATTTTTTCCCATTCTGTGGGCTGCCTTTTTGTCTTGCTGACTGTGTCCTTTGCCTTACAGAAGCTTCTCAGTTTCAGGAGGTCCCACTTATTAATTGTTGATCTCACTGTCTGTGCTAGTGGTGTTATGTTCAGGAAGCTGTCTCCTGTACCAATTCGTTCAAGGGTACCACCCACTTACTCTTCTAACAGGTTCAGTGTGACTGGATTTATGTTGAGGTCTTTGATCCATTTGAACTTAAGTTTTGTGCATGGCGATAACCATGGATTGATCCGCATTCTTCTACATGCCAGCCTCCAGTTATGCCAGCACCATTTGTTGAAGATGCTTTCTTTATTCCATTGTATATTTTTAGCTTCTTTTTCAAAGATCAGATGTTCATACGTGTGTGGGTTAATATCCGGGTTTTCAATTAGATTCCATTGGTCTACCTGTCTATTTTTGTGCCAATACCAAGCTGTTTTCAGGACTATAGCTCTATAATAGAGCTTGAGGTCAGGGATGGTGATGCCTCCGGACGTTGCCTCGTTGAACAGGGTTGTTTTGGCTATCCTGGGTCTTTTGTTTTTCCATACAAAATTGATTATTGTTCTTTCAAGGTCTGTGAAGAATTGTGCTGGGATTTTAATGGGGATTGCATTGAATCTGTAGATTGCTTTTGGCAGGATTTCCATTTTTCCTACATTGATCCCACCTATCCAAGAGCATGGGAGGTCTTTCCATTTTCTGAGGGCTTCTTTAATTTCTTTCTTTAAAGATTCAAAGTTCTTGCAATACAGGTCTTTCACTTGTTTGATTAGCGTTACCCCAAGGTATTTTATGTTGTTTGTGGCAATTGTAAAGGGTGATGTTTCTATGATTTCTTTTTCAGTAGGGCTACTGATTTTCTTGAGTTGATCTTGTAGCTTGCCACTTTGCTGAAGGTGTTAATCAGCTGTAAGAGTTCCCTGGTAGAGTTCTTTGGGTCATTGAAGTAAACTATCATATCATCTGCAAACAGTGAAAGTTTGACCTCTTCCTTCCCAGTTTGTATCCCCCTGATCCCCCTTTGGCAATGGCTAGAACTTCAAGTACCATGTTGAAAAGGTATGGAGAGAGTGGACAGCCTTGTTTTGTTCCTGATTTTAGAGGAATTGCGTTGAGTTTCTGTCCATTTAGTTTGATGTTGGCTGTTGGTTTACTGTATATAGCTTTTATTATGTTTAAGTATGTCCCTGTTATCCCAGATCTCTCCAAGACCTTTATCATGAAGGGGTGTTGGATTTTGTCAAAGGCTTTTTCAGCATCTAGTGAGATGTTCATGTGATTTTTGTTTTTCAGCTTGTTTATATGGTGGACTATGTTGATGAATTTTCGTATGTTGAACCATCCCTGCATCCCTGGGATGAAACCTACATGATCGTGGTGAATGATTATTTTGATGTGTTCTTGGATCCGATTTGCCAGTATTTTATTGAATATTTTTGCATCAATGTTCATGAGGCATATTGGTCTGAAGTTCTCTTTCTTAGTTGTGTCTTTGTGTGGCTTGGAGATCAAGGTTATTGAAGCCTCATAGAAAGAGTTTGGCAGAGACCCTTCTGCTTCTATTGTGTGAAATACTTTGAGAAGAATTGGTATAAGCTGTTCTTTGAATTTCTCGTAGAATTCTGCACTGAGGCCATCTGGACCTGGACTTTTTTTGGTTGGGAGACTTTTGATGATTGCTTCTATTTCCATAGGGGTTATAGGTCTATTTAAATTGCTTATCTGTTCTTGATTTAGTTTTGGCAAATGATAACTGTCCAGGAAGTCATCCATTTCCTTTAAATTTTCGAATTTTGTGGAGTACAGGTTTCAAAATATGACCTGATGATTCTCTGGATTTCCTCAGAGTCCGTTGTTATGTCCCCTTTTTCATTTCTGATTTTGTTAATTTGCGTGTTCACTCTCTGCTGTTTGGTAAGTTTGGACAAAGGTTTGTCTATCTTGTTGATTTTCTCAAAGAACCAACTCTTCGTTGCATTGATTCTTTGTATTGTTTTCCTGGTTTCTACTTTGTTGATTTCAGCCCTCAATTTGATTATTTCCTGGCGTCTACTCCTCCTGGGGGAGTTTGCTTCTTTGTGTTCTAGAGCTTTTAGCTGTGATGTTAATTCTCTGGTATAACTGTTTTCCTGTTTCTTCATGTGAGCACTTAGTGCTATGAACTTCCCCCGTAGTACTGCTTTCAAAGTGTCCCATAGGTTTGGGTATGTTGTGTCTTCATTCTCATTGAATTCGAGGAAGTCTTTAATTTCTTTTTTTATTTCCTCTTTGACCCAGGGGTGGTGCAGTTGAGCATTATTCAATTTCCATGAGTTTGTAGGTTTTCTGCAATTTGTGTTGTTGTTGAATTCTAATTTTAAGGCATGGTGGTCTGATAAGATGCATGGAGTTATTCCAATTTTTTTGTAGCTGCTGAGGTTTGATATGTTGCCAAGTATGTGGTCGATTTTTGAGAAGGTTCCATGTGGTGGTGAGAAGAAGGTATATTCTTTTTTATGTGGATGGAATGTTCTATAGATATCTGTTAATCCCAGTTGGGTCATTACTTCTATTAGACCCTTTGCTTCTTTGTTGAGTTCTTGTCTAGTGGTGAGAGTGGTGTGTTGAAATCTCCCACTATAACTGTGTGGGGCTTTAGATGAGATTTAAGTTCTAATAATGTTTCTTTAACGAATGTGGATGCCTTTGTATTGGGGGCATAGATGTTCAGGATAGACACTTCGTCTTGGTGGGTTTCACCTGTGATGAGTATGTAATGACCTCCTTCATCTCTTTTGATTGATTTTATTTTAAAGTCTAGTTTGTTAGATATTAGGATTGCTACCCCTGCTTGTTTCTTGGGTCCATTTGATTGAAAAATTTTTTCCCAACCTTTAACTCTCAAGTAATGTCTGTCTTTGAGGGTGAGGTGTGTTTCTTGTATGCAGCAGAAGGAAGGGTTCTGTCTTCGAATCCATTCTGCTAGTCTGTGTCTTTTTATGGGTGAGTTAAGGCCGTTAATATTGAGGGATATTAATGACCATTGATTGCTCATCCTTCTTCGATTTGCGATGGTTGTTGTTGGTGGAATTATGGGTGGAATTTCGCCCCTTTGTTCTTTTGGCTGTTGGTAGGGAGGGATTCTCTAATGCTTATGTTTTTCTGATTGTAGTTAGCTTCCTTGGGTTGGAGTTTTCCTTCCGAAATTTTCTGTAGGGCTGGGTTAGTGGACACATATTGGTTGAATCTAGTTTTGTCATGGAATATCTTGTTTTCTCCATCTATAGTGATTGAGAGCTTTGCCGGGTATATTAGTCTGGGCTGGCATCCATGGTCTCTTAGTGTAGGTAGAATATCTATCCAGGACCTTCTGGCTTTCAGAGTTTCCATGGAGAAATCAGGTGTAATTCTGATAGGTCTGCCTTTATATGTTACTTGACCTTTTTCCTTAGCTGCTCTTAATATTCTTTCTTTATTCTGTATGTTTGGGGTCTTGATTATTATGTGGCGAGGGGATTTTTTTTGTGGTCCACTCTATTTGGTGTTCTGTAGGCTTCTTGTACCTTCATTGGCATGTCTTTCTTAAGGTTGGGAAAGTTTTCTTCTATGATTTTGTTGAATATGCCTTCTGCCCCTTTGAGGTGGATTTCTTCTCCTTCTTCTATACCTATTATTCTTAGGTTTGGTCTTTTCATGGTGTCCCATAATTCCTGGATGTTTTGTGTTAAGGATTTGTTGGATTTAAGGTTTTCTTTGGTTGATAAATCCATTTCTCCTAATGTATCTTCAACACTTGAGATTCTCTCTTCCATCTCTTCTATTCTGTTGGTAATGCTTGTATTGGTAGTGCCTGACTGTTTGTCCAGCTTTTCTATTTTCTGCCTTTCTTCAGATTGTGTTTTTTTTAGTGTCTCTATTTCAGTTTTCAACCCTTGCAGCGTTTGCATTGCTTCTTGCAATTTTCTGTTTATCTGTTCATCCGTTTGTTGCCTTTTATGAATTTTTTGGTTTGTTCTTTCTTCCATTTCTTGCATTTTTTGGTTTGCTTTTTGTTCCATTTCTTGGATTTTGTGCTTTGTTTCTTCTTCCATTTCCTGCCTTTTTTGGTTTGTTTCTTCCTCCATTTTTTTCATTTTTTGCTTTGTTTTTTCTACCATTTCTTGCATTTTTTGCTTTGTTTCTTCTTCCATTTCCTGCCTCATTTGGTATGTTTCTTCTTCTAATTCTTGCATTTTTTGCTTTGCTTTTTCTTCCATTTCTTGCATTTTTTGCTTCATTTCTTCTTCCATTTCGTGCCTTTTTTGGTTTGTTTTTTCTTCCAATTCTTGCATTTTTTGGTTTGTTTTTTCTTCCATTTCTTGCATTTTTTGGTTTGTTTTTTCTTCCATTTCTTTGAGGGATTTTCCAATATCCTCTTTTAGGGCCTCTATCATTTTCATGAAAGTGCTTTTAAGGTCGTTCTCTTCTGCTTCCTTCGCGTTGGAATATTGGGGTCTTGCTGGTGTGGAGTCTCTAGAATCTGGCGGTGTCATATTTGTTTTTCTGTTGCTGACTGTGTTTTTGTATTGTCTCTTTCCCATCTCTTCTTTTAGTGGGTGCAGAAAGAGCCCCTTCCTGGTCTGGGGACCAGAGTTCCCTTTGGTGGGTGCTAGTAAGTCCAGTAATCTGGTGGTTCTTCTATGCCTTGTCCAAATGCTGGTCCGTGGGTAGAGAAGAAGAACAGGAATCTGGGGCGCTTAGCCTCCTACCTGGTCCCCTGGACCCTATGCTGGGTCCTGTTGTACCTGATCCGGAACAGCTACTCCCCTGGTCTCCCTGGCTCCTGTAGTTTCCTGGTCTCTTTGGTGGGAGAGAAGATCTGGAGTCTGGGGTGCTTGGCTCCCGCCGGGATTGGGAGCTCTGTGCAGTTCCCAGGCGATCTGCAGGCTCTGGAACACAGGCCGGGAAGCTGGCCTGTTTACCTGATGCTCCCGCTGGGATTGGGAGCTCTGTGCAGTTCCCAGGCGATCTGCAGGCTCTGGAACACAGGCCGGGAAGCTGGCCTGTTTACCTGATGATGCCAGAGGGACAGCTACTTCCCTGTACTCCCAGCCTCCTCTCCTTTCCTGGAATCGTTGGTGGGAGAGAAGATCTGGAGTCTGGGGTGCTTGGCTCCCACCGGGATTGGGAGCTCTGTGCAGTTCCCAGGCGATCTGCAGGCTCTGGAACACAGGCCGGGAAGCTGGCCTGTTTACCTGATGCTCCCGCCGGGATTGGGAGCTCTGTGCAGTTCCCAGGCGATCTGCAGGCTCTGGAACACAGGCCGGGAAGCTGGCCTGTTTACCTGATGATGCCAGAGGGACAGCTACTTCCCTGTGCGCCCAGCCTCCTCTCCTGTCTTTCTTTATTATGTATATTTGGGGTCTTGATTATTATGTGGCGAGGGGATTTTTTTTTGTGGTCCACTCTATTTGGTGTTCTGTAAGCTTCTTGTACCTTCATTGGCATGTCTTTCTTAAGGTTGGGAAAGTTTTCTTCTATGATTTTGTTGAATATGTCTTCTGCCCCTTTGAGGTGGTTTTCTTCTCCTTCTTCTATACCTATTATTCTTAGGTTTGGTCTTTTCATGGTGTCCCATATTTCCTGGATATTTTGTGTTAATGATTTGTTGGACTTAAGGTTTTCTTTGGTTGATGAATCCATTTCTCCTAGTGTATCTTCAACACTTGAGATTCTCTCTTCCATCACTTTTATTCTGTTGGTAATGCTTGTATCGATAGTACCTGACTGTTTGCCCAGCTTTTCTATTTCCTGCCTTTCTTCAGATTGTGTTTTTTTATTGTCTCTATTCAGTTTTCAACCCTTGCAGTGTTTGCATTGCTTCTTGCAATTTTCGGTTTATCTTTTCGTCCATTTGTTGCCTTTTATGAATTTTTTTGGTTTGCTTTTTGTTCCATTTCTTGCATTTTTTGCTTTGTTTCTTCTTCCATTTCCTGCCTTTTTTGGTTAGTTTCTTCTTCCATTTCTTTCATTTTTTGCTTTGTTTTATCTACCATTTCTTGCATTTTTTGCTTTGTTTCTTCTTCCATTTTCTGCCTTTTTTGGTATGTTTCTTCTTCCAATTCTTGCATTTTTTGGTTTGTTTTCTCTTCCATTTCTTTGAGGGATTTTCCTATATCCTCTTTTAGGGCCTCTATCATTTTCATAAAAATGGTTTTAAGGTCGTTCTCTTCTGCTTAGTTCGCATTGGAATGTTGGAGTCTTGCTGGTGTGGAGTCTCTAGAATCTGGCGGTGTCATATTTGTTTTTCTGTTGCTGAGTGTGTTTTTGTATTGTCTCTTTCCCATCTCTTCTTCTAGTGGGTGCAGAAAGAGGCCCTTACTGGTCTGGTGGTTAGGGGACCAGAGTTCCCTTTTGGTGGGTGCTAGCAAGTCCAATAGTCTGGTGGTTCTTCTATTCCTTGTCCTCGTTCTGGTCCCGTGGGATGGAGAAGAAGAACAGGAATCTGGGGCGCTTAGCCTCCTACCTGGTGCCCTGGACCCTGTGCTGCATCCTGTTGTACCTGATCCTGCTTGGCTCCCGTTGGGATTGGAAGCTCTGTGCAGTTCCCAGGCGATCCACAGGCACTGGAACACAGGCCGGGAAGCTGGCCTGTTTACCTGATGATGCCACTGGAACAGCTGCTCCCCTGGTCTCCCTGGCTCCTCTGGTTTCCTGGTCTCGTTGGTGGGAGAGAAGACCTGGAGTCTGGGGTGCTTGTCTCCCGCCGGGATTAGAAGCTCTGTGCAGTTCCCGGGCAAACCCCTTGACTCACTTTCTTAAATAAGAAAATGAAATATTGAAAATAAAATTATTTTTCAGTGGCATAATGATTTGTTTCTTTTTTATTTAACCAATTTTTTCATTTTTTCATCTCTTTGAACCTAAATGACCAAAATAATCTACTCATAGATAACTAACTTGTAAACCTAAATATGTAATCTTTCACTGCCTCAAAGATTTGATTCTTCATACTTGGTCACCGGGGGAAAATGTATGAGCCTGGAGAAAAATACTGATGAGAGCTGGGGGTGTTTTATTCATTACCTGCATCAGTAGTAAGTTTAACACAAACAAGTGGAAGGTGATAAGCTGTGGTTATCTTACAGCTAGGTATGTTCTTTCCTTGCAAATAGCATCATAGTGGAAAGGCCACCAAGCAAAGGAGTGAGAGCTCTGGATGCATCTCCAGTGCAGGAAATTCAAGCTGATTCCCTAATTACTTCTTCCCAGGGTAGGCTCATGTATTAAATTATCACACTAGTTGCCAGTATTCAGCCACTTTTGACCAAAAATAATGTCAGTTCATATGCTTCACCTGTCATAATACGGTCAAAGGATGACACATGGTGAACAATGCCTTGGGGAACTGTGAGAAAGGCTCCAGGAAAAAAGGCAGAAGGCCTTTTACCTCAGGTGCATTTTGTTCCCTGCATTGTTCTTGGATGCGATTTCATGCCTCCTGTGTTAAACGTTTACATCCAATTAATTGGACATGTTTATTAGTGTTGAGTGTCAGAGCATAACTATAGAACCCAATCTGGTCAGTGTACTTTGGATCTGGATACAGCCTTCTGTCTTGTTTTCGTGCTTTCTCAGACAGAATCTATAGAATGTACCAAGTGATTGTGCTTCAGTTGCTGTGTCCTGAGAAAGTTCTAGGAAAGAATTGCTCTGTTAATATTTATTATGTGCTTATTGGTGCTTATTTACATGTTTTTTTGAACTCAAACAACCTTCCTTGGATCATTGCTTTCTTTGTTATATTTGTGATTAAAAGCACACTAAAACTGAAGTGAGTTTGTCTACTATATTAGACTCTGGTCCACCCCATTCTTTCAGGTCATCAGATCCTGGGCCCAGCAGACAAGATCTACCCAGGTCTGCTGAAAAGTCAACATCACCCTGTATTAAAGGAAATATTTGGGAAAACTACAAAATTATTAAATACAAGGTTTTACTGTCCTAATGTATGTGACTGAGTCAATACAATCACAAACACGCATACACAAATGTACGCACATGCATACATACACACGTACACATGCATGTGCACAAACCCATTTCTTGTGTCTGCAATAATTGATACAGACTGACACGCATTCATTTGTTTAGAAGTCAACTAGATGGTAGGAACCAACTTTTGTGACTTTCCTATTTTCCTCCATTAAAATTTCTAATTTTTGATGCCTGTGTAGGAGGAAATTACTACGCAGCCAACCGATGCCAGAAAGCCCATGCCTAGTGGATTTCTCTGCTCTATAGTCATCAAGTGGGCAAAACATGCCAAATCTGACCCTAATGCATCTGTCCTTTAACACACCAGGGAAACATGAGATTTAGGGGCAATCCCCGCGTCAGCTTCTCCCACCTCAGCCTTGCTAGTGCCTAATCCCTTCTACTTCTCCTGCCCCGTGTTTGTGTCTGTCTACATTGCTCGCCTTACACCCCGCAATGTGTGTTTCTTGAGGGAGCCAAAGTCTCTCTTTCTCGGAAATTTACATCGTCCAGTTCTAGTTCTGCTTCAACGAGGTCTTTATATTGGGCTCCTGTGGATGAGATCTGCACAAGGGAAGACATGAACGGAAAACGAGGCACCCAGACATTCTCAATGGGATTGAGCACTCTCTAGGCAATGGGAATTGTTTTTCCTTCTTACAGCTTTTTCATTCAAGATTGTGGTTTCTCATGGGGCCCGACCTGACTTCCTGCCTGAAGACTTCATGAAGTGTTGTACATCTTTACAGTTCTTAAAGTCCTCGATGGGCGGAGCAGCTCACCCTTAAAGGCATATTCCTATTGCTGAGTGCACGGTTGCTGTTGCTGCGGATGGTTGGACCATTTTTGAATGGCTAGAGATGATTCTTCTCACCTTAGATTTATATCTTGCAAATCTGAGGTCAACATACTCAGGTTGCCTTTTAAATACAACTCATTTATTCTTTTTATATTTAAAGGAATTTTAGAATTAAAAATAAATTTTTTAGGGTTTAAGAGTAAAACCTACTCCAACTTTTAGAACAAATTATAATCATTAGTTATCTACAGAGATGTGCTTAAGGACAGGAATGTGATTTCCAAGGAGAATTTTGAAAAACTTTTGGAGAAGTTGTATCATTGTAGGCATGGTTGCCCTCCTACCCCAAACCCCAGCCCATGATGCTTGCCTGTAAAGAAGGCAACCTCAATGAGCACAGTGAAGAGACTGCTTGTTTATGTGTTTACTTTGCAATGGACACTTTAGGAATACCATGTAAGCTGTGGATACTGGCATAGACTTGTAATCCCAGCTACTTCTGAGGCTGAGGCAGGAGGACTACAAGCCCAAGGCTACCAGCCTGGATGTTATTTAAAAAAATACAAGCTACGGGATATGGGTACTGGATAGCTATTGCCTAGTCTACAGAAGCCCGGATTTCAATTCCAACACAGAAAAAAATTGCCACACAGTAATGTAATTTCAAATTTCAGTACATTTTTAATATAATGAACGTCAAACAAGAGCTTTTCAATAGTCATGAGACTGATCACTATGGTACTAACAGCTTAAGATAAACAAACAATCATAAACCAAAGTGAAGGACTTAAAACAGCTCCCAGTAGAGTTGCTTCCAGTGACAGAGTCAGGGTGGCTTCTGAGTGTGTAGACAGAGCCTCTTCAGACATGACACACTAACACGGCATGTATTCCCTTCGCTTTCTGCCAGAGAGAGCTCTTGTGTGGCTTGCTGAAGGACAGAAATGACTCCGCACTCTAGGGGATAGTTCTTGTGTAACAAGTTACAAGGACATTACTTGAAGGGGAACAGCCAGGTTATGTACCTCAGAAAAGTACAAATGATTTACAAAAATTTAACAAGGAAAAAACTAATTGTGCTGCTCCTGTCACACAGAGGTCAGCATCAGAAATGGTATAATCAATATGGGACTGCTAGCTGTGATACAGTCTGTCAGCTTTCTAACCAACCAAAAAATAAATAAATAATAAACAAATAAATAGTCAAGTTGAACCCTCTCTCTTAGTCGCTTGGATTTTATGTACCCAGGCACATGTGTATTTTGCACTTAGGGTGATCCTTTGCAAGTTATTGCCAAGACTATGTGAGGAGGTCTGTTTAGCTTCACTTTAAATGTGATTTTAAGAGTACAAGTGGCTTCCCAATAGGCCAAAAACAAACAAACAAACAAACAAACCAACAGTGCACCCTCTGAGTCCTCTACTCTTTGAGGGCCTTGTTCTCCTCATTCACAGGATTTGACTTTACTGTAGGTTTCCAAAATTTTCTTGTCTACACATTTGGAGAAGCATATTACCATATAGTTTACATGGTTTTTATACAGCTATATAGATAACGAGGCAAATATTTTATCAGGCATCTCAGGGACCAGGGAGATTAGCTGACAGGGAGACATGACTCTGGAATGCTATACAAAATGAGGCTGCTGCAAGCCAAACAGGAGTTAGGGGGCTCAGCTGGTAGGCAGGAGTCAGAATCGATGAGCTGAGTTCTCAATTCTAGTCACTCACTGGTTGAGAGTTGTGGTAAGCAAGACGTACTGCAAAACCTTTGCCTGGGAAATGAGGGACTCAGTGGGTCTCATATTGAGGGGTTATGAAGATTTCAGTGGATAGCATATAAACCTTCTGGAACCCATCCTTGAAGCCTACCAAATGACCAATAAATATTAGCTGTCAGTATCAAATCAAGCTTTTCCTATTTGCAGCCCATGGTCTCTTACCTTTGTCAGCTGCTGGGTATAAAGAAGTTCAAGTTAACAATGGTGTCCTGCGTTTCATGGGTCTTTGTGAGCACTTGTCAAGTCTTTGGGAACTGAGCAAGAGCCACACCCATGTTACCATTTCCTCAGTCTGGCCATTGACAGTGACATTTCACTGCCATAGCTGCTGCCAGGGTCTATAGCACTTGTGTCAATGCCAAAGGCTCTTACCTTCCTGATGTTCCCAAAGATGTGACTTGCTAAATCAGAATGATGCCATGGCCACTACTTTCCACACTGTTTGGTAGTGATTCCGGTTTATGGTATATTTCCTTGTAAGTGTTCTGAGGTGTGCCTTTCGCTCTGGGGTCCTTTGCCTATAGTCCTCTGTAAGATGTAGGCAGATGTGTTCAGAGACATAAGCAGATCAATGACCAGGACAAGCATCATGCTTTCTTCTCCATCTTAGACATTTCTTCTCGGGAGTCTATACTAGGACGCATACCCAGCCAGCTTCCTAAAAATTGCTTGTTACTTGAAATTCTGGACAAAGTGTTAGCTCCGTATTCATGACCAGACATTTCTGCATGCCAGCTTTGGTTGGACAGAATCTCCCTTTTGTGCTCAGAGTCATATTTTGTCTATGTTTCAACAAAAATTTTACTCCATATGTTTTGGGGAACATGATTTCACCCAAAGTGAGTGCCTGAACCATATCATATAAATGGCCACGACAGGGTTTTCTGTGTTACATGTTCAGAGATGGGAACCAAACACTGCTTCTGCACATAAAGTTTCTGAGTCGGGCTGCCACTGATTTGTGGTTTTGTTTCAGTAGTTTGGGTTGGTTACCACATTTTACATTGTAGTAACTTTACTTTATTGCTACTGTCACAACAAAGCAAAGCAGCTATTATCTCATAACAAACTAAAGCTACATTTCTAAACCGCTGCATCTAACCAAACTACAGTGCGATAACACCTAATTTACAGTTTATTCCAATTGCATGGACACAAGAAGTATAAAATAAAAATAAAAATAAAAATATACATCGGTTTCCATTGACGCATCTGGGCCAAGTATTTTGAAGGTTGTGAGACTGGTTATAAAACAGTCCAGGTTCCAGGTGACTCACAAGACTTCCGTTTATAACTAGGCAGCTGAGTACACATCAGGGCCAACTTCACATTGCCCACATGGTAGACTGACATCACTCAGGTTCTTGCACCTCTGGGTAGCCAAGCTGGAAAGCGGCTTCCCCAGGCTCACACTGAAGTGCTTTCTTGAACTGCAGACATTGCTGTTTGGAGGATTATTAAAGTCCTAGAAAGATAAAAATATTCGTAGCGATATTTCCATAGGACAATCAGTGAAGGTCTTTGCAGAAATGCAAAATAGCTTATTTGTGTTTGGGGGAAGTATATTGCTTTGTTTCTATGGAAGAGGCTGCCATTTGCTAAAGACAGATTGCCTACTAACTGTAGAGGGCTATAGAAAAGACCCGGATCCCCCTTCCTTTTCTGAGTATGTGTGCAGTGTGGCAAAGGTTCAGAAGGGGATTCTACTTCCCTAACCCAAGTTTAGCCGTTTCTTTAAGACTCTGTCCTCCCAAGTCCCCTTCTAGAAACATCTTTCCTCCACAACCATCACATTCTAGCTGCCAGGCCTTAGCAGGGTCTGTTTCTGTGAGCTTTCTGGGTGCTCCACAGAGTAGCCATTCACCAGCAGACTGTCTGAACCCGAATACAGCAGCATGTGGAGAAGGAATGGACGGGATATAATGTGGTGGCCGTTGAGCAGAATGTAGGGGACACTCCCATCTCTGGTGGTAGAAGTAGATATTTAGGAGATCAAAGAATTGTTGTCCTCATTTATAGCTTGAGAAAATCACTAATTATTTTAAGCATTTATCAAATTCTCAAGGAGGCTGTGATGGGGCACACCTGTAATCACAACACCGGGAAGGCTGTGGCAGAAGACTGTGAGGAAAGCAAGACCAAGCTCCCTGACGAGAAAGCAAAACAGAGGAACACAAGCCATTATCCCCTTTGAATCTGAATTCATGTTTGCAGCCTACCATGATAGCTTCCAAAGGTAAGTGCCTCTAAAACCAGGCCCATCATACACTCTCGAGCAGTGGCTCTCAACCTTCCTAATGTTGTGACCCTTTCACACAGTTCCTCATATGTGGTGACCCCAACCATAAAATTATTTTCGTTGCTACTTCATAACTACAATTTTGCTACTGTTTTGAACGGCAATGTCAATATCTGATTTGTGACTCCAAAGACGTTGAGAACTACTACTCTGGAAGGTAGATTTCTGTCCTCTCCTGGCCCCATATTCTGCACAAGGTGAAGAAATTAGAAAGCTACATTTGTGCATCCAAACAACTGTCCTCATTCAACACCCTGTTCCATACAGTCCAACCTGGCTGCTCAGGCCAACATAGGCTTCCCCTAGTTCTCTCTAGCTTCTAACTCCATTGGTGGTACTGCACTGCGTACAACCACACATCTATTCCAGATAGGCCAGGAGGTATCTGCTTCCTTGAATAGGGTGGGGGAAAAACTTGGATGTACTGATAGAACTATTCCCATATTTGGTATAAAAAGCACGGTTATCATGACATGAGTTAGAATGTGAAACTTGAGAGCAGATTTCTCTGTACTTCAGAGCTCCAGGGAGGAACTGCAA
The DNA here is from genome assembly GCF_017639785.1 of Mesocricetus auratus. Lineage (NCBI taxonomy): Eukaryota > Metazoa > Chordata > Mammalia > Rodentia > Cricetidae > Mesocricetus > Mesocricetus auratus. The sequence goes on along the minus strand of NW_024429210.1, from coordinate 15,276,686 downwards.
AGAAGCTCAGTTTCACTTTCCACTTGATTCCAGTTATTAAAAGTAGGTATTCGGCAAGGTGGGGGTTGGGCAGGGTGTACTTCCTTTTTTAAAGATTTATTTATTATGTGTACAGTGTTCTGTCTGCGTGTATGCCTGCAGATCAGAAGAGGGCACCACATCTCATTGCAGATGGTCGTGAGCCACTATGTGATTGCTGGGAATTGAACTCAGGACCTTTGAGAGAGCATGCAATGCTTGGAGGCTCTGATTCATCTCTCCAGCCTCGAGCGTACTTTCTTTTGACACTTCTTTAGCGTGTTTTAAATGAAGCGTTTTCCATGGCACATATGTGCTTGAGCCAGAGAAACATTGTAAGCTCACCCTGTCCAGAGCATGCCTTCCTGCATGGTGTGAGCAGCTGCTCATACAGGCCAGGGACCTCCGTTGGTGACAAAAAGGGTTTCTGTGATTCTGAGACAGAGAAGAAAAATGCCACAGATTTGGGTCATAGAAGTCGGGTATCAGGGACAGATGGTTTGTTCTCCTTAATTATTTTGTTTTCTCAGTCACTCCGGCCTTAACCTACTGTTGTGGAATTCATCTCTGATTATACCGTGTTCATTTTCCCTCCTCAGTATTTGAAAGAATCACATTATAATATCTGATTTTGTTTGTCTTCCCACCCTACCTCCTGGTTGTTGTGCTAAATTTTCTTTGTGTTTTTATAAGCAACAACACTCCCCCACCGTCTGTCCATCATGTTGAGAAATAAAACGCTCTAGTCCCTGAATTTTAGCATTGTTTGTGTTTCCCACACCGTGATTGCTGTTTTGACTGCTTCATATCCTCTCCCACTCTCCACCTTCCTTCTATTTTCCCTCTCTGTTTTCTTTCTCGTGTACATCTGAGAGTGGCATATGGATGAAAGAACTATTTCATTTCCCCAAGCCTTATAAGGCAAAGATGCTTACAGGAGGTGGGGAGATGAAGTGGTTAGTAAAGCTTACTGTCTACACTGAAGACCAGGGTTCAGTAACCAACACGCAAACAATGGCTCACAACTACCTACAGCTCTAGTTCCAGGGGAACCAAGGTCCTCTTCTGTCTCCTGCTGGCACCTGTATACATGTGCAGCTCATAATTTTGGGAAGGTGTGTGCGCGCACACACACACACACACACACACACACACACACACAAAACCAAAAACCTAAAAAACAAAAAACTTCCTTTTTTGATACAGGGTTTCTCTGTGTAGCTTTAGAGCCTATCCTGGCACTCTCTCTGTAGACCAGGCTGGCCTCGAACTCACAGAGATATGCCTGTCTCTGCCTCCCAAGTGTTGGAACTAAAGGCGTGTGCCACCACCACCCAGCACACACACAGCTTTCTTTTAACAAATAGATCTTTTAAAGGGATATCATTTAAAAAAATACCTAAGGTGAAATGCAGAGACCTGCTTCCATTCTTCACAAGAAAGCAGCAGGAAATTCATATGACATGGTGAGGGTACACATCTCCATTTTTCCCTGCTTTCAGAGCTTATAAGGAAAAACTTGGAAGAAAACGAAGTGGCTGACGCCAAATTGCATGGAGATAATGGCAGTAGAAAGGTTAGAGGAACTTTGGAAGGAAGGACTGTCCACAAACATACGGGTGGGTTTCTGTGGAGTAACTGAAATGAGGAAATAATAGTCTCCTTTCACTGCACATCTGTTCAGTAGCTAGAGGAGGATGGGAGTGAATGGGCATCATAGGGCCATCTCCTTCACCCACACTTACTGCAAAGCACCTGTCCACTCTCAGGATGCCTCTCCAAAGAAGTGGAGGGTAGCTTTTGCTCCCAGGATGCCTGCTGTGCCTTTGGCGACAATGTCACACACACAAAAGTAACATTGGTTGGAACTGTTTTCTCAGAACAGGCAAAGGACAAATCCCAGCCTCACCTGCCATATGGTGCTTGTTGACATTTGTTCCGCTGGGAAATGAAGGGCACTTCTCTTCTGCACAGCCAGGCCAATGCACAGGGATGTAAGCATAATTTTCACTCACCTGTGCTATGCTGTACCACTTGAAGTTTTCCTCTCTCCTCTGCCCCTTTGCCCAGCACATTCTGGAATAGGATTTCCAGCTATCCATGAAGGCCAAACTCACAGCATAGTGGTTACTTGTGCACAAACCAGCAGAGCAGTGATTTCTTCATTCCTTTTTTTCTTCTGCTTGAGATAAAACATTGAGTCAGTGCAGTTTGCTTTTTGTCCTGCTTACCCTGAAAATAGTGATTTTTTTTTAACTAGCCATGAGCTACAGGCCATATGCAACTTGACCATACTGCACATATTTTCTTGACTTCAGAAAAAAAGATGGTAGCAAAGTTAAGAAGATCTATTTCCATTTCTCTATCAAAAATACTTTGTGATTGAGCAAATATGTCATAAGTTCTACTCTGTTCTTGAATTCTATGATATAGCCTTTGCATCTCAAAGCAAGAGTGATGTGCCATCGTGTAGTCAAGCTGCATGCCATGGTAAGGCAAGTTTAAACTTTCTGCACCATGGGCAGGTTCAACATTGGTTCTGCGTTTCCAGCTGTATGATCTTCGGATGTTTTCAAATTGTACTGTTAGCTTCCTAGTTTATAAAAAGATTCAAAGAGATACACATTTTGAGGATCACATGAAATATCAATGTAGGTAGGGCTTGAAACACACACTCCATGTGTGTGAGCTTGTCTCCATCCGCAGTCCTTCACTTATAATCTTTCTGTCCCCTGATGGAAAGTAATCAAATAGTTAAGTGAGCAGACACTAGAGTTATGCTATCACAAATTATTGCCCTGGGACTCTGGGTAAGTTACTTAACCTTATCTTTAAAATTTGAATTAATAGTTGAACTGACTTCACAGGATTATACTATGAATGAAAAGAGATGATTACATAAAAGTCTCCGTCATAAAGTGCTCTGTTTGCTTACAGTGTCTTACCTTCTTCACCGCCTCCGAAGCACAGCACTGACATGTTTCCGTGCCAAACTCCAGGTTCAAATGTCCCTGAAATATCTGGACCAAAAATGGGAAGGGCTCTTTCTACCTTCATGAGACTAACTAAGTGATGTGGAATTCACATTCTGTAGGAAAAATTCAGAGATGTCCCATAAATTTTAATTCCACCACTAAAACTGTTTCTTTTATACTCTTTTTCCCTCCCAGACTGTGCTCTCTGCTGTCACACTCCAAGACAGGAAGTAAAGACTTCTCTTTGGCGACATTGGAAGTCACTGGAAATGGTTAATCTTGATTATCAACTTAACTGACTTAGGAGATGAGTGAATCACATCTCTGTGTGCACCCGTGAGGGCGTTTCCAGAGAGGATTAACTAACTGGGGACACCTCCTGAGTATTGGCACCACCTCCTATGCTGATGGTTTTGATGGATAAAGGGGGAAGGAGGAAAGATCAATGGTTCAAGCATTCTTCCTCTGTTTCCTGGCTGCCATGAGATGAGCTAGATGGCTCTGTAATGTGCTCCCATGGTGACAGATGGAAATCCCTGGAACTTTAAGCCAAAAGAAATATTTTTTCCCTTAAGTTGTTTTGCTTAGGTATTTTTTTTCACACCTACAGAAAGCTGATTACAGAAAGCACACATTTAGAGGATTCAGTCACAATCATTTAAACTAGGAGACTACAGAGGAAAAAGAAATGGGCTGGCTTGAGGTTAAGTAGCTGACACTGTCTGTTTTGGATAAGGATGAAAAGAGGAATCTTGGGATGTGAAAGGAAGAAATATTGTTAGACTAGGCTATGATGCTCTATGCTGATATGTTAGAGAAGTAAAGGGTTATTACAAAAAAAAAGTAAATGTAGCTCTGGATTTCCAACTGGGATTTGGAATAGACCACCCTTTGATGCTCTTTTTTTATTATTATTTCACATGCATGATGATGCCTACACGTATGTCTGTGCGCTATGTATGCACCTGGTGTCCATGGAGGCCAGAAGGGTGCATCAAATCAGATCCTCTGGAATTGGATTACAAATGGTTTTGAGACACCTTTGGTTGTTCTCTTTTAATCCTTCTACGCTAAGCATCAATGTGAAAGTAAACTGGACCGCCTGGACTGACTAGGTGGAGAAAACATCCTTTACAGTCTACGTTTATGTCACAGAAGACACCCAGATGTTCTCTTCTCTTCCTCCAAAGGACTTAGAAGGCATTTGGGTGGGGGCCCAAAAGAGCTGTAATCACACTTAGAAGCTTAAGCCATTAAAACATGGGAGACTGCCCTGGAACAGGCAGAACAGAAAACAAGTTGCATCATTCACAGGTTATCACATATGCAAATCTAAACAAAAGTTGTCTCTTCCTGTTCCCACCCCTGATGCAGAAATATTAAACTACACAAATTTAGGGATGCCCTATGATATTTATTGAAAGAGAAACCATTTATGTGAAAAGCCAAGAAAGCTGAGAACCAAAGGTCCACATGCTGCTCTCCAGGTCGAAACTGAAACCCAAAGAGAATGAGTCTCCTCCCCACAGCTCTATTTACCCCTGTACGTTCTACTTACCGTGAACACACCCAGATAGGAGTGCTCAGCGCTTATGGGTACATAAAATCACTCCCTACACACCTCCTCATTATTTTGGATAGACTTTGGGTTTCGAACTGCTTTCCTACTGCATGATATGAGAAGGTGTGGGTATGACTTACTTGTAGTTCTCTTTAGTTGTGTTAAAAAAGATATTCGTGTATTTCAAAATAGTCAATAAGTTTAAATTCTGGTCCTTAACAATATACAGAATTAATTATACCAAAATGAAACTTAGCAATGTTTACAGTGAGTTATACATTCTAAGAAATAGAAATAAAAGGGGAAGATATGAGGCAGACAATAATTACCAGTGGCAGACACTGTGTTGTGAGAAGATTCTGTTTATTGTTAGACAGCTAACAATGGAAGACAAAAGCACAGAGGAGATTTCTAAGTTTTTGGTACTTGTTGGGGTTTAATCTAGAAGCAGAACCACCAAAGGGCAGAACCAGACCCTTGAACGAGGGGCTTCTGCAAATGAGTCTGTAAATTAGAAGTGTAAATAAAGCTGCCTGAGTAATTTTCACATCATACCTGGCCCAGCTATTCCAAAGTAGCCATTGCTTACATGGAAAAAGCACATCCGTGCCGTGGGTGTGGTACCTTACAACCAAGGGGATTTTTGTAAACTGAGGGCTATCCAACCTTCTGCAGAGCAGGTTCCCGATGATGTTACCCCTAGAAGTTGAAATATAACCATGTGTGTTTCAGTTCAATTTCTTTGGTTTAAGATTTTTCCAAGCATTCCAAACAGTCCCAACCAATCACAAACAAGGGGGAGGTGTTACCTGAGGGAAAGCTTCCCAACACAGTGGAAATATTAAGTACACTCGAGTTCATCTCATCAATTTGCAGAAACAGATACACAGATTTTATCTGAAAGCTGAATTTTTGAAAGAACACTTAATTATTAGTCGGCCATGATGTACAGTTATATCAGGCCAGCCCTGATTACAGGTTATTTAGCTTGCGTGTTAAACAAAGAAATCTTTAGGATGTTAAAATCTTCAAGACAGCCACCAGGCAGAGAAGTGGAATTCTGGTAGAGAAGACTCATTTCTGGTTTGACCTCCACTCCTTAATCCATGAAATGTGGCCAATTTATACTGCACTGTTCGCTGAACAACCAAAAGAAACACAGTTAACATACTGTCTTCTTTAGTCAGCATATATCCTAAACATATTGGTAGCTTAGTTGTCTACACCTCACCTCTATGGAGTGGAGGAGTGCTTGCACATACGCTGGCCTAGAAATCTAAGCCAAAAGTCACCCTGTAGGTTGAGTGACACTGTGTTGAGGTGTCACTAGAAGTTGCGGTTAGGAGACTCCAGCTAATGCATACACACAGTCAGTCATCGTGATGATCCAGCATAGACCAAAAGGAATGTGCCAAGTGTTTTTCTCTGTACTTATCAAGAAACTTAATTAGCATTAGGAGGGAAAAGTGTTAGTGAGCCATACACCACCATACTTACCACAAGGGGCATGGAGCAAATGATTATCAATGCACTATGTTTTTCTACCTTTAATTTGGAAATTCCAGTTCTGTGACTGATACATTCTCAAACATTTAGGCTTATGTTTATGTTTATGTTTATGTTTATGTTTATCAGAGCGGCATCTGGGACCTCTTTTAATGGTCATCTTCCTTTCCTTTTCTCTGAATTCTTTTGGCTCTCCTTCTAATCCTATGTGCACTGGGAACGCACTGACGATTCTGTGTATTGTGTGCCTGAAGTGCACTGAACTCTTTTCAGACTTTAGTTACAATTAAATGGGTACCAAAACTAAAAAACAACCAGAGGACTGGAAAATAAATTAATAAAATAAGTAAGTGAATAAAAAGTCCTCATGTACCCTGTAGGACTGCAAATTCAGGGGATATAGAACAGACCTGAAAGCCATCCCCAATCCTGGTCTGTGTATTTCCCAGTAACCACCAATAGAGGGATGCTAATATTTATTTCAGAAGCTCATAATCTGCTAAGTGTTAGACTTGCCACTTGATGTGGCAATGGGCATAGGTGACACTTAGCAATAATAAACCACAAAGGGGCCCAATTCCTTTCCATATAGAGGTTATATGGGCCTGGGTTTTACATATATCAATAACTTATAAAACATATTTTTAAACAAACCAAATTGTAAGCACATGGTAAGATTATGCTGAAGTTTTGATATGTTTTTCTTTTGTGTGATATCTGTTGCCTTAAAACATTTGAAGATGCCCATTGAAGAAGAAAATACATTTAGCATTTTTGTTATTAAAGCCTTACATCTGCTTAGAACAAATGGACCTTTATGATCTCTGCCATTTATTGAATATTTTAAATAATTCTCAGATTTCTTCCAGAGAAGATGATGTTATCTTCACAGAAAAGCAAAAAATAAAAAATGAGTTATAAGGCCCCAATGGGACTTCTATTCTTGCCATGAAGGTACATTAAAATCATGAAGTTCAAGACATGAGTGGTAGCTTGTTTCCACTGTTGGCATTTGGGATGCTGAACAGGAGGACCATGAGTTCCAGGTCAGACCAGGATGAATTCTCGCACATCTCAAAACAACACAACAAATGATTGAAATGTATAACTCATGCAGAAAATTCTCATTGTCTACCACTACGGTTGTATGATGTAGGATGTAGGCGTTCTTACATTTTATTTATTCCTTTGGTATTTGCAAGTATCTACCTTGTAAAAGTTTGTCTTTCACCTTCCTTAGGCCTCACAAGCACATATGAGACCAGATGCTGTCTTACACTGTTTCCTGGAGACTTTCTTTTTCACTGCAATCAGCCAATAAGCTGCAGGGAATGGAATACTGCTCCATTCAAATGTGCAAAATGCTCTAAGTTACCAATAGTCTTTTACCACCACTAAAAAGATCCTCCCTGCTGAGTAGCAGTGCTCCAGGGAAGCTGAGACCTTTGGGTCCTAGCTTCCTCCATTTTTTTAGCTGACAATGATGTTGCTTGCCATGGAACTGGACTAACCCTGTCTGAGAACAACCAGTGGTCAGAACTGTATGATGTAATTGCTTTTGAATAGTGGGTAACAGGCAATGCAGAATGACGGTCTATGGTAAAACCTGCACCCACCTTTACTCTCTGCCTGGAAGTACCAGTGAACCACAGGAAAGAAAAGGAAGATCAGAGTAAAGAAAAGAAGAAATATCACCGAGAAGAGGAGAGAGGGCTTGGAGTGAGACAGAGGAAGGAAGTGGTTAGAATTTGTGAAGGATTTTATAAGACTGTTTCAACACAGAGCAGGTGCTACTACAGGACTCCTGGTTTCTGGCTGGAGAGTGAGGTGTGTATGAGTGTTTATTGTGTGTGTGTGCGTATGTGTGTGTGTGTGTGCACATGAGTATGTGCGTGTATGTGTGAGCATATGTGTGTGTGCACATGTGTACACGTGTGTATGTGTGAATGTGTGTGCTGTAATGGCTCAGAAGGGATAAAAGGCTAGGATGTTGCTGGCAGAAAGCCCAAAAATTCACACTGGAGGACAGACATTCGAATTTGCCCTAGCCATATTGGAGTGGGGAGGAATCGACATCAGGAAAGACAGGGTGCTATCAGGAGACCTTAAATTCGTTGACACACTCATAGAGACAATATTATTTTTAAAAGCCAGGAAGTTGACAGCTTAGATGAAACAGATAAGTTTTTTGAAAGATAGAAATTACCCAAACTGACACTAGAATAAACAAAAAATATAAATAGCAGTATGTGTTAAACAAATTGAATTATCAATTTTTAGATGTTCCCAAAATAAAAACTACAGGCCTAGATAGCTAAACTGGTGGATTCTATCAATCATTTTGTAAAGAGAATTTTCAAATTTTATATAAACTTCTTCAGATAATAGAGGCAGAGTAAACATTACCCAGTGTAATTATGGGCCCTTCCTTGCTATGACTTAAAAGAAAGAGGCAGTTGAGGATGTCAGGAAACATTATAGGTTAGTGTTTTCCAAGAGACACATGATGAAAATGGATTTTATTTACAAAATGAGCTAAAGTTGTGTGCATGTGTGTGCGTGTGTGTGTGTGTGAGCGAGAGAGAGAGAGAGAGAGAGAGAGAGAGAGAGAGAGAGAGAGAGAGAGAGAGAGAAAACACTTTCTGAAAAAGCATTAGCAACATTCAATGTTCACACCTGACACAGTCAGAGATTAGGAATAGAAGGAAATTCTCTCCACCTCACAAAGTGTGTATCAGGAAACCTCTTGGTAACATTTCTCCCTGAGTTACATACCTACCCTCCTTATTGGCATTCACCAGTATCATGAGAATCTGAAGTGTAGCATGTATACACACCACCACCAAACAGCAGAAAACAAATTCACAGCACTTACCATACTTACGTATTTCTCACAAGAATATAGAAAAGACATACTCAACAGGAAGAGAATTGTTTTAATTCACATCCTATTGGTTGTAAGCACAAGAAATCAACCACAAAGCCACACAAACTATTGCATTAATAGGGTGAGATTTTAGAATGCAATGACAGTCTAAAAACCAACTGTATTTCTAGTTAAGAGTAACTAGAAAAATATGGACTAAGTAGGGATAAATTCATACTTACTTGCAAGACTACAGAACACAGCAAACATAAAAATGACTGTATAATAGTCTTCTGTGAGAGTGGAATTTATATGTGAAATATTCTCCAGCTAGATTATTAATTCATATAGTCACAACAAGAATCATACTAGCTTTCTTTTTTTACAGTAATTGATGCATTTTATGTAGCAATACAAAGGTCAGGGAGTAACCAAAGTGGTCAGTCTGCTCTTCCTGGTTCCAGAGATAGTCATATCTTCTCTTCCCCTGTGGTACCTGTCTTATTGCTGAGACAGAATGGTGAAGAATAACACTGGCACACTTACTATCCTGTCTCAGCCTATAGAATATCATAGCTGAGTTGGCTAAAGGACAGAAATGTGGTTTTCATAGTTTTGGAGACTACATAGTCCAATATCAAGATGTCATGTGATTTAAGTCCTTATGGCAACACTCTCCTTACCTGTACATGATGCGTTCTCATTTTCTTCTCACACGAAATGAGGAAGACATCTCTGTAGTTTCTTCTTATAGAACACCAATCCTATCTGATTGTTCCCCATCCTTATTATCCCACTTAGCCTTAATTACACATTGGGAATTAAGGCTGCTATTCATGCATTTGTGGAAGTTGACATTTGGTCCACAGTAGTGACAGTACATTATTTTTTTTTACATCTTAAGATCTTACTGCAAAGTCATAGTCATTATGGGAGTTTGATAATAGTGTAGGGAGAGAAAGATGGACCAAAGGAAAAAATAGTTTATAAAGAAATCCACACATATATGTCAATTGATTGCTTAAGGATTTATTAAATTCATTCAATGGGAGGGAAGACTCTTTGTAGCAAATTAATGGGATAAGTGGGCACCCAGATGTAGGTGAGGGAGGGGGAAAGCACTTCCTTTGCCTTATAACACAGGTGATGCATGGACGGATTGAAGTCTCTCACCTAAAAACTACAACTGTAAAATTAAAAAAATACATGAAAGAGTATCTTTCCCACAGAAGGCACACTCATCCATGACAATACCAAATTCTATCTAAATTAAAAACTCTATCATTCCTGTTCTAAGTTCCCAATGAGAAAATAAAATGCCGAACCATTAAGAGAGGTAGAATTGTCTGTAATTCATACATCTATCAGTGAAGGGCTTTATTCAGGATGTGGAAAGTCCTTTTATACACCAACTATTTACTAAGAGCACAACTTATTTTTTTGACCAATCAAAAACAAGCAGAAGAGGGAAGAGACACTGTAAGGAAGAGAGTGTCTGAGTGGTTCCCAAGCCTGGGAAAGCTGTTCAACATCATCATCAGAGAAATGCAAAAGTCACAGTGTGACAACATTGCAAGTCCACTAGAAAAGCTAAAAATAAAAATAAAAACTGACAAGACCAAATGTTGTTGAGGATGTGGAGTAACTGGAATTCTTGAGCATCAGATGGGAGTGTACATTTTTGTTATCACTTCGGGAAAGAGTTTGGCAGTTTCTTAGAAAGTGAAATATACATTTACCACATGACCCAGCAATTCCACACTTGAGTGTTTATTCAAGAGAAAATGTATCCACACAAGGAAACTTGAACGTGAATGTTCCTTGCAGCTTCATTCATCACAGTTAGTAACTGGAACTAATCCAAATGTCCAAAAACCTGTGAGTGACAAACAAATTGTTGTTTATGGGTATAATGGAATAATACTTGGTAATAACAAAGAGCGAACTACGAAAAACATGAATGATTCTCAGAAAAACATTATGCCGAATGACAGAAGTCTGAAGCCAAAATGAGCACAATGCAGGGTTCTGTTTATAAGACATTTGAGAACATGCAGCATAGAATACACAATAGGAGACTAACCAGCAGCTGCCCAAACAAAAGCTAGCCAGAGTAAGAGACTGTCTACAGGGCAGGTCTTGGGGACCTGAGGCTTTGAGTTTAATGTGGGTCACAGGATGTGTATACTTATTAAATTCCACTGAGGTACACATTTAAAATGATGTGTGAGAATGTGTGAAGTAGATAATTTAAAGAGATGAGTAAACACACTGCCATTGATGTGTAACTAAGGAAGCAGCCAAATTCCACATGATACTTGATAGGTTAAAAAAAATGTAGGTCTTTCTCCTAGCTCTTTTTTTTTTTTAACCAGGCTGGCCTCAAAACCCCAGAAAATGCCTGCTTCTACCTCTGAGTTCTGGAATTAAAGGCTCTCCTATTTCCTTTCAACAACTTCAGAACTTTCTATATTCCCTGAAAAGTATGAATACACATTCCATCTCTCTCCACTTACAATAACAAATGGATTTTAATTATTGAGTATCCTTAAACTTAGGTGCACTTGAGGGATTAATTGTCATCTTTTGTCATCTATTGCATCAGCACCAACAGACTTCAGAATTGAGACGAGAGCATGGATTGATGTGGAGGGCACCAGGCTACTGCGTTGGCATGGACAGTGATTTCATTGCTAACACTGTGCCTCTTTCCTTTTGAGAAGGTAGAGGAATTGCAAGCTCCTCTGAGCACAACCTACAGAAGACATTTATGGTTCTTCTAGAATCAGTCCTCATTACTATTCCTACAAGGTAGCCTGCTTGGTGTTCAGAGCCCATGTGTTTTTTTTTCCCCACACATCAGGAAATAACTGGTCTATTTTTTCCTTCGCATTATTTCCAAATTTTCTTATCAGTGGTGATTAACCTCTTTGAGTTCAGAGGATCAAATAAATGTACTCTGTTTCTGAATATTGGAAGCACATGGCCAACTGCAGCTGCAATGTCACACAAAATGCCATGTGCCAACTGTTTCCTTGTACCCATAGCCATTCTCTAATATTCTACCTTGACAGAGTCAGATCTTTGGGGATGACTTCAAATAATTTATTTCTGTCCCCTGCTTTATAGAATGTACATGTTTGTATGTGCACATGGAGGCATCTTTTGCTATTGCTTTGAACCTTACATTTTTGAGACAGGATTCTCAGTAAGCCTTGAGTTCATTAATTAGGATAAACTATCTGGCTAGTGAGTCCTCATTTCTCTGCCGCCCCAGTGTTGAGTTTACAGATTTATGCCATGGTGCATAAATGGATTGTATGTGGGGATCCAAATTCAGGTCTTCATTTTTTTAAGTAGTCTTTTTCTTTCTTTCTTTCTTTCTTTCTTTCTTTCTTTCTTTCTTTCTTTCTTTCTTTCTTTCTTTCTTTCTTTCATCCTTCCTTCCCTCCCTCATTCCTTCCTTCTTTCTTTTTTTCTTTCTTCCTCGCTTCCTTCCTTCCTCACTTATTTCCTTCCTTGCTTTCTTTCTTTCTTCCTTTTTTTTTTTTGAGACAGGGTGTCTGCATGTAACCTTGGCTGTCCTGGAACTAGCTCTGTAGACCAGGACAGCCTCAAATTCAGAAATCAGCCTGCCTCTGACTCCTGAGTGTAGGAATTAAAGGCATGAGCTGCTACCAACTGGCCCCCATACTATTCTGATACCTGCTTTAACTTCTGTTTCTTTTCCCACCCCTCTAGTTTAGCTTCGCATTACTCTATAAAGAGTGATAATTCCCACTATTGGTATTATTTATCCACACATTGCTCATATAATTTCAATCCCTCAAGTCCCCAGTGACTGTGGTCCATGAGTTATTATAATATCCAACTCTCTGCAGCTCCAGCTTTTCAACTTTGTTAATGTTTGCTTCGAAATCGTCTCTATTTTTCAGCATTTCTTAAATAAACCATGTCAAGTTCTTCTCAGTTTGTGTCTATAGTTTTCAAACCTCTGTAATTTAGCATTTTGCCCTTTTCTCGATGTTGTATTCAAATTCTGACTCTTCTATAAGGATTTCCATTAGTTAATAGAAAACAAATACCTAACTTTTGACTCTTATATTGGCCATTTTCTATATCCACCAATGCTTGTAATAAGTGTCTATCTGTATTTGATAATAATCATACTTTTGCATGAATAGTTATTTTGCCTGATGTGTCAGAAGAGAGCATTGTATTCTGGGGAACGGGAGTGACAGATGATTATGAGCCACTATGTGAATGCTGGGAATTGAAGCTAGATCTTCTGAAGATCAGTCAGGACTCCTCAACACTAAGATTTCCTTTCAGCTCCACTTTGACTTACCCTAAGTAAGGTGTTCTCATGTTAAATATCAAACATTGCATTATTTAATCCCACTCATCGTCAGTGAACTCAGTAGACAAATCTTGACTAAGAACTCTGTTCTTCCTTGAGTATGGTCACATTTCTAAGCGCTCGACTTTCATAGTAGTGGTGAGTTAACTTCCTCAGTCACTGCCAGAAAGTAGAGTGGACTCAATGTCAATCCTACTTTTGGATGTGGTCTGACTTATCTGATCTCTACAGACACACTCTTGATAAGCCATCCTAAAGTCCATCTGCTTCAGTAATTCTCATTCAGAGAATTACTATTTTTCAAACAATCTGTGGTTTGTTTGTTTGAATGAATTGACTTGAATGAATGCATCCTCTCTCTCTCTCTCTCTCTTTTCTCAACAAACATTGTATTTATAGACAGCATATATTTGTTAAGTGGTTTTCAGGGGTAGGTATGGTGGTGATCCACTCATTGTAGCTGACAGCAATAATTTAGGTTGGAGTTTGAGATAATTATGAATATCGACTACAATTATATTGTTATATCAACTTATATTCTATACTGTAATTGAGCATATATTATGAATATGGACATTTTTATAAGACTATCAGTTAAAGCACTGAATGTAAAACCTCTTTATTTTGATAAGGATCGACTTTAGGAGCATAAATGCTTATCAGTGGTAGGTAGAAGGAAATACAAATATATATCTTAATTTATATGATAGGTTATTAAGTAATTTGTAAATTACTAATAATTTAAGCTTGATTTCCACTAGTGCCTTTTCAGGACTCTCTAAACATTCCAGTTTCCAGCAACTCCCCAAAGTATACAAAAGCTACCAGTAAAATGTGTTTTCTTTAGTTGCCAAATACAAAGATGGGTTCATATTGTATTTTTCATTTTCCTCGGAATATTGTTGAGAAGTGATATTCATACCCATTAGACAAATGCAGTCAGGACTATTGCAGTTATATATAACACATCAACACCTGCTTGTTTCTTCTCATTAAAAATGTGATATGTACTGAGATCTGGTTGCATTTGAAAGGGTGAAAATGCATATCAAAAGCAAATCAAAGACTTTGTAAAAGAGCAGTGGTGCAAACCTCTGAGAGCATCACTTCTCAAAGATGATGTATTGAAATCTGTCCTTTCTGTGAATTTTTGTGTGCAGCCTCTTTAACTGGTGAAGGCTCCCTCTCCTAACCTGATGGGTTTTTAATGGATGTGTTGGGGAATGAGGTATAGGGCTTTCATTTATGCGACCTTTCTAGTGGAAGGTGAGTAATGAGAGTATTCAACAAGCATCTTTGACTGTCACATCTTATTTTGCATCATTGTGGGATTCATTTAAAGGAGACATGGACTGTGTTGGCATCTCACATTTGCAAAAAGACCGAGTGTTTCCAAGTTCCAGAAATCTACTGGGGTTTTCAGGATGATGCAGCTGTGATAAGGGAACTCGTTCCAGCACCGTGGACTTGATGTCAAGAGTTTCCAAGCAGTTTTAGAGTATTAAAATATATTTTATTATGCATATAGAAGACATAAAACATGATGCTGTTGATATGTGTGTGTAAAGAAATATGTTGGAGAATATTTATTGTGGTGAAATAAATTAGAAACAGATATTTTTTTAAAGTATAACTTGCCTTGCTTGACACAAAAAGAAACAAATCAACGGTTACTGACATAGGCCACTGGTGGTATTTTCATGCATTAATGTTTGATCACATCAGATGTCTTTTATTTTAATCAATATGAATTATTAAGTGATAATTTTGACAAGCAGCCCCATTCTGGGATGTAGCTATATATTTAATGGTGTCCTTGGACTGAAGATGATAAGAATTAGCTGCTCAATGTCTCTCTCATACTTTTAAAAAAGTTTCTCTATTTATCTTATGGGTATTTGTGTGTGTGTGTGTGTGTGTGTGTGTGTGTGTGTGTTGTTTTGAAAGACAATGGCTCCCATAGGTTCATATATTTGAATATTTGGCTCCCAGTTGGTGGACTGTTCGGAAAGGACTGGGAGTGTGGCTTTGTTGGAAGAAGTATGTCATTATGTGTGGTGAGAGTGAGCTTTGAGGTTCCAAAAACCCAAAACATTCCCAATTAGTGTTCTCTCTCTCTCTTTCTCTCCCTCTCTCTTGTCTCTGTCTGTCTCTGTCTCTGTCTGTCTCTATCTCTATCTTTCTCTTCCCCATCTTTCTGCCCCATACTTGCAGATCAGATGTAAACTCTCAGCTATTTCTCTAGCACCATTCTTGCCTTGTCTAAAGTCATGTTCTCTGCCACAATGGTCATGGACTCATCTTGGGAAACCAAAAGAAAAAACCCATTAAATGCTTTCTTCCATAAGTTGCCTTGTTCGTGGGATTTTGTCACACCAGTAGCAAAATAGCTGAGACAGTGTGTCTTTGTGAATGTATGCTGTATATGTGTGTGTGTCCATGGAAGCCAGACTAGAGTTATCAGATCATTGGGTGCTGGAGTTATGGGTTGTAGGCTTACCACTGCATCCTCTGCTAAGGATGAGCTGTGGGATATCGGTGCTGAGAACTGAAACCAGGGATAAGCAAGTGCTTGTAATCACTGAGCTCCTCTCTGGCCCCTTTCTTATATTTCATAATAAATATTTCTGCCAATTTACTTTATTGATAAGGCACATGAATATGGAACAATTAAATTTTGATTAAGAGACAAATACATATGAAATATTACACAGGAGAATTATTAAACAAATTAGAAAGTGTAGGCTATCAAAGAAACAAACAGCCTCAAATCTGAATAATTTTATACAATTAAGATGATTTCTTGACTTTGTCAAAGTGGAAAGGAGCCCTTAGTAGTCTCCAAGGGATCAGGATCCTTACACACTGAAAGTCCCATATGCACCAGATTCCTAAAGATCTTCCCACATAGCCAGTAGGTCTAGGCTCAGGGAAAGAATCACATGGGGAAGATTTTTATGTGCCAAGACATTGTCAGGAATCAGTCTGTGACATTAAGCACAACTTAACTGAAAGACTGGTGAACACAGTCTTTGTGGCCAGAAGAACAAGAGACACTGCTTAGTAGACAACTGGAGGCCAGTGCTTCATGAATTGACAAGGAAATTTCAAAACCACAAAGAAAAAAATGGGGAACTAAAAACTGTAGGTCTACCACTGCACCCTCTACTAAGAATATGCAGGATGTACACCCATTGAGCTACCAGGTCAGGGAGATGCTGTGAGGTTTGTTTACTAAATAATGCTAAAGAAAGGCTTTGAACACTCCTCTATTGCTGGTGGGAGTGCCAACTGGTTCAGCCACTTTGGAAATCAGTATGGAGATTCCTCAGAAAAGTGGAAATAAACCTACCACAAGACCCAGCAACTCCACTCTTAGGCATTTATCCAAAAGATGCCCATTCATACAACAAGGATGTCTGTTCCACTATGTTCATAGCAGCTTTATTTGTAATAGCCAGAACTTGGAAGCAACCTAGATGCCCCTCAACCGAAGAGTGGGTAGAGAAAATGTGGTACATTTACAAAATGGAGTACTATTCAGCAGAAAAAAACAATGGAATCATGAGATTTGCAGGCAAATGGATGACACTAGAAGAAACCATCCTGAGTGAGGTAATGCAATTACAAAAAGAGAAACATGGCATGTACTCTCTCATATATGGATTTTAGATATAGATCTGGGGAGGGCCAGCCTACAAGCCCCACTACCAGAAAGTCTGGGAAACAGAAACTTCATTCAGTGGCTGATGGAAGAAGAGGCAGACTCCCACAGTTAAGTACTGAGCTGAACTCAAGAAAGCCAGTAACAGAGAGGGAGGACTGATGACCAAAGGGGTTAAGACTGGGCTGGTTTAACCCCAGAAACAGCTGACCTGACAAGGGTTAACTCTTGAATCCCAGGCATCAGCCTGGGAATCCAGCATGGGACTGATCAAGACTCCCTGAATGGGGATGTCAGTGAGGAGGCCTAGGTAATCTATTGAGCCTTGGGCAGTAGATCAGTATTCATCCCAAGTATACACATGGACTTTGGACTCCCATCCAACAATGTGAGATGCACTTTCACCCTGAACTCTTGGGGAGAAGGTCTAGGCCCTGCCCTGGATGAAATGACAGTCTATGGACACCCCAATGGAGGGCCTCACTCTCCCTGGGGAAATGAGGGGATAACGGGGGAGTTGGGAGGAGGGTACGGGAGGAGGGGAGGGAAATGGAGAGGGACCTGGAACTGACTTGTGAACCAACCATGTTTCTAATCTAAATTTAAGCTTAAAAATAAAAAAAAATTAATAAAAAAGAAAGGCTTTGGACACCTGTCACTCACATTCTTCATTTTTTCTTTGTCAGCTGATCAGCAATAACATGGACTAAGATGATCAACTCCCAGGCTTGAGACTATGTCATCTTTTATGTAAATATATTTAGTCCACAGGCCAAGATTCTCTGAGGGTCAAACACAATAAACACATTCCCCAAACAACCATTATGATATATTCATAATTATAAGAAAGGCTGTACTGGAGGCTATAGAGCAATGAGGAAAAATAGGGGGTCATTCTCCTTTAAATAAAATTGTGGCATATTTTCTACTAAAATGATTTTTTAGAATAATAGGTAAGCTGTCCTTGTTATTCATAAACATCTTATTTATGCATCTTCACTGTTGTGATAAATTAGCTGGGTTTGTTTTATATTTCCCTACAGTTTACTTTAAATAATCCTTCACAGTCGTTCACCACAAGACCACATAAGGTTCTTTTTTTAATACCTAGAATGCTGAAATAGCACTTTGAGCACAGACTGCACTGCATAACAAGTGTATTGTTTCTGCTCAGAAATGCCATGCAAAAACTTGTTCCTTTCACATTGTCTGTGTGTAGTTTAATCCTTCAAGGCTGCTCTGTGTCTTAAAGCAATGTTATTTGATCTTATACTCAGACACCACTCTATGCTTTCTTCCCTGTATTACTCACCACCACCACAGCAGCATCTGTCACACAATGCTGACCATTTAAGTAGAAATATTATCAGAGTGTTGCCCCCTCTTTCATTATAACCAGATCTTTAGTTTCCACACCAAACCTACTAATTCTGGTTCAAGAGCATCATTTATTCAAACTTACCCACCCCAGGAAGTCCCGGTACCTGACTGTTGGGAAAGAGTTGGACTTTTAAATAAACGTTCATAAGTGCTGGTTTTCAACTCTAACACACTTCCACACACTTCAGACTCCCCCATGCCAACACCAACACCTCTGTCTCCACATGCATGCCAAACCTACATTGTGATCACAGCTGACATAGCTTTTACAAGAAAAAACATTCACCATACTGGTATCTCTTTTGGATTTGACATCTTGTGCAACAGATCTCATTGATTCTGAAGAACATAAAAATTACAAAAGCACTTATTCTTCTTTTATATTATATCTTGTGAAAGCAATAGAGAACTTTATGAAACTATTTATCCAAAAGACTATGTTGAGCATCAAGTTAGTGGAGCTGACAAGATGATAAGAGCTTGACTCATGCAGTTGGCAGTCAGTTGGGAGGAGTTCCCCACATCACAATGTAGCCTGCAAGGCACTGAAGGTGGTGAGGGCAGGACACGGTCCGTCTTCAAAGCTTCAGTCAGTCCTGAGTCACAACATGGCCTAGCATACCCTGCTTCAAACACCCAATCTGTGCCTGGAGTTTTTCAAATTTAGCATTTTCTTTGACTGTGGTAGCCGTTTCTTCTGTCTTGTCTTTAGTGCCTGAGACAGTCTCTTCCATCTCTTGCATTCTGTTAGTGAGGCATGCCTCTGAGCTTGCTGTTTGAGCTCCTAAATTTTTCATTTCTAGTTTTGCTTCAATTTGGATTTCCTTTATTGATTCTGCTTCTACTTTGAGGTCTTGAACTCTTTTATTCATGCACTTCCACTGTTTATGTTTTCATAAATTTCTTTAAAGGACTTATTCATTTCTTCTTTAAAGACCTCTGTCATATTCATAAAGAAAAAATATATATACATCATATGTATACACACATATATGCTTAGTTTTTTGTTGTTTTTCCAAATAAATTGTAGGATGTTTCATTTTTTTATATTTTGTATTTTATTGATTCTTTGGGAGTTTCACATCATTCACTCTGGTCACTCTTACTTTCCAGTCCTTCCATGTCCACCCCCACAGGCTTGTGACCTACCCCTCCAAAAATTTTGAAAGTCCAATTTGTGTGATCTATGTACTCACTGGATCATTGCCAAGCTCCCACACAGATACTGGACTTCCACATGTTTTCTGGTAACAGCACAGAACACAAATATAGTCCTCAGCTGCATCAAGACCAAAGACCTAGACAATCTCTTTAGAGATAGCCCAGACCATGACCACCGACCTGGTCCCACTCACCTCAATATGACCCGTCGGGACACCACGGCCTACGGACAGAAACATGGCTTCTGGTGGCAGTCCAGACTATGGACATCCTGCATAGGATGGTAACAGAGGCCACCCAATTCAACATAGACCACAGCCACAGTAGTCGCAGGCACAGGCATGGCCCTGATGGCAAGGACACTGACATCAGCACGGCCTCAGGTAGCAGAGCAGAGCAGACAACTCACATCAACATGCAGCACAGCCCTGGCCATCAACATTATTAAGGGTATTTCAAGGTCCTTGTTTTGTGCCTCAGTTATGTTGCATTTCTCAAGGTCTACTGTAGTAGGACAAGCCTCTCTTTCCTCTTATGTGCCAATGATAACCTGTTTTATTATTTGCCTTTTGCATCATTGATTCCCTCAGATTGCACAGTGATAATTTAGTCATATATTGAACTATTTAGTCTAGAAATATTTCTCACTCAGTTTTACATAATTTCTATTTAGCACAGTGCCTATAATATAACTTTTGATTGTAGAGCTACATTAAATATACCTAGTATTACTAAGTACTCGATAGTACATGAATCATATCCACTTATTACCAATAAAAATTTTGAAATGAACTGAATAGAAAATTTTGTCAAGGAAAATTAGAGATATTTATAGATAGATATTTGGAAGTAAAGGGGGAGGGACATACCCTGATTAAAGACTGCTTAACAAAGGCACAAAGAATTAGACTAGGAGCTGGGGCTAGGGTTCAGAATCTCAGAAGCATGTGGCAGGTGCTGGGACGGGACTTTGAGGCAGAGCAAGTGATTCCTGGCATTACTAGGGTAGATAAGGATTATCATGGAGCAATATCTATGAGTATGCAGCTACTAGTCTCTGACCTTTACTTTGCATAAACATTAAGTTTAAACTAATTCAGTTCATCAAAAATTGAAAGGTACTGGGAGTTCTACCTCCTTGTAACTATATCTTCTTCCATTGATTACCCCCCCACACACACAAACAGCATTGGTGCATTTGTTATGTGATAAATACCCAGCGATATATCATCACTGAGAGACAAAAAGGACACATCTATCTCTACAGCACATAAAATTGTTCCACCGGTATGCTCTTCTGGTATCATTTCGTGAATCTTCCTCTCCTTTCAACTGTACAAAATATTGATTATTGTTTTCTTGCCAACCTTCCATTTGGCTTTTTAAAAGTGTCACATGATTAGACTAATACAGAATACAGATTGTTTTTAAGATTGACTTTACTCATTTAGTAATGTGTAAATACCCACCTTGTAAAACAAATTGCTAGCAGCAGTTTTTTTTTTTTTGGTGGTGAACAATGTTCCATTTCTGGGACATAGTAGATACATAACCCATTTACTTATGAGGAATATCTTATTTGATTCAAATTTGGCAATAAAGTTGCAAATAAAGTTTCATATGCAGGTTTTGGGGTTTGCTTTTTTTCCTGAAGATATGGTTTCTCTGTGTAACAGCCCTGACTGTCCTGGAACTCTCTGTGTAGACCAGGCTGGACTGGAGCTCTCTGAGATGCACCTTCTGCCACCTCCAGAGTCCTGGGATAAAAAGTATAGGCTACCACTGCCAGGGCACATGCAAGATTTTTATCCATGTATTTATTCAGTTCTGTTGACTAAATACTAAGAGGTGTAAATGCTGGATCCCATGGTAATGCTATTTAGTTTTGTTGAAAGTCATCGAAGTACCATCTTTTATATACCCACAAACAATGAAGGATATTTGCCATTATTCCAAATCTTAACAAGAATTTTTAAGTTGTCTAGACTTCGGATATTTGAATAGGAATACAGTGGTATCTACACTTTGTAGAGTCACTAGGCTGTCTTAGGACTTCTATTCTTCAAACTTAGAGAGGAAAGGGTTTACTTGGCTTACACTTTCACATTGCAATCATCACTGAAGGAAGGGAGGACAGGAAGTCAAGCAGAGCTGGAACCTGGAGGCAGGAGCAGATGCAGAGGCCATAGAGGATTGCTGCTTACTGGCTTGCTCCTCATGGATTGCTGAGCCTGCTTTCTTATAGAACCCAGAACCATCAGCCCAGGGATCATCACCCACAATGGGATGGGCCCTCCCATATCAATCACTAATTAAGAAACTGGCCTACAAGCTTTCCTACAATCCCATTATATGGAGGTATTTTTTTCATATTTTTTAATTAACTTTTTACACATGTCGCTCTCAGTTCCCTCTCCATCCCCTCCTGTCCACCCCCCAATCCTCCCAACCTCTAACTCCCCACTTCATCCCCCCCTCCCCTCCCCAGGGAGGGCAAGGGCTTCCATGAGGGATTTTCAGAGTCTGTCACATCATCCCGGGAAGGGCCTAGGTTCTTTCCCATGGGTCCAGGCTGAGAGAGCATCCCTCCATGTGGAATGGGTTCCCAGAGTCCCTCTGTATGCAAGGAATAAATACTGCTCCACTCTCTAAGGTCCCACAGATTGCCAAGGCCTCCTCTCTGTCACCCAGGTTCAGTGGGAGGATGTCTGGCTCAGTCCCATTTTGATCTCTCAGTCATCAGTCTGGGGTCCATGTGTTTTCCCTTGTTTAGGTCAGCTGCCTCTGTGGGTTTCACCAGCCTTATCTTGATTCCTTTGGTCATCACTCTTCTTTGCAGCTGGGTTCCAGGAGTTCAGTTCGATTCATAGCTGTGGGTGTCTGCCTCTGCCTTCATCAGCCACTGGATGAGAGTTCTAGGATGGCATGTAAGGCAGTCATCATTCTCATTACATGGGAGGGCCTTTAAGGTAGCCTTAATGCCAGTTGGTGTCATTCTTGTAGATCTGTGAAGATCTCACTAGTGCCAGATCTCTCCTCCAACTTATAATGGCTCACTCTTTTATGTTATCTCCCATCCTTTTCTCCTCTATTCTTACCCTGCCTCAACCTTTCTGCTCTCCCATGTTCTCCTCTCCCCTCATGTTTCTCGCTCTCTTTCTCCCATTTCCTTCTGCCCTCGCCTTCTCCACCCCCCCTCAATCCAATTCGGATATCTCATCCCATAATCCTTCTCGGGGTTAGCATGGATATCTCTCTTAGGGTCCTCCCTGCACCCCAGACTCTCTGGTAGTGGGATTGTGGGCTGGCAATGCCCTGCTCCATGTCTAAAATCCATATATGATTCAGTACATACAATACTTGTCTTTTTGTGACTGGGTTACCTCAGTCAGGATGGTGTCTTCTAGTGCCATCCATTTGCCTGCAAATTTCAAGATTCCATTTTTTTCTGCTGAGTAGTACTCCATTGTGTAAATGTACCACATTTTCTCTATCCACTCTTCAGTTGACGGGCATCTAGGTTCTTTCGGTTCTGGCTATTACACATAATGTTGCTATGAACATAGTTGAGCAGATGTCCTTATTGTATGAGGGTACATCTTTTGGGTATATTGCTAACAGTGGAATTGCTGGGTCTTGTGGTAGACTGATTTCCATTTTCCTGAGGAATCTCCTCCATACCGATCTTCAGAGTGGCTGCACAAGTTGGCATTCCCACCAGAAGTGGAGGAGTGTACCCCTTTCCCCACATCCTCTCCAGCATAAATTGTCATTAGTGTTTTTGATTTTAGCCATTCTGATGGGAGTGAGATAGTATCTCAGAGTTGTTTTGATTTGCATTTCCCTAATGGCTAAGGATGTTGAGCACTTTCTCAAGTGTCTCTTGGCCATTTTGGACTCCTTTATTGAGAATTCTCTATTTAGTTCTGCAGCCCACTTTTAATTGGATCCTTTGGTGTTCTGGAGACTTGCTTCTTGAGTTCTTTGTAAATTTTGGAGATCAGGCCTCTGTCAGATGTGGGGTTTGTGAATATCTTTTCCCATTCTGTGGGCTGTCATTTTGTCTTGTTGACCATGTCCTTTGCCCTGCAGAAGCTCCTTAGTTTCAGGAGGTCCCATTTATTAACTGTCTATCTCAATGTCTATGCTACTGGTGTTATGTTAAGGAAGCAGTCTCCTGTACCAATTCGTTCAAGGATACTTCCCACTTTCTTCTCTAAGAGATTCAGTGTGGCTGGATTGATGCTGTGGTCTTTGATCCATTTGGACTTAAGTTTTGTACATGGTGATAGATATGGATCTATCTGTTGTCTTTTACATGCCAGCATCCAGTTACTCAGGCACCATTTATTGAAGATGCTTTTTTTTTTTTTACATTCCATAGTTTTAGCTTCTTAGTCAAAGCTCAGATGTTTAGAGGTATGTGGGTTGATATCAGGGTCTTTGATTCCATTCCATTGGGTCTACCTGTCTGTTTTTGTGCCAATACCAAGCTGTTTTATAATAGAGCTTGAAGTCAGGGATAATGATGCCTCCGGAAGTTCTTTTATTGTACAGGGTTGCCTTGGCTATCCTGGGTCTTTTGTTTTTCCATATAAAGTTGAGGATTGTCCTTTCGAGGTCAGTGAAAAATTGTGCTGGTATTTTGATAGGGATTGCATTGAATCTGGAGATTGCTTTTGGTAAGATTGCCATTTTAACTACATTGATTCTACCTATCCAGGAGCATGGGAGATCTTTCCATTTTCTGGTATCTTTTTTAATTTCTTTCTTTAAAGACTCAAAGTTCTTGTTATACAGATACTTCACCTGTTTAGTTAGAGTTACCCCAAGATATTTTATGGTGATTGTGGCTATTACAATGGGTGATGTTTTTCTGATTTCTTTCTCATCCCCTTTATTGTCTATATATATTAGGGCTACTGATTTTTGTTCTAGTTAATTTTGAATTCTGCCACTTTGCTGAAGGTGCTAATCAGCTGTAGGATTTTACTGGTAGAATTCTTTGGGTCGCTTACATAGACTATCATATCATCGGCAAATAGTGAAAGTCTGACTTCTCCCTTTCCAATTTGTATCCCCTTGATCTCCTTTTGTTGTGTTATTGCTCTAGCTAGAACTTCAAGTACAATATTGAAGAGATATGGAGAGAGTGGACATCCTTGTCTTGTTCCTCATTTTAGAGGAATCTCCTTTAGTTTCTCTACATTTAGTTTGGTGCTGGCTATTGGTTTGCTGTATATAGCTTTTATTATATTCAGGTAAGTTCCTGTTATCCCTGATCTTTCCAAAACACCCTTTATCATGAAGGGCTGTTGGATTTTGTCAAAGGCCTTTTCAGCATCTAGTGAGATGATCATGTTGTTTTTCTTTTTCAGATTGTTTATATGGTGGATTACATTGACGAATTTTTGTATGTTGAACCGTTCTTGCATCCCTGAGATGAAGCCTACTTGATCATGATGGATGATTTTTCTGATGTGTTCTTGGATTTGATTTGCCAGTATTTTATTGAGTATTTTCATCAATGTTTATGAGGGAAATTGGTCAGTAATTCCCTATCTTGGTTGTGTCTTTGTGTGGTTTGGGTACTAATGTAATTGTAGCCTCATAAGAAGAATTTGGCAGTGATCCTTCTGCTTCTATTGTGTGGAACAAGTTGAAGAGTATTGGTATTAGCTCTTCCTTGAATTTTTGATAGAATTCCGCACTGAAACCATATGGTCCTGGACTTTTTTTTTTTTGGTTGGAAGACTTTTTATGGCTGCATCTATTTCTTTAGGGGATATAGGTCTGTTTAACTTGTATATCTCTTCTTGATTTAATTTTGATAAGTGATATCTATCCAGAAAACCATCCATTTTCTTTAGATTTTCCAATTTGGTGCAGTACAGATTTTCAAAGCATGACCAGATGATTCTTTGGATTTCCCCAGTGTCTGTTGTTATGTACCCTTTTTCATTTCTGATTTTGTTAATTAGCATGTTCTCTGTCTTTTGGTTAGGTTTGATAAAGGTTTGTCTATCTTGTTGATTTTCTCAAAGAACCAATTCTTTGTTTCATTGATTCTTTACATTGTTTTCTTTGTTTCTACTTTCTTGATTTCAGCTCTCAATTTGATTATGTCCTGGCGTCTACTCCTCCTGGGTGAGTTTGCTTCTTTTTCTTCTAGATCTTTCAGTTGTGCTGTTAATTCTCTAGGGTGGCTATTCTCCCGTTTCTTCATGTGGGCACTTAGTGCTATGAACTTTCCTCTCAGCACTACTTTCAAAATGTCCCATAAGTTTGGGTATTCTGTGTCTTCATTCTCATTGAATTCCGGAAATGTTTAATTTCCTTTTTTATTTCTTCCTTGACCCACGGACGGTGCAATTGATCATTGTTAAATTTCCATGAGTTTGTGAGGTTTCTGCAATTTGTTTTAATGTTGAATTCTAATTTTAAGCAGTGATGGTCTGAAAGGATACAGGGGGTTATTCTAATTTTTTTGTATCTGTTGAGGTTTGCTTTATTGCCAAGTATGTGATTGATTTTAGAGAAGGTTCCCTGTGGTGCTGAGAAGAAGGTATATTCTTTTTTGTTTGGGTGGAATGTTCTATAGATATCTATTAAACCCAATTGGGTAAAAACTTCTGTTAGTTCCATTGTTTCTTTGTTAAGTTTCTGTCTGGTGGACCTGTCCAGTGGTGAGAGTGGGGTGTTGAAGCATCCCACTACAAGTGTTTGGGGTTTAATATATGATTTGAGTTGTAGTAATGTTTCTTTTATGAACATGAGTGCCTTTATATTTGGGGCATATATGTTCAGAATTGAGACTTCTTCCTGATAGATTTTTCCTATGATGAATTTGAAATGACCTTCTTCATCTCTTTTGATTAATTTTAGTTTGAAGTCTATTTTGTTAGATATTAGGATAGCTACACCCACTTGATTCTTATGTTCTTTTGATTGGAAAGTCTTTTCCCAATCCTTAACTTTGAGATAGAGTCTGTCTTTGAAATTGAGGTGTGTTTCTTTTATGCAGAAGAAGGATGAATTCTGTCTTCATATCTCTTCTGTTAGCCCGTGTCTTTTTATAGGTGAGTTAAGACCATTGATATTCAGGGATATTAATGACCATTGATTGTTGATTCTTGTTTGCTTTGGATCCATTTTGTTTGTGGTTTTATGTGTGAGTTTTTCTTCTATTTCTGATTTCTGGTAAAGTTAGATTATCTATTGCCCATGTTATTTTGAGTGTAGTTAACTTCCTTGGGTCAGAGTTTACCTTCTAGAACTTTCTGTAGGGATGGATTTGTGGATATGTATTGCATAAATCTGATTTTGTCATGGAATATCTTGTTTTCTCTATCCATAGTGATTAAGAGTTTTACTGGGAATAGTATTCTGGGCTGGCATCTGTGGTCTCTTGGTGTTTTTAGAACATCTATTCAGGACCTTCTGGCTTTCATAGTTTTCATGGAGAAGTCATGTGTAATTCTGATAGCTTTGCCTTTATATTTTACTTGGTCTTTTTCCTTTGCTGCTTTTAATATTCGTTCTTTATTTTGTATGGTTAGTGTTTTGATTATTATGTGGCAAGGGGACTTTTATTTTTGGTCCAGTCTATCTGGTGTTTCGTAAGCTTCTTGTAGTTTCATAGGCATCTCCTTCTTCAGGTTGGGGAAATTTTCTTCTATGATTTTGTTGACTATGTCTTCTGCACCATTGAACTGGGATTCTTTGCCTTCTTCTATACCTATTATTCTTAGATTTGGTCTTTTCATGGTATCCCATATTTCCTGGATATTTTCTGTAAAGGATTTGTTGGATTTAAGACTTTTTGTTGATGAATCTATTTCCTCTAGTTTATTTCAGTGAATGAGATGCTGTCTTCCATCTCTTGTATTCTGTTAGTTATGCTTGCATGTGTAGTTCCTGATTGTTTATTCAGACTTTTGATTTCCAGCATTACCTCAGTTTGTGTTTTTCTTATTGTCTCCATTTTGGTTTTCAGGTCTTGAACTGTTTGAGTTGTTTCCTTCATCTGTTTGATTGTTTTTCTTGGCTTTCCTTGCCTTCCTTAAGAGATTTGTTGATTTCTTGAAATTTTTGGTTTATGTTTTCTTCCATTTCTTTAAGGGATTTTCTCATATCCTCTTTGAGGGCCTCTATCATTTTCAGGAGGTTGTTTTGAAGGTCATTCTTTTCTGTTTCATCTGTGTTATTATGTTCAGGTCTTGTTGCTGTAGAGTTTCTAGGCTCTGGTGGTATCATACTGGTTCCTCTGTTGTTGGCTATGTTTTTATATTGCCTTCTTCCCTTCCTTTCTTTCAGTGGGAACTCATAGGGTCTCTTCCTCTCCTGGTGGGCTTGGGTCTAAGGATCCTTTCCAGTGTGTTCAAGCAGGTCCAATACTTCAATGGGTGTAGCTGAGTCTGGGACACTCTCAAGTACAGGGCAGAGACCAGAGGGGACTTCAGCAGCAGGCAAGGACCAGAAGACCCTGAAAACTGAGGTGTGGGCAGACTCAGATGATCCTTCTGGGTGGGGCAGGTCCTCTCTAGGCTCAGAAAATGGCCAGGGAGACAGAGCTGGGGGAATGTAGGGAGTTGGGGCTCAGAGCAAGGCCCCCACTCACCTTAAGCACTGGGCAAGGACCAGAAGGCACTGAAGACTGAGGTGTGGGCAGACTCAGGGTCATCCTTTTGGGATGGGCAGGTCTTCTCTAGGCACAGAAAATACCCAGGGAAATGGAGCAGGGGGTTGTAGGGATTTGGGACTCAGAGCAGGGCTCCTATTCACCTTAAGCCTGGAGGCATTTTCTTAATTGGTGTTTTCCTTTCTCAGATACATTTAGCTTATGTGGAGTTGACATGAAACTACCTAGCACACTGAGCTGTTTGAAGCAGGGAAGCATTCGTAAACTTTCCCACACAAAACAAACATACCTGCATCAACAAATAACAGCAATATATTGGTTTTTGGACTACCTAAAAGTCACTCAAGGAATATGAAACAAACAAAAATATCTTGGTTTGCTTTTGCACTACTGGCTTTTAGCATTATCAGAGTTTGTGATGTTACCTCTGATTTCAGACTAAGACTAATGAAGTAGTTTAAGGTCCCTTTAGGGGAGAAGAGGCTAGAAATCAAGACTCCAGTTGAATCTAGTTAGTTTCCTAGACTGCAATCATTTTAATCAAAAGTCTTAGAGCAAGTATTACCTCTAGTTGTGGATACATGCATTTTCCTCAGCCCCTTCTAATTTGTTCTTTTGATCTCCAGTAGACGTCTTTGATCTACTCTCTTTGACTCAAATTTCACATGTTGTTTTCATGTTTTTTCCTATGGCACCTAAGGTGACACAGTCCGTATTCAATAGATATGTACTAAGAAGATAAGGGAAGGGCATCTGAACAAGTATAAAGGAAAAAGATCACATATATTTAATAATATTTTTATAGAAAAAGTAAGTTTTAACTTTATGGTCAATATAACAAGGATCAAATAGGAAAGTAAACAACATCATATGCCCTTAGTTTCCCCACCTTCAGTAATTACAGACAGATCTAGTTAATGTGATAGCAGCCAGCTTTCTAGTTGGCTTCCATTGTAGTAGTTGCTAAGTGTGACAAATCTGGAAAATAAAGGCAATGGTGATAAGTTTTGAGGTCAAATTGTAGAAGTGTAGTTTAAATCCATGAATCTATCAATCATTCCACCAATCATGGACATCTCTCCCTCTTTCCACCTTGTTTTATTTGATCACAGGTACTATGAAAGTCCACCCCTACGAGAGTTCCCCTAAAGGGAACTGAGATTCCCAGTCAACAGCTCCTAAAGATCTTGCTACTAACAGCTATTTTGTGTGATCCACTGCCAAGGTGGAACCTCTATTTTCATGCTAACCTTAAATAAGCATAGACTTTACAAAAAGCTGACCTGCAACCTTGTGAAGTTTTCTGCACTGGAAACACCAGTTAGCTTCTAGATGTTCAACCCGCAAAAGCTACAAAAAATGAACATTTGCTGCTTTAATCTGTTAAGTTTTGGAGTGAGGCATTATAAAACAATATTTTAACATAATAACCCAGACATCTACCTCCACCACAGCACGGATGCTGGCAGGGGCCAAAATGCCCTTCCTTGATGTGGTAGTTTAAATAATAATGTCCCCCATAGGCTCATATATTTGAATGCATAGTCACCATGGAGCAGCACTATTTGAAAGGAGTAGAAGTGACAATATTTGAAAGGAGGTATGGCCTTATTTGAGAAAGTCTGTCACTCAGATTGGGCCAGAGCCTTGGGATACCTGCCAAGAAGAACTGCAGATGGGGAGTTGAACCAGCCCAAGAGTAAGAAGTGTGTTGCTGCAACAAAGCTGAAAGGAGTTGGAGTTATGAAAAGTGCTTTGATATCAGATATGGAGGTGCAGAGTTTGGAGTTGGCCTGCTGGTTCTCAGTCTTGCTTTGATCTACCATTTCCTCACTGTGCTTCATTTTCTCTCCTTTCTGAATGGCTATGAGCCATTGTATTTTGGAAATAAGTCATCTGCTTTTGAGTTTTTATTTTACAGAGGGTAACAATTAAGAGATTGCTACCTGCCTCAGAAGAGACTTTGGACTTCAAATAGTAAGACTGTTAAAGATTATTGGTACTCCTGAAGTTCAGCTAAATGTGTTTTTTTTCCATTATTGTGTGACTATATGCCTATGAAGACTAGGGAGTGAAAAGTGCTAGTTTGAGTAAGAATGGATCCCATTGGTTCATATATTTGAATACTTAGTCACCAGAGGATGACATATTTGGAAGAATTAAAAGAATTGTGAGGAGTGCTTTTGTTGAAGTAAGTCTTTAACTGCTCTCTCTCTCTTCTCTTTCTGCCTGTGGAAGAAGGATATAGCTCTCATTTACTGCTCTATTTCCTGCCTACATCCTGCCATTCTCCCCCACCATGATGATATTAGGCCTGAAACAATAAGTAAGTCTCCAGTTGAATGTTTTCTTTTATAAGAGTAGTTTTGGTTATGGCATCAGTTTATAGCAATAGAACAGTGACTAAGATAAGAGCCTTGACTAATATTATAGTCACAGGAAATAAAAGGATAATACCATGTAACTTTTGGTAGTACCAGAGTACTCATAGCTTCTATCAGCCTACCTGGGATAGGTATAAACTATCAACAAAAAGAGCTAGAAAATGTGCTATGCCTCACATAAAACATTGTTGCTTAATAGAAGCTACAAACATTAATGAAAGGTTGTGTCATTTAGGAGAGTAACATGTCAGTTTTTATCCTAAACAAAGAAGTATTCTAGAAGGCTTACAGTCAGAGCCCATGGAAACAGATATGACAAAGATAGTAATACCATGAGGACACTGTAACCAACATTTGGAGAGTGTTTCAGCCAAACTCCCTATGCTGCCCACTCATTGTCTTCTTAGCTCAGAGTTGTAAGAATGATTACATTGCAGCTCTCCCCACACCTGCATGCCCAGCTTCAGGTGAGCTTGGATCCTCCTGGGGACCCATTCAGTGCCCATCACCCACTCCCCCAATCTTCCAGAGACCCACTCCTGGCATCAAGAGGACCTGCTCACACTGGAAAGACATGAGTCCTCCCAGACCCAAACCCTGACTCGCCCCACCTGTGTGCCCAACTTCAGGTGAGCTTGGGTCCTCATGGGGACCCAATCCCCACCCACCACACCTTCCCTCGCTCTTCCTGGGCCTGTACCTGGCATCTAGTGGACCCACCCAGAGAAGAAGGAAGTGAATCCTGCCAGACGCCACCCTCAACTCTCCTCATACCCATGCATCCAGCTTCAGGGAGACCAGTAGATACAGAGAGACCCCACCTGCACCCAATTGAAGAAGGGATGGGAAGAGGACAGTATAAAAACACACTTAGCAACAGAAAGACCAATATGACTCCACCAGAATCTAGAGATTCCACACCAGCAAGACGTGAAAAGCACAACATGGATGAAGCAGAAGAAACAGACCTTAAAATTTTTTTATGAAGATGATAGAGACCCACAAAGAGGAAATGAGGAGATCCCTTAAGGAAATAAAAGAAAAAACAGACCAAAAATTTGAAGAAATAAACAAATCTCTTAAAGAATCTAAAGAGAGTCCAGAAAAAACAAACCAGTGAAGGGAAAAAATCCAAGTAGTCCAAGCCTTGAAAACTGAAATAGAATCAATAAAAAAAAACACAGAAAGAGGGGATGCTTGAAATAGAAAAACTGGGTAAATGATCGGGAATTACAGATGTAAGTATAACCAATAGAATACAAGAGATGGAAGAGAGAATCTCAGTTGTTGAAGACTCATTAGAGTATATACAGTTATCTACCAAAGACAATCTCAAGTTCAACAAATTCTTAACATTAAACATCCAGGAAATATGGGATGCCATGAAGAAGCCAAACCTGAGAATAATAGGTACAGAAGGTGAAGAAATACAGTTCAAAGGTACAGAAAACATATTCAACAAAATCATAGAAGAAAACTTCCCTAATCTAAAGAAGGATATGCCTATGAATGTACAAGAATCTTACAGAACACCAAATAGACTGGACCAGAAAAAGTTCCCCCACACCACATAATAACAAAAAATCAAACCTACAGAATAAAGAGAAAATATAAAGAGCAGCTATAGTAAAAGGCCAATTAACATATAAAGGGAGATCTATCCGAATTACACTTGACTTCTCAATGGAAACTATGAAAGCCGGAAGATCCTAGACAGATGTCCTACAAACACTAAGGGAACAAGGATGCCAGCCCAGACTACTGCACCCAGAAAAGCTTTCAACTACCATAGATGGAGAAAACAAGACATTCCAAGACAAAATCAGATTTAAAAAATACATATCCACAAATCCAGCCCTACAGAAAGTAATGGAAGGAAACTTCAACCCAACAAAGATAATTACATTCACAAAGACATGCACAATAGATAATCCCAATTTATCAAACACCAAAAGAAAAAGGGAGGGAAACACACATACACCACCACCAATAAATCCAAAACAAACAAGAATCAACAATCAATGGTTATCAATTTAAAGGTTCTCAACTTGCCTATAAAAAGACACAGAATAACAGAATGTAACCGAAGACAGAACCCATCCTTCTGCTGCATACAAGAAACACATCTCAAAGTCAAAATCAGAGTAAAGGGTTGGGAAAAGATTTTCCAATCAAATGGATCCAAGAAACAGGCTGATGTAGCAACCCCAGTATCTAACAAATTAGATTTCAAATTAAAATTAATCAAAAGAGATGAAAAAGGACATTTCATATTCCTTACAGGAAAAGTCCATCAAGATGAAGTCTCAGTTCTGAACATCTATGCCCCAAATACAAAGGCACCCACATTCATGAAAGAAACATTACAAAGTTCAAATCACACATAAAATCTCACATAGTAGTAGGAGGAGACTTCAACTCTCAGCTCTCACCATTAGACAGGACTTCCAGACAGAAACTTAACAAAGAAACAAAAGAACTAACAGAAGTTATGATCCAATTGGGTTTAACAGATATCTATAGAACATTCCATCAAAACACAAAGGAATATACCTTCTTCTCAGTGCCTTCTCTAAAATTGATCCCATAATAGGAAACAAAACAAACCTCAACAGATACAAAAAAATTGAAATAAGCCCTTCTTATATCTTAGCAGACAACCATGCTTTAAAATTAGAATTCAACAACACAAATTGTAGAAACCCTACAAACTCATGGAAATTGAACAATTATCAATTGCACCATCCCTGGGACAAGGAAGAAATAAAAAAGGAAATTGAAGACTTTCTGGAATTCAATGAGAATGAAGACACAGAATACGCAAACTTATGGGACATTTTGAAAGTAGTGCTGAGAAGAAAGTTCATAGCAGTAAGTGCCTGCATGAAGAAACTAGAGAATAGTCATCCTAGAGAATTAACAGCACAACTGAAAGATCTAGAAGAAAAAGAAGCAAACTCACCCAGGAGAAGTAGATGCCAGGAAATAATCAAATTGAGGGCTGAAATCAATAAAGTAGAAACCAGGAAAACATTGCAAAGAATCAAGGAAACAAAGAGATGGTTCTTTGAGAAAATCAACAAGATAGAGAAAACTTAATCCAAACTTAACAAAAGGCAGAGAGAGAATATGCCAGTTAACAAAATCAGAAATGAAAAGTGGGATATATAAAAAAGGACACTGAGGAAATCCAGTGAATCATCAGGTCATATTTGGAAACCTGTACTCCACAAAATTTGAAAAGGAAATGGACAATTTTCTGGATAAATATCACTTGCCAAAATTAAATCAAGAACAGATAAGCAATCTAAACAGACCTATAACCCCTAATGAAACAGAAGCAGTCATCAAAAGTCTCCCAACCAAAAAAAGCCCAAGCCCAGATGGCTTCAGTACAGAATTCTATCAGAAATTCAAAGAAGAGCTAATTCCAATACTCTTCAAAATGTTATACACAATAGAAGCAGGAGGTTCCTGCCAAACTCTTTTTACGAGGCTACAATGACCTTGATACCCAAGTCACACAAAGATATAACTGAGAACTACAAACTACAATTTCCCTCATGAATATTGAGGCAAAAATACTCCATAAAATACTAGCAAATCAAATCCAAGAACACATCAGAAAAATCATCCACCTTGATCAAGTAGGATGGTTCAACATACGAAATATATCAAGGTAATTCATCATATAAACAAACTACAAAAGAGAACCACATAATCATCTCACTAAATGCTGAAAAAGCCTTTGACAAAAGCCAACACCCCTTCATAATAAACATCCTGGAGAGATCAGGTATAACAGGAACTTACCTGAACATAATAAAAGCAATATACAGTAAACCAACAGCTAACATGAAGGTAAATGGAGAGAAACTCAACGCAACTTTTCTAAAATAAGGAACAAGACAAGGCTATTCACTCTTTCCATATCTCTTCAATATTGTACTTGAAGTTCTAGCTAAAGCAATAAGACAATAAGAGGATATCAAGGGGATACAAATTGGAAAGATGGTACATTTTGCAGATGATAGGATAGTTTACATAAGTGACCCGAAAAACTTTACAAGGGAACTCCTACAGCTGATAAACACCTTCAGCAAAGTGACAGGATACAAGGTTAACTCAAAAAGTTCAGTAGCCCTATTATATACAGATGATAAATGGGCTGAGAAAGAAATCAGAGAAACATCACACTTTACAATAGCCACAAACAACATTAAATATCTGGGGATAACCCTAACCAAACAAGTGAAAGACCTGTATACCAAGAACTTTGAGACTCTAAAGAAAGAAATTAAAGGAGATACCAGAAAATGGAAAGATCTCCCACGCTCTTGGATTGGCAAGATCTACAGATTCAATGCAATCCCTATCAAAATACCTGCACAATTCTTCACAGAACTTGAAATAATCAACTTTATATGGAAAAACAAATGACCCAGGATAGCCAAAACCACCCTGTACAATAAAGAAACTTCCAGAAGCATCACCATCCCTGATTTCAAGCTCAATTATAGAGCTATATTCCTGAAAACAGCTTGGTAGACAGGTAGACCAATGGAATTGAAATCCCTGATTTAAGCCACACACCTATGAAAACTCCATTTTTGACAAAAAACTAAAATTATACTATGAATAAAAGAAAGCATCTTAGACAATTGTGCTGGCATAACTGGATATTGACATGTAGAAGACTGCAGATAGATCCATGTCCATCGCCATGCACAAAACTTAAGTACAAATGGATCAAAAAACCTCGACATAAATCCAGCCACACTGAACCTCTTAGAAGAGAAAGTGGGAGTTATTCTTGAACGAAATTGTACAGGAGTCTACTTCCTGAACCTAACACCAGTAGCATAGACACTGAGATTGACAGTTAACAAATGAGACCTCCTGAAACTAAGAAGCTTCTGTAAGGCAAAGGACACAGTCAACAAGACAAAAAGGCAGGCCACAGAATGGGAAAAGATATTCACTAACCCTGTATCTGACAGAGGGCTGATCTCCAAAATTTATAAAGAACTCAGGAAGCAAGTCTCCAAAACACCAAAGGATACAATTAAAAAGTGGGGTATAGAACTAAATAGAGAATTTTCAATAGAGGAATCTAAGGCTGACAGAAGCTTGAAAAAGTGCGCAACATCCTTAGCCATTAAGGAAATGCAAATCAAAACAATTCTGAGTTGACCATCTCACTCCTGTCAGAATGGCTAAAATCAAAAACACCAATGACAGTTTATGCTGGAGAGGATGTGGAGAGAGGGGAACACTCCTCCACTGCTGGTGGGGGTGACAACTCGTATAGCCACTTTGAAAATCAGTATGGAGATTCCTCAGGAAAATGGGAATCAGTCTACCACAAGATCCAGCAATTCCACTCTTAGGCATATACCCAAAAGGTGCACATTTATACAACTAGGAAGTCTGTTCCACTACATTCCTAGCAGCATTATTTGTAGTAGCCAGAATCTGGAAGCAACCTAGATGCCCCTCAGCTGAAGAGCAGACAGAGAAAATGTGATACATTTACACAATTGAGTACTATTCAGCGAAAAAAAACCAATAATCTTGAAATTTTCAGGCAAACGGACAGCACTAGAAGAATCCATCCTGATTGAGGTAACCCAGTCACAAAAAGACAAACATAGTACATACTCACTCATATATGGATTTTAGACATGAATCAGGGGAGTGCCAGCCTACAAGCCCCACTACCAGAGAGTCTGGGAAACAGGAAAGAACATAAGAGAGGTATGCATGGCACCCCAGAGAAGGGGAATGAGGCAAGATCTCCTGAGCAGATTTGGAGCCGCATGGAGAAATGGAGTGGGAGCTGGGAGAAAGAGAGGGGGAGAAGAGGAGGAGAAAGAAGGCCATGGAGGAACAAGAAGATTAAGTTGGGGGAAGAAAATCCATAATAGAGGGAGTCATTATAGGTTTGAGGAGAGATGTGGCACCAGTGAGAACTCTAGAGATTTACAAGGATGACACCAACTGGTTACCTAAGCAATAGTGGAGAGGCTACCTTAAATGCCCCTGCCTGATAATGAGTTTGACGACTACTTTATATCCTTCCTAGGACCTTCTTCCAGTGACTGATGGAAGCAGAGGCAAACACCCACAGCTAAGCACTGAACTGAACCTTGGAACTGAGTGACAGAGAGGGAGGAGTGATGACAAAGGGGTAAAGAAAGGCTTGGTGAAACCAACAGAAACAGCTGACCTGAACAAGGGGGACTGGCAGCTGGGAGGCCACCATGGGATTGATCTAGACCCCCTGAATATGGATGTCAGTGAAGAAGCCTGCATATTCTATGGGGACCTGGGGAGTAGATCAGTAGTTATTCCTGGCATACAAATGGTCTTTGTGTGTCCATACCACAAAGTATGATGCTGTCTCAGCCTGGATTCTTGGGGGAGGGCCTAGGCCCTGCCATGAACGAAATGACAGAGTCTTGATATCCCCTATGGGGAACGGAGTGGGGAGAGGGTGGGAGGACTGGGGTGGTTGGTGGGGGGGGTGGGAGGAGGGTAGGGAGAGGGAGTTGGGATTGACATGTGAAGCAAGCTTGTTTCTAATTAAAAAAAAAGAAAACATAGAATGATTATGTTTCTAGACCTAGTGACTGAGAAAATGAGACTTTGGGGTTGGAAAACTTTAAGAGCTATGCTCCACATCAGACCCCTTGTAAGTGACGGAAACAGAATGTATCTTAGAGGATAATAAAATGAATCTGGTCTCAGTTTATCTGAATTTAGGTCTTTTGTCTTTCATATCTCCTATAAACCACTTTCTGAGTCTTAGTGCATTTACTTATACAGTGAATATACTAATAATACCTGTGTTTTTCTTTTGTTTTTTTAAATACTATAACATAATTACATTAGCTTTTCCTTCCTTTTCCTCCTTCCAGATGCTTCCATATACACTTCCTTGCTGTTTCCAAACTCTTGACTCCTTTTTCACTAACTAATGTTACATATATATACATGTATATATGTATATATGTATATGATGTAATTATATATGTAATCTCAGTATATAAAATGCTGCTGGTATATATGTTTTCAGAGTTGACCATTTGGTGTTGGGTAATCAATTGGTGTGCTTTCTCAGTATTCTTTGGTTGCTTGTAAAAATTAAGACCTCATGGGATTTCCTCCATCCACTTTGGCATGTCTATTGATGTCCACTGTCCATATTTATCTCATGTTAGACAGCAATGTTGGTGATGTTACCAAGTGACACCACCTTAGAGCCACCACCCTGATTCTATGGTTCTTACAATCTTACACCTCCTCTTCTATAATGTTCCCTAAGCCTTAGATGTGAGAGTGTTTTGTAGGTATATCCCTTGGTATTGGGCTCTACTGCTCTGCATTTTCATTGGTTGTGATTTTTTTGTAATGATCTCTGTTGCAAAGAGAAGTTTCCTTGGTGAGAGGTGAAAGCTATACTTATCTGTGAGTATAAGGATCAGTGTTTATATTACTGTTAGAGACTAGGTTAGTTTAGTAAAGTGGTGATTGTAGGTTCTCTTCCAATATCCATTACTTACTAGCATTGAGTATTTGGCTAAGTTTTCAGTATTAGATGTGCTTTTCCTCTTGTTGAGTGTGTATTAAGGCCAATTAAGGAGTTGTTGGTTACACCACGGTGTGTGACCTCACTATATCCTTAGGGTTATTGTGCCACGCTGTTCATTGGCGGGTTCATAGGTGCCATAGCTGGGTCGGATTGTCAGTTGCTTCCCTCCTTTGGAAGTTTGCCCGGCACATTCTGCTACCATGGAAGCTACTTCTCAGAAAGGAGGCCTTCAGGCCAATTCTAGTACAAGGAATACCTGCTTTTTAGATTACCATAAAATAGTGCTTAACAGACACAGTAAGTTTGGTCATTGGTGCATAATTGAAGCATAGTGTTTTGTGGAAAAGTGCAAGATCCTGGCACTTTTCAGTGTTCATAGAACCCCCTAATTTCTCTGGATTCCACTTGGAGATTAACAATATGTTTTCTCAAAATATAGCTTCTTTTATATAGTTGGAAAGACTATCATTTGCTACATAACCTGATAACTTATGTACTTGAAGCTTACGTTCCTAAACTAGCATTCTCATCTTCTTCATCTTTCATTGATTTTTTTATTAGCCTATATTTTCAACATTGAGTCAAACATTTCTCTGATATATTTTCTCAGCCCCAAAACAGAAAGGTCAGACAGGAATAAAACTTTATTTCACAAAAAGAAATCTGTTCTGATTATTATAACATGACAATGTGTCTTTGTGAAGAAGACTCCATCTCCTTTAATATAGGGCCTAAAAAAGCCTATTGCAGTATTTCAGGAATACAAAAACAATTAAACATGTTCAAATATTGTGGAAGTACTGAAGGCTAAGTCTCGTGGCAGCAGCATCTAGATGTCCCCTTTATACATTCCCTTGCCTGTTTAGAGTCAATGCCATGCTCTGTGCCTCATGTCTTAACATGCACTGAGCTCATTCAGGGAAGAGCTTGGGCAGTCTACTATCCAATAATTGGGACATATGGGGATTCTAGCTCCCTGACTTAATATTATATATTAAAACAGCTATTTCCCTTTTTAAGATTCCTCCCCCCTTTTCTGATATGCATCTCTCTCCAGTTCTTTATTTATTCACTTTTTAATTATATAACACTCTCAAAGAGGTCTAAACCCTACACTGAAAGAAAATCTGAATTTTCTTACTGATGCATATAAAATCTTAGTCGACTGGATTTCGTGCCATGCTGTGCTCTGTGGGGATCAGGAAACAAAAGGGTGAAGGACAGTGGCTGCCTGGTATCTTAATAAGATGCAGATCAGCCAAGGAGCATCAGACCATCAAATCCAGTGTCTGCTGCAACTACACACCTTTCGTTAGTCTTGGAATGGGCCGAGATGGATTCGGGGCTTTATTGAAAGATCATACAGGATGACTGCGAAATCCCATTACTTGTTGATTAAGTATTGATTGCCTCAGTATTAACAAGCCAGCTAATATGAAGTGACCTCTGAGGCCAGTGGTTTGGGGGGAGGGGAAGACAATTTACTAAAACAGGCAAGCAGATGAATACAGGGCTGGATTTGCTCTTGGCTTTTAGCTTTGGTTAAAATGTCACACTCGATAGTGCAGATCAATGCCCACTTTATTTCCTCACAGCCGTCTTATTACCATCATGAGGCTGCCTCCTTTGATGCTTTCTAATGACCCTCTGAACCGCCTGCTCAGCTCATTCTCTGCTTTCAACTAAAAGGAAAGCCCTTGCTGCCCCTTGCTGCTGATGGAGAGGCCATGGCTACAAGGTTGGGCCAGGAGAAGCAGTCAGGCGTTGCCCGGGGTCAGCAGGCCTGTTCTGTCTCTGCCTTTGTCCTTGTCTTCTGCTTTCCTTTGAGTGTCCTCAATATAAAAACTCAGGTCCTCCAAATTTCTCCAAAATTCTGTCATGTTGAGGATCTGCTCAGACTCCTAATCAAGGTCATCCTGGATAAAAGCTTGCACTATATGCTCTATACTATAGAGTCTATAGGAAGAAGGCTCTTGTCTACAATTTAATGCCTGCCCCTCCCATCCAGAAATTGATGTCATTGATTATAAAGTAAGTATTAAATAACTCAATAATCAAAGCCCTCTCTATCTCTTCAGTCAAGTAAACTGTGATTTCAGAAAACTCATGATACACAGCAGTTAAGCAAACAGGACAATGCAATCCAGTGCTGTGGAAATCACAGCACACTTTTCAGTCTCTACAGAGAAGTGTTTGTGAACATTGTCGACATTGACATTGGTTTCTATGCTGAACAATACTCTCCTAACTACTTAGGCTAGCTTTCTCTAAGTATAAATATTTTATGTGATGGGCAGTGTAGGGATTCATCAATGACCTGCTATTGGCCAGAGGTCTGACTCCAACTTTGTGCATCAAAAAGAGGAGGGAGAAGAGAGTCTAGTAAAAACTTTCTCCCTGGCAGACACACTCAATTGGTGTCTGAAATAAAAAGATTTCCAACACTGGATGGCTAGAGGGAGGGAATGAGAGAACAGACAGGAATCTTCAAGCTCTCTCAGACTGCTATTCAAAGCCGATGTCGACCTTAAGATGAAAACCACAGTAATTTCTCTGCGGCTTTAAGAAACTGCTTCCATAAGTTTTGTTGCTGCAGAATTCATAATTTAAAAGCTCTTCCCATTTATTCCAAACTAAATTGTGTGAATAAAGAGTATTTCTTCTTTTGCTTAACTGTATCAATCTTCCTTCTTAGGGTGGTATCAGTTCTGTTCAAAGTCTTATGCAGAAATACAGTCTATCACAAATAACACTATTTATCTTCTCATTTTCTCCTCTCTGTCATTTTCTGGTCTGACAGGATCATCTACCAAATTCCCCACCCCTACTGTACTCTCTGCTTCACTATTGTTTCATTTAATGAACTACAATCACTAAACATTTATTGAATAAAGTATATATGTTTAAACACACATATACAGAGAGAGCGAGCAATAAGTTGCTACTCAAAGATTTATTGAATGAGTCATCTCATTGTTTTGATTTCCATTGAATTCATGAAATTTCTATATGTCTCAATGCATGGAGACTGGTTCTCTTTCTAAGAATTTAGAAGTGATCATAATAAAAAGGGCTTTCATTCTTCCCCCAATCCCATGACCCCAATGAATTTGCTTGAAACCCATCTATGATAATGAACCCAATAATGAAAGAAACTTTTGGAAGAAAACATAAAAATCCCAGAAAAAATATTCTACACTTTCTGTTCCCAGGAACTCCCACAAGGAATGGTATTCTATTTAATCTTTCTGCATAACTATTCTTGCCTGGGAGAATTCTCTAGCTTACAGAAGATGTTAACTTATGGTACAGTATGGGGGGAAACAGTAAGTGGTCTCATAGAAAAACTCACATAAAGTTTGAAATTTCTATTATTCAGCAGGATTGGTGGGATAATGAGGTTTCAAAAGGAAATTTCCTCAAGTTTTCTAATAGGTTCAGGGTCTGCTTTCATACCCAACCAGATTTTCCATAACCATTCATAATATTAGTGGAATTCTGGCAAGATGATTAGAATGGGAATCTAGGTATCAATTATTATGGTTAGTCACATCTCAGAAATGTTAGTGCACTCCAAAAAGACACACAAGTCCTCTTACAGTAAGATTTGAATTCCACACCCTCCCCGGGTCGCCTACTGTGATGGACTAACCCACAAGAGTTCTGTCCTTCTCAGTTAACTCAGGCTGTGTCTTGCTCGGTTCCTTGCTGCTGGGCTCACATAATTGTAGGTTCCTTTTTGCTAATGGGAAGATGATTCCTGGAACTAAAGATCCAGTAGCAAAATAATCTTGTCAATAGCAAGTGATGCCATAAAACACAGATAAGCAATACTGAATTTCTGCTCAAAATAGGTTATCAAATTTCTTGGTCACCATTTGATTGCTGTGAAGAGATACTATAAACCAAGCCAATTTTAAAAAAGAAAGCACTTAACTGGGGCTAGCTTACACTTTGAGAGACTTAGTCCATGGCAAAAAATATCTAGGCATTCATGGCAGTAGCTGTGAGCTATATCCTAGTTCACAGTGGAAGGGGGAGAGGGAGAGGGAGGGAGGGAGAGAGAGAGAGAGAGAGAGAGAGAGAGAGAGAGAGAGAGAGAGAGAGACAGAGACAGAGACAGAGACAGAGACAGAGACAGAGAGAGACAGAGAGAGGGAGAGGGAGAGGGAGAGGGAGAGGGAGGGAGGGAGGGAGGGAGGGAGAGAGGGAGAGAGGGAGAGAGGGAGAGAGGGAGAGAGGGAGAGAGGGAGAGAGGGAGAGAGGGAGAGAGGGAGAGAGGGAGAGGGAGAAGGAGAGAGCACTGGGTTGACTTGTTGACTTGGGCTTTTGAAAAATCTCAAAGTCCACCTCCAGTGACATGCTTATTACAATAAGGTCATATCTCCTAATCCTTTCAAATAGTTACACTCCCCAGTGACTAGGCATTCAAATATATAATCCCATAGGAGTCTTTCGTACTCAGACCAGCACTCCTTAGCCCCATAGACTTTTAGCCACATCATAATAAAAATGCAGTCAGTTGAACTTCAAAAGTACCAATAGTCTTTCACAGTCTCAGCACTACTTGCAGTCCAAAGTGCAAATTCTCTTCTGAGATTGTCTTAACTGTCACCCCTGTAAAATCAAAACCAAAAAGCAGATGACATATTCCAATATACACTGGCATAGAATCTATATTACCATTCCAAAGGGAGAAAAGGGAGAACAGTGAGGAAATAGTAGATCAAAGCAAGACTGAAAACCAGTGGGTAAACTCCAAACTCTGCACCTCCATTTCTGATGCCAAAACACTCTTCAGTACTCCTTTCAGCTATGCTGATGGTAACACTTCTCTCTCTCTCTCTCTCTCTCTCTCTCTCTCTCTCTCTCTCTCTCTCTCTCGGGATGGTTCCACTCCCCATCTATACCTCTTCTTGGCACATATCTTATGGTTCTGCTCTGGCATCTTTATCAACTTGGGGTCTCCAAGACCATCCAGGCTTTACCTTCACAACTTTGTATAATGGCCTCTCTAGGCCTTACCCCTGACACACACCTGGCCACAGTGGCATTCCTTAGCTCCTGAAGGAGATTCCACAACTTCTTTCTTATATCCTCCACTTTAAAACTAGAACAGTATGGCTGAAGCTGCCAAGCTGTGATGTTTGATTGGGTTGTAACTTGACCCCTCCTTTGATTATATCTGCATCACTTTTCTGTTGTTGATGTTTTCCTTCACTGCCTAAGCTTTTCTTGAATTCATTTGCACAAGAAGGAAGCTTAGCTGGGTGGGGTCTTGTCCTAAGGTCACTACTCCCTTTGTGCCATTTAGCATCATCAGTCTTTTCTTTAACTTTTTATCTCCTTGAGCACTGGACTTAGCTCCATTACACTTCCTGGTGCTGCATTTCTGCTCACACTATACGTTTTGTATTTTTCCTTGATCAGCTTGCATCTTTTCATTATAGATCTGCATAAGACTGGCCACTAATCATCACACAGCAGAGTCAACACTAGGCTGTCTTGTAATATCCTCTGCAAACACCATTAATTCAAAACTCTTCAACTTAGCCTCAAGCAGATTTGTAGGACTAGGGCAAAAAGCAGTCATTTTCTTTTCCAAAATGTCATAAGAACTGTCTGTAGGCCACATAAATACCTTCCTCTCTGAAGTTTCTTGAGCTGGGCTCTCACAGTTCATATCACCCCCAGTACCACTGTCTTCATGCTCCTACTAGGAAGATCCACTTAGCTCTGCTTAAAGCATACAATTGCTTTCCTAGTCCAATGTCTCAAAGTCTTCCATATTCCTCCAACAAACTCATGGTCAGGCCTGTCACAACAATAGCTCAGTCCCTGGTACCATCTTCATCTTTTGGTTGTGTTTCCAGAAGAAAACACCATGACTAAGGAAGCCTGTATAAAAGAAAACATTAAACTGGAGACTGTCCTAAAATTTTAGAGGTTTAGTCCATTATCATCATAGCAGGGAGCATGCAGGCAGATCTGCAGAAGTAGCTGAGAGCTACATCCTGATTCAAAGGCAGAGAGAGAGAGAAAGGAAGACTCTGGACATGGCATGAACTTTTGAAACCTTGCATGCTAACCCCAGTGACACACTTTCTTTAACAAAGCCATACCTCCTAATCCTCTTAATTCTTTCAAATAGTGACATTCTCTGTTGACTAAACATTCAAATATGTGAGACTATGGGAGGGTTATTCTTACTCAAACCACAACAGCAATCCAGAGAAACAGACCAAAGATATCAGATAGATTAGATAGTCAGACAGGCAGACAGGTAAATGAAGGACAGAGACAAGGGAAATATGATGAGGTAGATTATGGGAATTGGTTGACGAATTATTGATTTTGAGAACTTGTCTGAAGTTTGAGACCAATCATAAAGTGGTCAATGCAAATTAGCAGGAATCCAAAGGTCCAAGAACTTGAGGGGCTGCTGGTATAAGACCCTGAATCCAAAAGTTCTGAGTTTTTAAATTGATGATATCCGAGGGGAAGATAAGACAGATGTCCTAAAAGAGAGTAAATCTGACCTCCTTTCGGGGGGGTCCTGGGATTGATAGTGCTCAATGATATTGGTGAAGGTGATCACCTTTACCACCCAGTGTGGTACTTTAAATACGGATTGTTTAAAACACAAGTATCCTCAGAAGACACGGTTTCCAACTAGTTTGGCAACCTTCAGCCCACTCAAGTGAACATGTAAGGTTAATATTCATAATTTACCATTGATCTTTCTTTGTCTTGATTGATGT
Organism: Mesocricetus auratus; assembly: GCF_017639785.1. NCBI lineage: Eukaryota > Metazoa > Chordata > Mammalia > Rodentia > Cricetidae > Mesocricetus > Mesocricetus auratus. Next base: position 15,231,815 of record NW_024429210.1, on the reverse strand, counting down.
TCTGTTTTCAATTTCATTGGTTTCTGCAGTAATTTTAAAAGAACTATTTCTTTACTTCTTTTTCTTTGGATTTAAGTTGTTTAAGTGGAATTTACATTTTAAAATTCTTGGTCTGATAATCCCAGCATTCCTACCATCCCTTGCTTGGGCTGTGATATTTGTTTAATCCTTTAAAACTATGTCTTTGTCTTTTAGTAAGCCTTGTAGTATACTTTTTTCCTTAAAGACATGCTTTTTATAGAAGTTAAAAGGAACTCTGGTAAAGACTTTAGTAATGAATGGACAATGTGTGTGGAGAAGGGATGTAATCTGCAGCCCTGTGATTGAGTCTCAGGCTTCGGTTGAGGCTTCAGTCCATTTTTCCCTATCGTTTTTTCCATTACATTTTTTAATTTAAATTATAAACATACTTGATTCACACATCAATACCAGCTCCCTCTCTCACCCTTCCTCCCTTGCCCTCCCACCAGCCTCCCCTATCCCCCCCCAATCCCCACACCATTCCCCAGGGAGGGTGAGGTCCTTCATGGGGGAATCTCCAGAATCTGTCATTTCACCCAGAGCAGGACCTAGGCTCTCCACCATGTTTCCAGGCTGAGAGAGCATCCCTCTATGTGGAATGGGTTCTCAAAGTTCATTTGTACACCATGGTAAACATTGATCTACTACCCAAGGTCCTAGAGATTGCCAAGGCCTCCTCACTGATACTACATTCAGAGAGTCTGCATCAGTCCCCTGCTGGTCTCTCAGCCATCAGTCAGGGGTCCAAGAGCTCCCACTTGTCAGGTCAGCTGTCTATGTGGGTTTCACCAGTAGGGTCTTGACCCCTATGTTCATCGATCCTCCCTCTCTGTCACTGGGTTCCAGGAGTTCAGTTCAGTGTTTAGCTGTGGGTACCTGCCTCTGCTTCCATCAGTCACTGGATGAAGGTTCTAGAATGGCATATATGGTAGTCCTCAATCTCATTATCAAGGAGGGGCATTTAAAGTAGTCTCTCCACTATTGCTTAGTTTGCCAGTTGGTGTCATTCTTGTATATCTCTGGAAATCTCATTAGTGTCAGCTCTCTCTTCAAGCCTATAATGAATCCCTATTATGGTATCTCTCATCCTGCTCTTCTCTATTTTTACCATGACTTAACCTTCCTGCTCCCCCATGTCTTCTCCTCTCCTCGTCTCACCATCTCTTTTTACCAGTTCCATCTCCCCTCCACCCATGCTCCCAATCTGCTCAGGAGATTTTGCCTCATTCCCCTTCTCTGGGATATCATGCATATCTCTCTTGGGAACCTCCCTGTTCCCAGACTCACTGGTAATGGGATTGTAGGCTGGCAATCCCCTGATGCATGTCTAAAATCCATATATCAGTGAGTATATGCAATGTTTGTCTTTTTGTGACTGGGTTACCTCATCCAGGATGGTTCCTTTCAGTGCCATCCATTTGCCTACAAATTTCAAGATTCCATTGTTTTTTTTCCCACTGAGTAGTACTCCATTGTGTAAATGTACCACATTTTTTTGTATCCACTCTTTAGTTGTGGGGCATCTATGTTGCCTCCTGGATCTGGCTATTACAAATAATACTGCTATGAACATGGTGGAATAACATCCTTGTTGTATGACTGGGCATCTTTTGGGTATATACCTAAGAGTGGAATTGCTGGGTCTTGTGGTAGACTGATTCCCATTTTCCTGAGGAATCTCCATACTGCTTTCCAAAGTGGCTGTACAAGTTTGCACTCCCACCAGGAATGGAGGAGTGTTCGTTCCCTTTCTCCATATACTCCCCAGCATAAGCTGTCATTGGTGTTTTTGATTTTAGTCATTCGGACAGGAGTAAGATGATAGGTTTTTTTTTAATTTGCATTTCCCTAATGACTAAGGATGTTGAGCACTTTCTCAAGTGTCTCTCAGCCATTTTAGACTCTTCTATTGAAAATTCTCTATTTAATTCTGTACACCACTTTTTAATTGTATCCTTTGGTGTTTTGGAGACTTGCTTCTTGCGTTTCTTGTAAATGTGGGGTTACTGAATACCTTTTCCCATTTTGTGGGCTGCCTCTTTGTCTTCTTGACTGTGTCCTTTGCCTTACAGAAGTTTCTCAGTTTCAGGAGGTCCCATTTATTAATTGTCAATCTCAGTGTCTGTACTATAAGTGTTATGTTCAGGAAGCAGTCTCCTGTATCAATTTGTTCAAGAGTACCTCCCACTTTTTCTTCTAAGAGGTTCAGTGTGGCTGGATTTATGTTGAGGTCTTTGATCCATTTGGACTTAAGTTTTGTGCATGGCAATAGACATGAATCTATCTGCAGTCTTCTATATGCCACATCCCCTTTATCAGGAACAGGGTAACCACAAAGAGATTTTGGTAGCAATTTCCCTCCTCCATGTCGTTTAAACCCTGATAATATTCTAAGATGGTGGACTCTGCTAAAAGACCTTCTCCTAGGAAAGACCCAGTTGAAAACAGAATACCTTGGCATATTGACAAAACTATTGGTTTCCCTGTGCCAACAAGAAGCAAGAGAGGGGTTTATCTGATACTCAGTGTGAGCACCAGGAAGTGGCCTGGGTACAGGCTTTCCTATGACTGGGTATATATTGAGTGGTTCTCTTCTTTATATTCATCTGAAATATGGCCTTTCAATTTATAAGAAGGCAGCCTTCAGTCTTTCTTCTTGTCAAGGTATTAATACTGTACAGAATACAGTACTTTTGGCATAGCCATAGTATTGTAGAAAAGATGTGTGTAACTGAAAACTGTAACTTTACAACCACTGAGTAGTGACTTCTTGTCCCCCCAGCTCCAGAAAACCACCACTTCTGTTCTGTATATAAGATTGTAACTCTGAGAAGACATTTTAGTAGACTCCTGCAGTTCTTGACCCCTTGGACTTAATTCTCAGGTTGCCCACCCGTGAACCTGTAGCAATTAACTGATATTCAGGTTCTGCTACTTGTGTAGTGTGTCCTATGGGATTTCTTCTCCAGAAAAATAATAGTGAATTTCTGAAAATAATTATCTGTCTCTGCACCTCTGAAAGCCAGTATTTGACTAGAGGCGTCACTTCTCTGTCAGGCCTAAGGAGGTGTTTTTTTTTTCTGTTTTATTTAGCATTTTACTTACGGGAAGATGCATGACTACGTCCAAGAGTCTCAAAGGTTTTCCTTGATGATCTGAGAACCAGCACGAACCTTGCAACTGGCTTGCTTATTCCCTTCTCTCACATAAGAGGAAACATTAGTGATTAAGATTAAATCATGACCCAGATCTGTACCTAGAGCAGGGGCTTCCTTGTATGACTGTCCTTAAAAACCATGGGAGAAGAAGGAAATGTGCTCACCTCCTCAGTTTCAAGCTTGAGCACTGGCATTTCAGGCAGCACTGAACTGGAAATATGGAACAAAAAAAGCTAGGTGCATACTATCAGGGTCTCTCCCCTTAACATCATTAGCCACAATGTTCTTTTTTATCTTTTGTCCAGTTTCCTAAGACTATAATGATCTTTTAATCCATTGAGCACCCCAAGCCTAGCTCTCCTAATTTTCCTTTTAATCAATGATTTCTTTCAGGCTCTCACCTGCTTGTCAAATTGTGATGTCAGTCTCAGAAAAAAAAACTTTCTCCAGAGAGCTGGGATGATGAAATATCTATGTTCTGACATTCCAAATGTTTCCATATTGGTATACTATGTATCCAGGTCTACTCTAGCTCCCACTCAGAAAAGCAACACTCTATATATGGACTTCAAAAGTGACAGAACTCTCTCACTTAAGCTTCTAAGTGACTTTACACTTATAATTTGGAAGGAGATGGTAGTAAACTTAGAAATTAAGGCACGCTGATATAAGTGAAAATAAATGAAGCTTTGAATGGTATACTTCCAGAGTGATCATAGTAAAGCCTCTATTCTTAATTTGAATGTATTACCTGGCAAACCACCAAGTTACCATGAAACTACAATATCCAAGCTTCTACTCTTTGCTGAGAAGACCTCAAGAGCATTAATAACTAATGTTAGGTTTATGGAGCAGAAGTTCCTTGGCAGGTTGGGGCCACAGAAACCACAGCAAGCAACAGATGCCAATGCTATGCAAGAAATTTATTGATGGGTTGAAAAGTCATCTGGGAACATGAACAAGAGAGAGAAAGATAGAGACAGAGACAACAGACAAAGAGAGATGGAAGCAGAGAGAGATAGACAGTGAGAAATATGTAAGACAGAGAGAGATCTGTAATTGCCGGGATCTTTTAAAGGATACAAGTGTTGTATTTGGTGGCTGGTGGCTGGTGGCTGGTGCTGACTTGGCTGCTGGTACTGAGTCTCTGAAGGGAGGTTGGGAAAAAGACTGGTTTCTAGCAACTAAGACTCTCCAGTCAGTACTTTAGAAAGACCACTAAAGTGAAACAGAGCAAGTTCCTCAGATAACTTATAGGGCAACAATCATGTATGTGGCTAGGGTTATTTTAAGCTGTCATCTAGAAGTAGAACCTGAGTCATCTGGCTTTCCAATAATCTTTGAGAAAGTGACACTTTGTTTCCCAGTGACATCCTTCTGGATCTACTATCCACCCACCCTGACCTGTCCTAGGTAAAAACCCTGACAGATGATCCAACAACCCCTTACCTCTCTATCACATAGTTGACTAATGGTATCAGAACTAAAGATCTGAAAACAAAAGTTAGATGAAGGCTTATGTATTCAGCCTCCTCCCTAGTGGGTCACTGTGGATGAGCATGTTCTTTTTGAATAGACCCCTGTCAGCATCCTTGTGTCTCTGACTTTGTGAGGGCCAGCCTCTCTGGGATCTCTGACCATGATTCCCCTCCTTTGCTCATTTAGGCTTGAGGACTGTAATGGCTCACAATGCCAGCCCCCCCCCCCCGATACTGCACATGTCTTTGCCACTTGAATTGCTCCCTCTGTTAAGTTTTAAACATTCTTTCTTTTGTGTGTGGTAGTGCATATCTTGATGGATTCCATACTCAATACTATGGTGATGGCGGAGGAAATGCCTAAAGACTCAAAACTTCAATAAAAGCCCAAAGTCGAGGGCTTTCTGAAAGGAAGCAGCACACACAGAGCTGTAGATTACCTTCCGACTTGACAGACTCTGTGATGGAGCTTTCAATAGAATGTGTTTATATTTTGGAAGGGGATGGTAGTAAACTTAGAAATTAGGATGAGCATCACATGTGAAAATAAATGAAGCTATGAATGGCATACTTCTCAAGTGATTATGGTAAAGCCCCAACTCTTAATTTGGATAAATTGCTAACAACCCAACTTAGCACACCCATTTGCGGTGGTAATCATTATTTTGCTGACTAGGCTCTATGTCTGGATTGCATTTCAATAGTGAATGAGAAGCCTATAAGCATGTTTTTGCTAAACGTCTTCCTACTCATAGGGAACTTAAACCCAGATTCAGAAAGCCACAACACCTGGACTGTATTTCTAGTTGAACATTTGGGACTTTGGATGACCTAAGTGTTATCAAGGCTCTTTCAGGCTAGTGACCATAGCTGACTTATTTCATATCTGAGCCCATTAGCTGACCGACTTTGTGTCATAAAGAACCATATTCCATTAGAAGGCTTAGCTCCACGACTCATTCATTCCTTCCTCCTATAATCATGTGCACAGGAGTCTATCTCCAAGAGCATCCCAAATACCTTTCTTAGTATCTACTGAATTAGCAAGCTGCAATACTATATTTACATAAATGTGCTATATTTATGTATAACATGTAACATACCACATTATATTTACATATAATATATTTTTGTCCACTAGATACCCTTTAGAGTTGGAAGGATTCATCAGCAAATTTAGGGGAGAAAAAAAGCTGTGATTTGAGGGTTCTAATCCTAGGTCTGTGACAAAGAATCAAGCATTTTTGAGCAGGTCACTCAACCTTCCATGGACTCTGGCTCCTTATTGACAAAGTGAAACATTTGCTAAAGTTATTTTCTACACTTAAACATTTGGGACAGCCCCCTCCAAAGGTTCGTGAGCTTATTTACTGCCTCTTGGACGGTATCTAGAGAATGCAGAGCTGTGCATGCTTAGATATCTGGAAGCACTTGGAAGAAGGAGCTATGCATTCTGAGCATAGATAGTCAGTTCCCTCAGCACAATGGTGCTCACCTCTGCTCTCCAGAATCCAAATTCATCTGCTGGCTTAATATCAGCTTGACCCTTCAAGTCCTTGTCTGTTACAGGCCAACTTTTATTTCATTTTCAGCTGACTTGTCTATTTTTTTGTGATATGATAGTTTATAAAGTAAACTTGAAGGCATTCTGAAATTGGTCTGGGCAGTATTGTTTTAGCAGGGGCCTTGAACTTCAATGCTAGAAAGCCAATCACACATTCTGCATGTATTTCACCGGAGAAGACAGTCTGTATGTAGCTAATAGCTCAGAGCATGCATTCTTAAGACACCTTTAACTGGCAGCCGTTCAGATGGAGTGAAGGGCAAAGAAAGGGAAATGAACATCTGGCAGGGTCGAGAGTGGTGTGTTGTGCCCACTGCCAACCATGTTCTGATTAAATGTTTCATGTTTCCCCAGTCAGACACCACCTAACTATCAGCTGTTCTTTTGGGCAGGGACAAAGCCACCACTACAGAAAAATGCATTAGAATGGGGTTAATAAGTTACACAAAAATGATTGTTTCCAAGTGCTTGTATAATCCCTTCTTCTTCTCTGCTCTCTCCCAGCCTCCCTCACCCCTCTCTTTCTATTTCCCTGGCCAGCTCCACACCTGTTAACAGAGACATAGATTTTACCCATACAGACAAGGATGAAAATATTTTCCTTCCTACTCTCCCAGCATTCATTTTCCACACCAACTGATTCCTTGGTTCTGAGACCTTCTCTCACTGGACACTAATGACAAAAGACATTAATCACATTGTGTACCTGTTTTTTTCTTTTCACAGAATTATTAGCTTTGCTACTAGATGAATACTCTTCACAGTGTTTCTGTCTTTTGGTGGTTTGCTCCTAATTGATTAACTTCATCTTGAAGCTCTTAAGCCCTCACATGTTATTTTATCTGGTTTTAATATTGTTTACCATCTTGAAGATGTATTTACATTGTTTTCATTTCTGCTTTATCCTTAACCTATTGACATGGGTTTGTGTAGGAGATTTCTATTGAGTAACATGGAACTCCACTTGTTAGTTGAAATGACCACCTCTGTTCCATGCTGTAATTTTGCTGATGGACCTACTTTGAATTCTCATGTATCATTGCATTTTACTTGATTATGATACATTTGGGGTTATTTTTCCAATCAGCTCTGGTGTTTTCTGTTTTCCCTCTTCATTCCAGTCTTGCATTGGATTGCAAGACTACTTTATATTCTTTTACCCTGACCATGTGCTGATTGTTTTCCTCTGATGATCTAGAATCTGTACATTCTGTTTCAATTTATGTAGTATGTGCCAATAATTTTTGTGACATATCTCCATGGCTAAAATTTTAAAAATCTATACCAACTCTATTGTTTTCCTATTTTTTTCATAAAGACTGCTGTGATTTCATTTTAGTGCAACTTAGCTATCCATTAAACATACAATTTTATTTCATAGGATTCTAATTTTAACTTGACAATTCTTCAAACCTCATGTTAGATTATACAACAAATACAGTCAATATAAATCTCTTCATGACTTCAGTCAACATGGATAAAGCTCACAGTTTTGTTTTTAGTGAACCTTTCTTAGATTTTTTTTTTATTTTCCAATTGTTGCAGAACCACATGATTAATTATGTAATTTTTTATAAATTAGGGCTTGAGGGGAAAAGTAGTATTTTTATGTCTAAAATATACTTGTTTTGTCTTTATTTTTGAAAGAAAGTGTAGCTAGGCACAGGATTCCAAGGTTGAAGTTAATTTCCTTCAGTTTACTGAGTACACGAAGCCACCATTCTGAACTTTATTGTTACTGTCAAAAGCAAACCAGTACCACAAAGACATGTCACCTCCCCCAGAAACTCACTTGATGTTTACCAGAGCTTTTATGATTATTCATTGTAACACAAAATGTGTGCAGAAGTATAAAGTTACAGTTTCATATGAAATGAAAATACCTTTAAAATTAGATGAGCATTCTGTGCTTGAAAACCTGAACTGTCAGGCTGGCAAGATGGCTCTGATGTTAAAGGTTCTTGCTTCCAAAACTAACAGTCTGATTTTGATTCCATTACACATAGCAGAATGAAAGAATTGACTCCTGTATGTTGTCCTCTGATAGACAGACACACACACAAATAAATAAAATGAATTTAAAACCTTAATTTTCAAAATGCAGATGAACAAGTGAAATAAAATAATATGATTATAAAAGTTTACTGTTACATATTTTTGTTTAATTCCATGTTAATAACATTTTTACAATTTAAGACATACTAAGCAGTATGGTATTTTAATACTTTCAAAGAAGGACAACAGAAACTTCAGGCTAGAGATAGTCACTGTAATGAGGACACACACACATGTACAAGTTTAAATTTTCTCATTCTGTAAATGTATGAAGGATATGAGTAATGAACAATGCTGTGTGCATTCCATATGCTGAGAAAACATACATAACAAATGGCTGCACATATGTAAGTAAGTAAATGAATAAAAAAATGACTGGTTGGTCAGTCATAAAAACAAGAAAGGTGCTTCAAATTATTCCCCACCATTCAACTAACCATTTCCTCCTAAAACTCCCATCACAAGCCTACAGCTCTTAAAGTGTCTGTGTGAAGAATGGCTGTGCTGTAGTCTCTCATGTCTTTCAGGTCCTGAAATCATTGAAGATAAGCCATATTTTGAGAAAGAGTAACCTTGAGTAGACCTATATAAGAAAGCAATACCTCTAGTATTTCTACTAAATGTTTACCATCAGAGAGTGTTCATGTACACTCATCTATCACATTATATCATATTATTTGTAATGGGAGAGATACAGACTAGTATTGGCATGAAATCAAAAACACAAGCCAATGGAGTTACATAGAAAGTTTAGAAGTAAACCGTGCAACTATAGCCACTGATCTTCAAAAAAAGGAGAAGAAGAAGAAGAAGAGGAAGAGGAAGAGGAAAAAGAAGAAGAAGAAGAAGAAGAAGAAGAAGAAGAAGAAGAAGAAGAAGAAGAAGAAGAAGATAAGAAGGAGGAGGAGGAGGACTAGGATGAGGACAAGGATGATGAGGATGAGGAGGGCAAGGAGGAGGATGAGGAAGAGGGGAAGAGGAAGAGGAGGAGAAGGAGAAGAAGAAGAAGAAGAAGTAGGAGGAGGAGAAGAAGGAGGAGGAGGAGGAGGACGAGGAGGAGGACGAGGAGGACGAGAAGGATGAGGACGAGGACAAGGACAAGGACGAGGAGGATGAGCAGGATGAGGAGAAGTAGTAGAAGAAGAAGAAGGAGAAGAAGAAGAAGAAGAAGAAAAAGAAGAAGAAGAAGGAGGAGGAGGAGGAGGAGGAGGAGGAGGAGGAGAAGAAGAAGAAGAAGAAGAAGAAGAAGAAGAAGAAGAAGAAGAAGAAGAAGAAGAAGAAGAAGAAGAAGGAGGAGGAGGAGGAGGAGGAGGACGAGGAGGAGGACGAGGAGGAGGACGAGGAGAACGAGGAGGAAGAAAAGAAGAAGAAGAAGAAGGAGGAGGAGGAGGAGGAGGAGGAGGAGGAGGAGAAGAAGAAGAAGAAGAAGAAGAAGAAGAAGAAGAAGAAGAAGAAGAAGAAGAAGAAGAAGAAGAAGAAGAAGAAGAAGAAGAAGAAGAAGAAGAAGAAGAAGAATCTAAGAAGTGGGACATGGACAATCTTTTCCAAAGATGTTGCTGGAAAATTTGGATATTCAAGTTCACAAAAAAATTAGACTCCTATATTTCAACATATCACAAACCAACTCAAAAATCACCGTAGACTTAAGTGTAAGGCCTGAAACTATGAAATGCTCAAGTAAAACTTGGGAATAATTCTTTAAACATTGGATCCAGTAAGAAGGGTTCAAAACACAGGATGATATCAAACTGGAAAGCCTCTGCACAACACTATATACAGAACAGAGACAACCACTGTACCTCTGATAAGGTGTTTGAAGAACAGCAATCAAAAGCAGTTCAGTATAAATTCCAATTACAAATGAGTACTAGAGCTAGACAGCTCTCAAATGATGACATACAGTTAGTCAACAGATGATAAAATGTGCAACATATCTGATCATCAAGGAAATGTGGCTCAGGATAGCAATGCGACATCACCCCAATTAAGTAGAAATAGTTATTGACAAGAAGACAAAGATACTAAGTGCTAATGAAGTGAAGAAAAAGAAGTCTTTGTATAACATTGATGAGAATGTAAATTGCTTCAGGCATTGTGATTAAATGGTATGGTTTTTCAATAAGATTAAAAGTAGTATTTGTTTATGCCCCAGCAATCTCCCTACTATTTGTATTTAAAAGAAATGAAACATCTGTACTATGATTGCAGCCCTATTAGATGTAGTGAAGGAAAGAAATCAGACGGGTGCCTATCAACCAATGAATGCACAAAGAAAATGTATTATATACACACAATGGGATATCAACCCATCAAAAAAGATGAAATCTTCTCCTTAGTGCAAATATAAATGGAAAAAGAAGACATTGTGATAAGTGAAATAAGTTAAGCACAGAAAGACCAATATAATCTCATGTATATATGGGGAATCTTGGAACGTTGATCTCATAGAACTAGGGAATGGAATAGTGGTTTCCACAGGCTGGGAGGTATAAGGGATAAAGAAGGGGGGACAGTTGGTAAATGGGAATTCAATTACAGTCAGACTAGAAAAATGATCTCAGATGTTCCAATTTAAGCAGTGTATTTGTAGACAATGTTAATGCACTGCATATTTCTGGAAGCCATGAGAAAGAATTTTGAATGATTTTACCACAAAGAAATACTATATATTTTTAAGAAATATATCTTATATCTGTTTACCCCAGTTTTGACATTGTACAATGGATATAGGTGAGTGTGTGTGTGTGTGTGTGTGTGTATGTGTGTGTGTAATAAAGCATCACTTGCTGTTCCATAAATATATATAATTTATGTCAATTAAAATAAACAGCAGCAGCTAAATTCTTTCTACGTGGTATTTAAACATGACATTCACAGGATATCCATTCCACTCCAGCACACAATGAAGCTAAGCAGGTCAGTTTTTCTGTGTTGGGAAACAGCATGTCATGCACTGAAGAAGCAACTTTAAGCAAATGGCACTAGGATCTTGCTGGGGTCTATTAGATTTTCAACAGAAGAGACCCTGTTTCTTGTTTGGATGTTGCACCTCTGTAATCACCTTGCTATGCATCAAATATGAAAAAACTATCCTCAGGCAACGGTTGGTCAATAAAGCTCCTCTTTTGAAAAGTCACTGTTAGTCTAAATAAATCCTTAAATTTAATTGTGTTGTCGGATATGCCTAAGTTATCAGAAGGCTTGGAGTTCCAAGACAGAGTATCATGAATTAGTTCCTATTCACTCAGGTAAAATTTTATTCTTCACTTTTAATGTGGTAACAATGTATTTCAGACACTGTGATAGACTTTGATAAAGAAAATAGAACTCCTCCCTATATGTGTCTATTGCAGTCTGGATCCTAGATGTTTCCATTAAGGCACATGTGTCAGTTTGAAAACTGGTAGAAGCTTTAAGAGGTAGGGCCTAATGGAGGGAAGTTGGATCATCAGAAACATGACCTTGAAGGGTATGCTAGGATTCCAGCTCATTTTCTCTCCCTGCTTCTCCACTACCAGTGGGCGAACACGCTTTTTCTGTCACATACTTCTCCCATGATGTACCATATCACCACAGGCCTAACTGTCCAGGTAACCACTGAATGGGTGAGTCAAGATTTTGCTCTTCTACTTTCAAATTGATGATGTCAGATATTTTGTTTCCTTCGCAGAGAGTTGACATGATAGCTTTGGAATCCATTTTTCAAATGTGTCTCTGGTGCTCCCTATATGATATAGAGCCTTGCTCAGAGACATGCAGGCAGTTAATGATGGGGATTAAGTTGGGGCAGATGCTTCCTACAGGTCAATGACCTGAAATCACTTTATACAAGGAAAATACTGAATGCATTAGCTGATCTTTAAATTAAGTTCCAGAATATTAAAAACAATAACCTAAATGTTCTGCTCCAGTCTCTATCACAACAGCAATAACATTATGTGACCCACAGCAAGTCTCAAACATTTTCTTATCTCTTTATGTTGACTGAATAATTTCCTTCTCATAGCAACCCAATGCGATGTGTTATTGAACCCATTTTCTAGCAGAAAATAAAGATCTAAGGCACTGAAGTGTTCCCCAAAATCACAGGGTTTAAATCTTGCAGAAGGCTCCATCGTCTTGGCATTTTCCACAGTGGCATTTGGCCGCTAGGGAGAATGAGCATTTATATGCATGACCCAGAAAGGCTTTGGAATCAGAAACAAATGATGAATCCCACATTTTCTCCTTTTCTTTTCTACTTTCTCACTATCTTGTAAAATGTTTTGGAAAATCTGCATTTTTCTAAATTCTTACTAATTTGAATATTTCTTCTCATGTTTATGCCAAATAAAAGGCATTATTTGAGAGCACTGTTTCAATTCCTTTTCTTTAAAGAGTGCTTTTAATAACCAATGTTCTCTGGCTCCCACAAATACACTTAGTTATTACTTTATTACTTGTCAGGATTTCAGGTTTTGAAGGATTTTGATGTACACCCAGGTAACTTTATAGTCTACTATACAAGTTGAGATTCCCAGGGTACTGGTGAACACTGTTTCATGATACAGCTGGGTCCTGGCTTAGGTGCCTCTACTTCCTAGATCCTAAATTCATCAGATTAAGAACTCTGAAATCAGAGGCGTGTTGTTAGTTTTATATTTTAAAATATTTTAACATAATATTTGTTATCTTATAAATACTCATTTTTTTCTATGAAAAAATAACAGTTTCAATGTATATTTCTGTCCTGGGAATGGGCCCACCAAGAAAAAAAAGGCTCATCTATCTGAAGCACACAGAAAAAACATTTAGATAGGAAATTTTATTTCATTTATACATTTTATACTCTTAGGAAATTGAGATGGGTACTTCTTGATGCCTACCTCTTACAACTCCATGTACTGAAACAAAAAAAAAATGAACAAATGATAGCCAAGGGGAAGGAAGGGAAGAAAAGGGAAGGAGAAAGCTGGAAACAATCTACAAAGTGTGTCCAACTATCAGGCAATGCTGAATTCTGCTTTTAGTCCTGGAAAATTAAAATTAATAATACCATATTATCTCCATACTTGCAAGTTAAAATTAGAAACACACTGGCAACTTGACAATGGACAGCTTCTGAGTGGCAAGCAGGTCCTGTGTGTATTCATATCCCAGGCAGCCCATGCTCCATACACAGCAGGCAGCCAGAGCTCCGGTTGACTTGTTGCATGTATTTATTAACAATATGTCATTAGGGGAAGAGCTATCTGCTCTTAGCCAGTCTACGCTCTTGCCATGTTAGCAACAACAAGGGTCATGGTCTTTAATCTCCGATTATCCTTAAGGTTGATCGAAGGAAAATTCTCCTGGCTCTGAGACAGTAATTATGAGCTAGAAAATTTCCCAACAGTCAGAATTCTGTAGGAGGAGAAATAAACTGTGTTTTCTGGGATATCCCATTGCAATGCAACAGAAAAAAAACTCTTCACATTAATATTTTCAAATGATTTGTTTACATGTAAATTTGGGAGGTCCACGCATTCTTAAACAAGCCTTTTGTACCTCATTATGAAGCACTCAGTGGTGAATTTCTTTGTAAAAGTGAGTATAACCTAAAAATAAAAGTGTGCTTTATAGTAGAATAACAAATACAAATAAAGTTCTTGTGGGGTGGGTGAAAGGTTAGCTATCCCAATACATTCATTACTCTTTACTCTTTCATTAAAAAAAGCCAACTTTCGTCATTCTTCATAATTCCATATGTTCTCTTTCTTTTTTTTTTTTTTTGGTTTTTGTTTTGTTTTTTTTGGTTTTTTTTTTTGAGACAAGGTTTTTCTGTGTAGCCTTGACTTTCCTGGAACTCACTGTTTAGACCAGGCTGGCCTTGAACTGGTAGAAATATGCCTGCCTCTGACTATTTTTTTGTTGTTGTTGTTTTGATTCGTGTAGACAGAGTTTCTTTATGTCTTTGCTTCCACTCCCAAATAACCACATGGAAACATAAAATTAAGTATAAATGCTCAGTTGCTAGCTCTGGCTTGTTGCTAGCTAACTCTTACAACTTAAATTAACCCATTATATTAATCTACATTCTGCTACATGGCATTATCTCTCTTCATATTGCACCTCCTGCTTCCTCTCCATGTCTAGCTGGCAACTCCTCTGACTCCATCATTCTTCTTCCCAGTGTTCTTAATCTGGTTCTCTCACTTAACCCTGTCTTGTCCAAGTAATTGCCAGTCAGATTCTTTTGTTGACATGCTGGCCAACTACTTCTTTTTTTTTTATCATTTTTTATTTTAATTTTAAATAGCTTGTTTTACATGTCAATCCCAGTTCCCTCTCCCTCCCCTCCTCCCGCACTCCCCTCCCCCCCACCCTCCCACACTATTGCCAAATCCTTCCACATAGGGGATATCTAGAGTCTGTCATTTCACTCTGGGTAGGGTCCAGGCACTCCCCTAAGAGTCCAGGCTGAGAGAGCATCCCTCTTTGTGCTATAGGCACACGATGACTGTTTTTATTAAAGGGATAGACACTGATCCACAGCTCAGGGCCCCATAGGTTGCCCAGGCCTTCTCGCTGACACTCACATTTGGGGGGTCCAGATCATTCCCATGCTGGCCTCCCCACTGTGGCTCTGGGGTCCAAGAGCTCTCCCCTGTTCAGATCAGCTGTCTCTGCTGGTTTTGCCAGCCCAATCTTTGCCAATTTGCTCATCACTCCTCTCTCTCTGTCACTGGGTTCCTTGGGTTCAGTTCAGTGATTAATTGTGTGTTTGCCTCTGTTTCCATCAGTCACTGGATGAAGGCTCCCGGATGGTTATAGACATCAAGTTCATTATCAGGAATGGGCATTCGAGGTGGTCTCTCCACTATTGCTTAGCTTGCCAATTGGTGTTATCCCTTTAGATCATTCGAGGTCACTCTGGTGCCTGATCTGTCTTCTATCCTATGATTCCCTCTTCCCCCTATTCTACCCCCACCCACTCAACTTCCTATTCCCCCATGACCAACTCTCTTCCTCTTCACCCCCTCTCTTCTTCCCAGCTCCCACTCCCCCCACCCCTCGCCGTGCTCCCCATCCATTCAGAGGATCTTGTCTCAATCCTCTTCTCTTGGGTACTATGCATATATGCATATCTTTTAGGTTCTTTCCTGTTTCCCAGACTCTCTATCAGTAGAAGTGCAGACTGGCCCTCAGACTCTCTATCAGTGGAAGTGCAGACTGGCACTATCCTGATCCATGTCTAAAATCCATTTATTAGTGAGTACATACCATGTTTGTCTTTTTGCGACTGGGTTACCTCACTCAGGATGGTTTCTTCCAGTGCTATCCATTTACCTGCCAATTTCAAGATTCCATTGTTTTTTTCTGCTGAGTAATACTCCATTGTGTATAAATGTACCACATTTTCTCTATCCACTCTTCAGTTGAGGGGTATCTAGGTTGCTTCCAGGTTCTGGCTATTACAAATAATGCTGCTATGAACATAGTGGAGCAGATGCCCTTGTTGTATGAATTTGCCTCATTTGGATATATGCCTAAGAGTGGAATTGCTGGGTCTAGTGGTAGATTAATTCCAATTTTCCTGAGGAATCTCCATACTGATTTCCAAAGAGGCTGTATGAGTCGGCACTCCCACCAGCAGTGGAGGAGAGTTCCACTCTCTCCACATCCTCTCCAGCATAAATTGTCTTCGGTGTTTTTGATTTTAGCCATTCTGACAGGAGTAAGATGGTATCTCAGAGTTGTTTTGATTTGCATTTCCCTGATGGCTAAGGATGTTGAGCACTTTCTTAAGTGTCTCTTGGCCATTTTAGCCTCCTCTATTGAGAATTCTCTATATAGTTCTGTACCCCACCTTTTAATTGCATCCTTTGGTGTTTTGAGACTTGTTTCTTGAGTTCTTTGTAAATTTTGGAGATTAGCCCTCTGTCAGATGATGGGTTAGTGAATATCTTTTCCCATTCTGTGGCCTGCCTTTTTGTCTTTTTGACTGTGTCCTTTGCCTTACAGAAGCTTTTTAGTTTCAGAAGGTCCCATTTGTTAATTGTCGATCTCAGTGCCTGTGCCACTGGTGTTATGTTTAGGAAGTGGTCTCCTGTACCAACTCGTTGAAGAGTATCTCCCACTTTCTCTCCTAAAAGTTTCAGTGTGGCTGGATTTATGTTGAGATCTTTGATCCATTTGGACTTAAGTTTTGTTCAAGGCGATAAACATGGATCTATCTGCAGTCATCTGCATACCAGTACCCAGTTATGCCAGCACCATTTGTTGAAGATGCTTTCTTTTTTCCATTGTACAGTTTTAGCTTCTTTGTCAAAAATCAAGTGTTCATAGGTGTGTGGGTTAAAATTAGGGCTTTCGATTCGGTTCCATTGGTCTACCTGCCTATTTTTGTGCCAATACCAAGCTGTTTTCAGGACTATAGCTCTATAATAGAGCTTGAAGTCAGGTATGGTGATGCCTCCTGAAGATCCTTTATTGTATAGGGTTGTTTTGGCTATCCTGGGCCTTTTGTTTTTCCATATAAAGTTGATTAATATTCTTTCCAGGTCCTTGAAGAATTGTGATGGAATTTTGATAGGGATTGCATTGAATCTGTAGTCTGCTTTTGGCAAGATTGCCATTTTTATTATGTTGATCCTACCAATCCAAGAGCATGGGAGATCTTTCCATTTTCTGGTATCTTCTTTGATTTCTTTCTTTAAGGACACAAAGTTCTTGATATACAGGTCTTTCACTTCCTTGGTTAACATTATCCCCAGATATTTGATGCTGTTTTTGGCTATTGTAAAGGGTGATGTTTCTCTGATTTCTTTCTCAGTCACTTCATCATCTGTATATAATAGGGCCACTGATTTTTTTGAGTTTACCTTGTATCCTGCCACATTGCTGAAGGTGTTTATCAGCTCTAGGAGTATCCTTGCGGATTTTTGGGTCACTTATGTAAACTATCATATCATCTGCAAATTGTGAAAGTTTGACTTCTTCTTTTCCTATTTGTATCCCCTTTATCTCCTTTTGTTGTCTTATTGCTGTAGCTAGAACTTCAAGTACAATATTGAAGAGATATGGAGAGAGTGGACAGCCTTGTCTTGTTCCTGATTTTAGAGGAATTGCTTTGAGTTTCTCTCAATTTAGTTTGATGTTAGCTGTTGGTTTACTGTATATTGCTTTTATTATATTCAGGTACGTTCCTGTTATCCCTGATCTCTCTAGGACCTTTATCGTGAAGGGGTGCTGGATTTTGTCAAAGGCTTTTTCAGCATCTAGTGAGATGATCATGTGATTTTTTTTTTTGCAGTTTGTTAATATGATGGATTACATTGATAGATTTTCTAATGTTGAACCATCCCTGCATTCCTGGGATGAAGCCTACTTGATCGTGGTGGATGATTTTTCTGATGTGTCTTGAATCCGGTTTGTGAGTATTTTATTGAGTATTTTTGCATCGATGTTCATGAGGGAAATTGGTCTATAGTTCTCTTTCTTAGTTGTGTCTTTGTGTGGCTTGGGTATCAAGGTAATTGTAGCCTCGTAGAAAGAGTTTGGCAGTGAGCCTCCTGTTTCTATTGTGTGGAATACGTTGAGGAGTATTGGAATTAGCTCTTCTTTGAATTTCTGGTAGAATTTTGCACTGAAGCCATCTGTGCCTGGGCTTTTTTTTGTTTGGGAGACTTTTGATGACTGCTTCTATTTCATTAGGGGTTATAGGTCTGTTTAGATTGTTTATCTGTTCTTGATTTAGTTTCGGCAAGTGATATCTATCCAGGAAATTGTCCATTTCCTTTACATTTTCAAATTTTGTGGAGTACAGATTTTCAAAGTATGCCCTGATGATTCTCTGGATTTCCTCAGAGTCCATTGTTATGTCCCCTTTTTCATCCCTGATTTTGTTAATTAGCATGCTCTCTCTCTGTCTTTTGGTTATTTTGGACAGAGGTTTATCTATTTTGTTGATTTTCTCAAAGAACCAACTCTTTTTTCATTGATTCTTCTCAGTGTTTTCCTGGTTTCTACTTGATTGATTTCAGCCCTCAATTTGATTATTTCCTGGCGTCTGCTCCTCCTGGGTGAGTTTGCTTCTTTTTGTTCTAGAACATTCAGCTGTGCTATTAATTCTCTAGTATGACTGTTCTCCAGTTTTTTCATGTGGGCACTTAGTGCTATGAACTTCCCCCGTAGCACTGCTTTCAAAGTGTCCCATAGGTTTGGGTATGTTGTATCTTCATTCTCATTGAAATCGAGGAAGTCTTTAATTTCTTTTTTTATTTCTTCTTTGACCCAGGGATGGTGCAGTTGAGCATTATTCAATTTCCATGAGTTTCTAGGTTTTCTGCAATTTGTGTTGTTGTTGAATTCTAATTTTAAAGCATGGTGGTCAGATAAGATGCATGGAGTTATTCCAATTTTTTTGTAGCTGCTGAGGTTTGATATGTTGCCAAGTATGTGGTCGATTTTAGAGAAGGTTCCATGTGGTGCCGAGAAGAAGGTATATCCCTTTGTATTTGGGTGGAATGTTCTATAGATGTCTGTTAAACCCAGTTGGGTCATAACTTCTATTAATTCTTTTGTTTCTTTGTTAAGTTTCTGTCTGGAGGTCCTGTCTAGTGGTGAAAGCAGAGTATTGAATGTCCTACTATTAGTGTGTGAGATTTTATGTGCATTTTGAGCTTTAGTAATGTTTCTTTCATGAATGTAGGTGCCTTTGTATTTGGGGCGTAGATGTTTAAAATTGAGACTTCGTCTTGATGTATATTTCCTTTGATGAATATGAAGTGTCCTTATTCATCTCTTTTGATTGATTTTAATTTGAAGTCTAATTTGTTAGATATTAGGATTGCTACACCCGCTTGTTTCTTGGGACCGTTTGATTGGAAGATCTTTTCCCAGACCTTTACTCTGAGATAACGTCTGTCTTTGATGTTGAGATGTGTTTCTTGTATGCAGCAGAAGGAAGGGTTCTGTCTTCGTATCCATTCTGATAGTCTGTGTCTTTTTATAGGCAAGTTGAGGCCGTTGACATTTAGGGATATTAATGACCATTGATTGATGATCCTTGTTTGTGCTTGATTTATTGTTAGTGAAGTTATTTTGTGTAGTTTTTCCTCCCTTTTTCTTTTGGTGTTTTGTAAAGTGGGATTATATATTGCCTGTGTCTTTGTGAATATAGTTATCTTCCTTGGATCTAGGTTTTCCTTCTAGCATTTTCTGTAGAGCTGGATTCATGGATACATATTGTTTAAATCTGGCTTTGTCATGGAATATTTTGTTTTCTCCATCTATGGTAATTGAGAGCTTTGCTGGATATAGTAGTCTGGGTTGGCATCCTTTTTCCCTTAGCGTTTGTAGGACATCTGTCCAGGATATTCTGGCTTTCATCGTTTCCATTGAGAAGGCAGGTGTAATTCGGATAGGTCTGCCTTTGTATGTTACTTGGCCTTTTTCTTTAGCTGCTCTTAATATTTTCTCTTTACTCTGTAGGTTTGATGTTTTGATTATTATATGGCGAGGTGACTTCTTTTTCTGGTCGAGCCTATTTGGTTTTCTGTAAGATTCTTGTATTTTCATAGGCATATCTTTCTTTAGATTAGGGAAGTTTTCTTCTATGATTTTGTTGAATATATTTTCTGTACCTTTGAGTTGTATTTCTTTGCCTTCTTCTATACCTATTATTCTCAGGTTTGGCTTCTTCACGGTGTCCCATATTTCCTGGATATTTTGCATTAAGGATTTGTTGGTTATGAGATTTTCTTTGCTTGACGACTCTATATCCTCTAATGAGTCTTCAACACCTGAGATTCTCTCTTCTATCTCTTGTATTCTATTGGTGATTCTTGCATCTGTAGTTCCTGATCGTTTACCCAGCTTTTCTATTTCCAGCATCCCTTCATTCTGTGTTTTCTTTATCGTTTCTATTTCAGCTTTCAATCCTTCAACTGTTTGAGTTGTTTCCTTAATTTTTTTGGTTGTTTTTTCTTGGTTCTCTTTAGATTCTTTGAGAGATTTGTTTATTTCTTGAATTTTTCCCCCATTTCATGGATTTTTTGTTTGTTTTTTCTTCTATCTCTTTAAGGGATTTCCTCGTTTCTTCTTTGAGGGTCTCCATCATCTTCATGAAATAATTTTTAAGATCTGTCTCCTCTTCTTTGTCTATGTAGTGCTTTTCAGGTCTTGCTGGTGTTGGATCTCTAGATTCTGGTGGGGTCATGTTGGTTTTTCTGTTGCTGAGTGAGCTCTTATTCTGTCTTCTTCCCATCTCTTCTTCCAGTTGGTGCTGGTGGTGTCTTTCCATCTCCACTGGTCTCCTTCCTTCCTGCAGCTGAATCTGGGGATGCTGACACGGAGTTTGGGGCCTGGAAGGGCTGATGTCTTTCCTGAACCTGGACTCGCAGGGGTTGGGGTCTTGGAATTGCTGATGTCTTTGCTGTGTGGGCGGGTCTCCTGAAGCTGTACTCGCTGGGGTTGGGGTCTTGGAAGGGCTGATGTCTTTCCTGTGTTGGCGGGTCTTCTGGATGCCTGGAGCAGCCAGGAAGATCAAGGGGATGGGCGTTGGGCGGGCGGTCCCCCCTGGAGACCCAATCTCACCTGAAACTGGACTCTCTAGGGTGGGTGTCTTAGAAGGGCTGATGTCTTTCCTGTGTGGGCGGGTCTTCTGGATGCCAGGAGCGGCCAGGAAAATCAAGGGGATGGGCGTTGGGTGGGCGGTCCCCGCTGGAGACCCAATCTCACCTGAAACTGGACTCACTGGGTTTGGGGTCTTGGAAGGGCTAATATCTTTCCTCGCCAGTCAGATTCTTTATTAAGCCAATCACAGCAACTCATGTTTACAGTGTAATGAATTATTCCTCAGCTTTGTTTGTTTTCTAAACTTTTATTCTTCTCTCATTCATTATATCCTGCCCTCAGTTTCTACTTCCTCAATTCCTCCCAGTCCCTTCCCCCTCTTCATCTCTAATCCATCCACTCTTTTTCCTTTTCCCTTCAAAACAAAAGACCAGGAAAAACATGTTACAATAAGATAGGCAAAGACGCCCTTCCCAGAGAGATCCCTATGTCCCATCCTTGAGCACTCCATGTTATTTAGCTCTCTAGGTCTGTGGTTGTAGCATAATTATCCCTTTCTTCACAGTTAATGTCCACCTACAACTGAATGCATACATAGATAGTGCAAATTTACCATATTTGTCTTTTTGGATCTGGGTTACCACACTAGGGATATTTTTTCTAGTTCCATTCATTTGCCTGCAGATTTCACGATGTCATTGTTTTTAACAGCTAAGTAATACTCTTGTGCAAATGTAAATATATTATATTTTCTTTGTCTGTTCTCCATTTGAGGGGCATCTAGGTTTTGCCAGGTTATGGCTATACAAATAAAGCTGTGATGAATCCAGTTGAGTAAGACTTCTTGGGTTAGGGTGAAGCATCCTTTTTGGGTATAAAGGAGTATGCTACAGCTACGACTTGAGGTAGATTGATTGCCAATTTTCTGATAAACCACCATATTGAATTCCACAGTAGGTTGTAAGTTTGTACTCCTACTATCAATGGAGGAGTGTTCCCCTTGATTCACATCCTCACCACCATGAGCTGTTACTTGTGTTTTTGATCTTAGTCATTCTGCCAGGTCCAAGATGGAAACTCAGTCATTTTGATTTGCATTTCCCTGATGGCTAAGGATGTTGAACATTTCTTTAAGTATTTGTCAGCCATCAGAGATTCCTCTGTTGAGAATTCTGTTTAGATATGTGTCCCATTTTTAAATTGGATTTATTTGTTTTGTTGATGTCTAGTTTCTTGAGTTCTTTATATTTTTGGATATTAGTCTTCTGTCAATTTTGTAGGCTGCCATTTTGTCTTATTGTCTGAGTCCTTTACTGTAGATAAGCTTTTCAGTTTCATGAGGTCCCATTAATTGATTGTTGATTTCAGAGAGCCTGTTCTATCATGGTTTTGTTCAGGAAGTTGACACCTGTGGCAATGTGTTAGGCTATTCCCCACTTTCTCTTCTATTATGTTCAGTATATCTGGTTTTATGTTGAAGTCTTTAATTCATCTGGACTTGAGTATTACTCATGGTGATTGGTATGAATCTATTTGCATTCTTTTATCTGCGAGCATCCAATTATGCCAAGACAATTTGTTGAAGATGCTTTCTTTTTTTTATTATGTATTTCTGGATTCTTTATCAAAAATCAGGTGTCCATAGGTATGTGGATTTCAACCCGGATTTTTGGTTTTGTTTTATCTTGCTTTGTTTTTGTCAATACCATGCAGTTTCTATTATAACAGATATGTAGTAAAACTTAAAGGCAGGGGTGGTGATACTTCTGAAAGTTCTTTTGTTGTTCAGGATTTGTTTGGCTATCCTGGATTTTTGTTTTTCTGTATGAAGCTGAGTATTGTTTTTTCAAGGCCTGTAAAGAATTGTGTTGAAATTTTCACGGGAATTTTGAAATTGTGTTGAATCTTCAGATTGATTTAATAGGATGGCAATTTTTATTATGTTAATCCTATTAATCCATAAGCATGGAAAGTCTTTCCATCTTCTGATATATTCTTCAATTTCTTCAAACTCTTGAAGTTTGGTTATACAAATCTCCCACTTGCTTAGTTAGAGTTATCCAAGATTGTTTATATTATTTGTAGCTATTGTGAAGGGTGTTGTTTTAGTGATTTATTTCTCAGTTCATTTGTATATAGGAGGGCTGTGGATTTTGATTCTTTTTTAGTTAGTCTTGTATTCAACCTCTTCACTAGAAGTGTTTTTCAGCTGTAGGAATTCCCTAGTAGAATTTCTGGAGTCTTTTATGTATACTATAGTATCATCTGCAAAAAATTTACACTTTGACTTCTCCATTTCCAAACTGAATCCCCTTGATCTCCTGTAGTTTCTTACTGCTCCTGTTAAAACTTCAAGTACTATATATTGAATAGATATGAACAGAGTGGACAACCTTTTCTTCTTCCTGAGTTTACTGGAATTCCTTTGAGTTTCTCACAATTTAATTTGATTTTCTGCCTTTTTAGTTTATATTCCACTAAATCCAATTAATGTTATCTATATTCTTTCTTTCAGAACTTCACATTGGACTTCGTCACTGATCCAGCACAGTACTTGTCTCCTGGATTTCCCTCTGGAAGACAAGCAGGGACATAAGAACAAAGGACAGAAAGGCTGCAAGACTCACCGGACACTGAAAAGCAGACAGACTGAGGAGGAGAAAACAGAATGGCAGGTTGACTTGTCCATATTATATAGGATTTAAGCCACAATTAGTGCTGAACAAGAAGCATAATTCTCAAATATGACTCCAAGCAAAGAAATTGAGGCAGATGCAGCAACTAGAAAGTAAGTGTGTTCACAGAAAGGAGAAATACAGAGGATGAACTATTATTCTCTGTACAAACATTCCCCAGATTTCTGGCTGTCACTGAACCATACAAGGGATGCATAGATTCCGACTAAAAGCTAAAAGCAAAGAACTAGGATTTGACCTATAGCTAAAGAGATGGAGTTCTGATTTGAATCTAATTGATTTAATTACCTCTATTTTAAAACAATAAAAAGTATCCCTCCAGAAAAAAATATAGTAGAATTCATTGTCTTCACAAAAGTATTTACAATTTCAAAATATATTTGAAAATTTTAACAAACAAAGAAACAGGAAATTATTATTCATTCTTAAGAGAAAAGATAATCAATGACAATGAGCCCTTTAATGCCTGGAATGTTTGAATTAGCAGATAATTAGAATTATATGCAATGGTGTACAGGACAATATATTTACAACTAACAAAAATGTAAACAGGTAAGGTAACCCATAACAATAAATATGTAAATGCACTAAGTGGAAATTCTAGAATTGAAAGACTGGATGAAACACAGTAAAAATTAATGTGGGTGGGATCTACAGAATGGCGATAGCTAAAAGGGCTGGTGAACTAGTAGATAGCCAATTAGAATCTGTTAATCTAAGCAACAGAGAGAATGGAAAGTTCATGAGTATGTTGAATCTTTAGTCTCAGGATCATGTGTTTCATTAATTAATGCAAAATGTCAAGCACATGTAAAATTGGAACCTCAAGAAAAGAGACAACCTAGAAAGTTTGTCAAGTCATATATTTATACATTCACATGCATAGAAAATTGTATATGGTATATCATAATTAAACTACTAAAATTAAAGGTAAAAGGTAACTCTAGACTTTTCAAATAGCCCATGGTTACCTGAAACAAAAGTGCATTTCCCAGGTTCCTTTGAAGCTAGGTGTGGTCACATGAACAAATGCTTAAATAATTGTATTCAGAGAACCGGAGCTTCACAGTATTTAGGATGTGTCCTTAAATAAAATAGATGCCTTTTTCTCTCTTTTTCTACCTTCATGTTGACTATAGTATCATATGATGTGACATAACCGTGGGTTACATGAAAAAGCAATGTCTTCTACAAGAAAAAGTGTTAATTTAGAAGGCACCTGAAATATAATACACAAAGCACCATAACAGATCTGACATTCTCTTTGTTAGTTTATTTTAGGCTGTTGTAGCAAAGTGCCTGAGACTGAGTAACTTGTTAAAACTTATTTCTTACAGCTCTGGAGTCTGGGAAGTACAAGGTGAAGCCAGTAGCAGATCAGGGGCTGAACTGTCTGCCTCAGTATGGTACCTGGAGGGCTGTAAGCCTGGGGAATAAGAGTGTCCTCACATGGCAGAAGAGCAGGAACAAGCAGACGCCAGCTCCCTCCCTCGAGTTCCTCTCATGGGTCCATCACTTCTTAGAAGCCTGTCTTCTTAATGGAATTGCACTGGCGTCCTGTGAACCTCAAAGATGCACATTAATCGCACTGCCACATCATGACGCAGCACCCAACGCCAGCCCCACTGTGCTGTATGCTACTGAATATTATGGGGGAATCTTGGACTGGCAGGTCCTGCCGCCCTTCTCGGCACCAAATAAACACATGGGTGCTAGGGCTTCAAATTGGTTAGCTCTGTCTTAATTATTAATCCATCTCTATTAATCTATGTGTTTCTACATGACCTCATCTTACTGAAGAACGCCTGGCATGTCCTACCCTCCTGGGCTCCACATGACAAGTGATCTGGTGGACCCTCTCTGCCTACACTTCCCGCAATTCTCCTCTTCTCATAGTCCTGCCTATCTTCCTGCCTCACTGGCCAACAGTGTTTTATTCATCAACAAATAAGAGAAGTATATATACAGAGGAACATCCCCCATCAACTGAGAATCTGTTCCAGGCCATGCTTGCACAAGGGACAAAGAAAAGCACAAAGGAGCTCAAAGTCCAGCAAAGAGATAATTAGATTTAAACCAAATGTTTATTTTAATAAGGCAAGGGGTTACTAGTGAGGCCACTGTTATTCTCCTTGGTATCTTTCCTAAGCTTAATGTAAATAATTCTTTGTTAAATGACTCAGAGGATTTTTCACTCAATTAATGTCAGGAAAACAAGAGAAGAAAGTCATGAGCATAAGTAAAGGAGCCTATGGATGTTTCTTCATTGTCTTCCCACTCTGGTCTTGGCATAAGTCTGAGCTGTTTGTCCATTCTCCTGACTTCTCCAAGTGCTTTGGCTTGCCAAGAAGTTGGTCTGTGTGCCCACTGGTGTTGACACAAAAAGGAAGGCTCTATGAACTCAGCATGCAGATATAGCTGTTTTCCTACTTTGCATTAGTGTGCAGCCCTAGTCTCTCATTAGGTATTGACAATCTTTCCTCTTTTTCATGCTTTAGTAAGTGAGCCTCATTCTCATTCTCAGGTTTTCAACTGTTACTCCTGCCTTACCTGGGGCTGGCTCAGTTACTAGTTAATGGTGTTACCCTATGAAAAAGAGTATGTATTTTCTCTATAAACTTGTCAGTATGGATTATTGAGTATACAATGTCAGTGTATTTTCTAAACATTGATAGTAATCTCTGATATATGTGTACATATGACAAAATATTTATAAAATCAATCATTAATTTAAAGCAGGACCTTAAAGGGAAACTCTTCATTGTGTTCTCTTGGAAGCCTGTCAACAGATGAATGCTTCTTCTATTTTATAATTTTGGTAACTGTCTTCCTACAGGGCTCCTGCATGACTCTCAGATGTATCTCTTTATCTTGGTGTTGGGGGAGGCAGTACTAGGGATTGGGTTCAGTGGCACACACATACAAGGAAATTCTGTACCAACTATACATCAGATTCCTAATGTTCTAAGGATCAATTGAGAGCTAAAGATGGAAATCACTTGTTAATACTTTTCTGCTAAATAGTTCTTTACAACCAATGTTTTCAACATGTGTGGGAGAGCACACACTTCTCATGCTGCCTCTCCTTAGCACTGGAGTCAGTTGGGCATTAACTGTATGAACAGGAGGAAGGCAGGTATCCATATCCCTTTATTTCCTATGCCTACAGTAGGAAATGAGCTGGCAAAACTTTCCAAGTCTTTATCAGTGTCAGCCCCACTGACTCAGTCTTGTGATGACTGGCTGCCTACAAACCTGGCATGTGAAAACTTGACCTATGTGCCTCTCACTACCTAATCCATACCTTGACCCCTTAACCTCTCATTTTGCAGGATGTAACCATATTGAGGAACAGGATAATTAATAGCAATAATTGCTTAAAATATGGTCATGTCTAGGTATGTTAGGACCTTAATCAAGTATTGCTTTATAAAAGAAAAAAATTCAGACACTTACACAAGAATGCCCAGAGAGAATGCCCTGTAAAGACTGGATTATAATAGACAAGCCAGCGAAATTCTAGAAACTGAGAGAGAGGCCTAAAATGGCACTTTTCCTTCCACATTCAGAGGGAGCATGGGCAAATGACAACTTCTTCACTGACTTCTACATATCAAGATATAAAACCATACTTTTTGTACTTATATCACACAATATGGTCACACAATATGTAGTACCCCATTATGGCAGACCCCCAAGTATAACAAAGTGACCCAAATGATAGGGTTGATATCATAGGCTGGATCCCAGGGAACACTTATGTCCACATACAAACCATGCTTCAGGTCTGGGAGCTTCACAGTTGGAGAGAGAGGGAGAGAGAGAGAGAGAGAGAGAGAGAGAGAGAGAGAGAGAGAGAGAGAGAGAGAGAGAGAGAGAGAGAGGGAGAGAGAGAAAGAGAGAGAGAGAGAAACAACCGCAAAAACCATGTGTGTACTGAACATGTGGAGATGTTTTTCTTGTCATTGTTCCCTAACATAACAACCATTTCTGTCATATTAACATTTACCATGTAATAACAAGCTAGAGACAATTTGAAGCATAGTGAAGGATATGGCAGGTTATCTTGATGCTATAGTATTTTCTGTGAAGGATTTGAGTGCCTGTAGATACAGTGTCTGTGGGGGTTCCTGAACCCAGTCCTCCATTGATCTTGAGCCATGACAGTCCTGTCAATTTCTAGCTTCTGAAGGCTTACCTACAGCTTTTAAAAATCTCAAAACCCTACAACCACTGTATAAACAAAGCTCCATTGTTAAGCCCATTTAATGAACAAATAAAAATTCAGAGAAGCAAGGAAAAATAGAAATCCAGAGTTGTCAAGAAAATTCCCTACATCAAGATGCTAGAAGAGAGTAGGAGGTGGTGGAACTGGTTCCCTGAGTGCTGAGTTGCTGCAGTGGACCTAGAGTGAGTGTCATTGAGTCACCAGGACTAATTTCTTCCTTTACTAAACAACACTACCGGGCAGCAAGAAAGCATCACTGAAGAAATCAGCACCATCATGCTTATTTTTCGGAAGAGGTCATTAAAGTTATCTAAGATTCTCTTACTTTTACAATGAGGAATTATTACCCTCAAAGATTTCACAGGTGTGGAAGACTCAGAAGCAGGGTATTGTCACTGGATGTCAAGCCCTATGGCTTTCTTCACTCTCAACATCTGCTCACTCTTTACCTACTGTGCAGATAATACGAGGTCCACAGGTTCTCTGTACCCACTGCCTCCTCCTTTAAAGTAGAGTTAGATACCCCCCCCCGAAAATGCAGGACAGGCTTCTGGTCAGTGATGCCAGACTTGGATGTAGCCTCTACTTTGTGCTTGATCAGAAGAAAACTGGTACCTCTTTTCTGAACAGAAACCTTGCTCTCTCACCAAGCTTGACAGCGACTTCATGGCAAACATTTGTCCCGAATGATCACTGGACTGACATACTGTTTTTCCAGAGTGTCTGTATGGTGACTGTGGACGAAAGGAATTTCGAACTTGTGAGGGAAAGAATCCAACTTTATATCTTGTCAGAGTCTCTGTCTGCTGAGGGAAGATGGACTTTTGCCAGCCACAAACCTCACCCCAAGAGTTTTGGAAGGCCTTGTACCTTAAAAGGTGTGTTGCCAGGCCTTACTCCAATTCACCAGGGTGGCTAATGTGCTCAGTATAACCCATGGGAGACCTGAATCCCATGGGTATGGGGGAGATAGCTTACAGTGTTGTGAGGGTAGCAAGAGAATCTCAGTGAATGTAGGGAAAGATGTTGCATATTGTTTGCAATAAGGCAAAGGATTACTTCCCAGATGTCCCAGTTGGAACCTTCTTCCCCAAAAGTTTGTTTGAGTTTGGGTCTTGGCATAAGTCAGTCTCTGAGAGGTTTGCTTCTACTACTCCCTGTCTGCTGTGAACCAGTGCACAGGTTGCAACAGAAACACTCTAGTCAAATTTTTATTCTGAGCAGACTGGACATGATTTATTAATTCACTTTTGAAATAACAATTGCAGTTGGGAGGGATCACTTGAAAACCTTAATTACATCTGAAAATATGCCTTACTTCATCTGCCTCTATCCAGCATATAGAACACATAATTATCATAATTTTAAAATTTTATTATTATTTGAAAAAATATGATGGAAAGCAAATGCCACCAACCTAGCCACTTCAAAGCACTGGCCAAGTCACATTTAAACCTTTGTATAGATGGTTTTCCTGATTTGCTTGTTAAGGTTTCTCCTATGGTGATGACATCCATGGGCTGTGCCTGCCTAGGCCACTGTTTGTCCAATAGAACTGTCTTCTGAGGCCCCCATTCACCTTTGCTTCCAGGAAAAATGCTCAGGTGTGCTATTGCTACAGTGATTAGGCTAGCTCAGGACTCTCCTTGGACAGAAGGTTGGAAAGCCTTTGGGATTGTACCCTTTCATCCTTGTCAAATGACTATGTGTGTGCATGTCTGTGTGGGTCTGCTGCATGAACACCTGCCTGGAGGGAAGACTGCTTTCTGTTTGAAAGGCCCAAAGTGTTTCTAAAGAGGAAGGAAGCCATTTCTAAAAATATCTTTGGTGTTTACGCTAAACACCAACTGTAATGCAGAATCCCCATTCCTTGGAATTGATTGCCCATGCCTTCAAGTGTCTGTCTCCAGATCTCTGTGTAGTTCTAGACACTGACTGTGAAGACCCTGCCTCTGCTTCTCTTTGGGGGTGGGGGCAGGGTGGGTGTGGGTGGCTGATGAGACCATGATGGTGCTGAGTGGCGCACTGAAGCAGACTCCACCTGACTCATGGGAAGATCTATCTGCTTTCCATTTTCCCAGCCTCCTCCTTCTGCTCTGATATTCACATATTCATGAAACTCAGAGGGGGTAATTCCAGATCTTTGGACTTCTACAGAAATGAATCCATTTAATAAACAAAGCAATTTAAAAAAAAAACACTAAGACTAAGGAAGGCTGGTAATGAGAATTTGCTAGTCACTGTGGACTCTCTCCCATCCTAGGAAGACTTCATATGGCGTGTTGAAAGGGAAGTTGTAGAGTAGAAGGCACTGAGCCCTGGAAGCAGACCACCCAGAGTTGACGCCTGGCTCAGGCACACCTGAGGAAAATTCCTTCGCTGTTTGTGTGAGCTTCAGTCTAGTAAAAGTAAAGCCGGATGACCAACCTTACTTCCTCTCAGTGTCGCTGAGCATCTTGTAATTGTCTGCTGCTCTTGTTTTAATCCTTGAAGTGCTTTTTGACATGCTAGATTGCATGACGTCAGCAGACTCAGCCTTGGCTATAGTAGGAACCATGCCAACATTTCTTAAGGTGAATCAACACCCTTTCCTGTTTTATTATGAGGCAAGATGGGATGGTTCTTGTCCCTTGAAATGACTCAAGCCCTGCCTAAAAATTCCGTGGATGACTGAGGGCAGGCTTTCTTAGTGACGATTGAAAATACAAACATGAAAACTGAAAGCATCCTTATCTGTCTTAGAATGAGACCTCAAGGACATAACTCAGACATAAGAACACTGAACCAGTGACCACCTCACAGAGGTACCGACATGAAAGAATGAAAGGAATGTTCAACTTTCATCTTCAACCTACACTATAGTAAACAACAACAGTGTGGCTTCCAGTAAGCCATCTAAATTAAGCTTGCTATGATGAGAAGAAGGTCTGTGAATTCCCACCAAGTAATCTGCATCCCCTTTTCATAGAGCATCTACAGGAAACACAGCTGTGAAGAACATCACTTTAGAAATTCTGTATTTGTCTAACAGCACTGGCTTACAGGAGAGGAGCCCGAGGACCACATGGCCCACAGATTACGCAAAAACTGCAACAGTCCTGGAAGGACACAGGAAAATTTCCCTTCTGCAGACTTCAAGGGTTCCCCTGTGACCTAGGAGTGGGAGATCTTTGACAATCAATGGGATAGAGCTCATTCACCACAAATGGTGTACTTGATTCTAAGACTGTCTTTGCCAAATAGTTCTCTGTTGAGGTTGCCTCTGCAGGAGGGGAGCAGAGGCAACATCACCATGTTTCCACAGTTCTGGTCTCCTCACTTTTCACTGGGGTCATCCACTGGACTTTGCCAGTAGCAGGTGAGTGAGTCCCCTGACCACTGCTGCACACAAGAGCACCTCAGCAACACCAGAGCAGAGGAGACAGTACTCTGGATAGGTGAGAACAGGTCATGTGCTGCCTTCCCTGTTGCAGTTGACTTTCATGAGATCTCAGTGGTAAACAGAGGGAGGAAGCATTTGTACTTACAGTGTCTGCTAGATGTTCAGAAGCTGGAGTTTGTTCCGATTTCCTTTGGAAGAGCCCAATGCTCTATAAGTAGGTGCAGGCCATGGTGTCCTGAGCATCCAGTAATTAAAGGGATTAAACTGTATAGTTCCCTAAATAAGAACTCATCATTACCTACTATTGGCTTTTAGCTTTCTTTCCCCCTTGAGAACTGGCCTTGACCGTGTAGTCAAGGCCAGCTTCTAACTCCCTCTTCCCTCAGGCTCCAAAGCACTGGAGTTTTAGGTGTATACCACCACAGTTGGATAACTATTGGTTTATAAAATTAAGCAGCTCTCTCGAGCATTTAGACCATTGGCCAATGCCTAGGTGAGTAAGGAAATAGCAATCATAGTTCTGAATATGAATACTGATCAATAATGAAGATGTAAGTCATTCCTCCTATAATCTACTTCCTCTGCTTCTTGATAGGTCTAGGATATAAGTCTTACTGATTAGCATATTGAGGAGATGCTACTGGAGTGAAGACACTGTGGCCATCAAAGTATGAAAAATTTAAACATAGATGCTGCACAAATAGTCTACTGTTTTGAGTGTACTGTTTGAAGAAAGCCCATCTTCCTAAGGAGAAGCTAGCTCAATATAGGAGAACTAAGCCCAGCCTAGGGTTCTTCTGTGTGTCCTGGCTTTGTAGTCTGTTATTTCCTTACTCTGACCATTGCAGGACTGTCTCTACTCCTCCAGGAGCATTACATTTACAACTCTCTGTTTTCCTTGCTATGAATGTCTGCCTAACATGATGTTCCCATTTGAAATTGGATGCCTAGCACCATCTTGAATGATTTTCTTGTCAGCATGCAGGACAACAGGACCAACCCCTGGCATGAAGGAGTTAGGGAAGACTTGTGAAACTGAGAAGATGTCCATGGGCTTGCCCTAGCTACAGAATAAACAGCGTGTTCTCATGACAAATATCACTCTGCTTGGTACCCTCTGAATCACAGGCAAAGCCACCACGTTTCCACAGTCTGACCACCTCAGCCAGGGGGCTTGTGGGAAGTTGTGAGCAGGACAGGACCATCAGGAGAGGTGAGCAGAGAGAGCAGAGGCTGGCAAAATCAATTGTGTTCATACGCTTCACCTTGTACTGGGTGAGCACAGGACCTGCCGTTCCCCGATCTGCTTTTAAAAAATTCTTCATCTCCCCTGTCTTGACTGTTTACTGCCAACATCTCTCTCCTCCCTCCCATTTGTCTCCCCACATTGGAAAGGTGTAAAAGAGGTACCATATGTGGACTTTCTCTGCTGACATGTTTCTGAAAGACCTTGTCAACTGGTACTAATTGTTGTGACTGCACACTCTCATCCCGTCCTGCATGCTGTGGCAGACTTCTTTTTTGCCTTTCACATTCTGGGCCAATCCCACACTCCCATGTGGTTTCGTTGACACCAGCATGACTTTCACTCCTAGAGCCTCTCACTTCACCATCACAACAACCTCCTAGGTCCTCTGGCATCAAGCCTGTGATTCACAGAGTTTAGTGTGACTTTAACCAAGTACTCAGAAGCCATTCCCTCCAGCTCCAGCCTGTTCCTCCCACTGGGGCTGCAGAGCAGCAGGTGGTCTCTGATGACACACAGCCTGTTTACCTGAGTCAAGGAAGGGGACCAGTCAGTGCTGCAGCTTCCTATCTACATCAAAGCCGGGGTGATCTGATGGACTGACTGGGCAATATTAATACCTGAGGAGGGGAGGCTTTATGAAAGCGACTTCAGAACACTATCCAATTATTAGTATGCTTTTTCATAATACCAACGGTTTCACATTTTATTGAGAGAGAGAATTTTTCCCTAGCCCTCTTGGGAATGATTTTATTGAAAGCATCAGAACGAAGAAGATGGCTGCATCATTGCAGCAGTGCCAGGGGTCAGAATCTTTGACTGGTTTGGTGTAATGCACACATATAAAATTTCACTCAAGTGCTTATTCATTGCCTTTTATTTAATATATAATCTTGTGAGATCCACTTTTGTTTCTTTATATTTAATGCTTGCCTGCATTAACTTATTCTTTGGCTGCCTTAATATGTATATATTAAATTATATATATATATATATATATATATATATATATATATATCCTTGGATCAAGGGGCTTTCTTTGCTCTTGCTCTTTTAAGAGATAGGAATAGGCTGTCCCTAACCCTGCATTTTACACTGATAGCCGTTCACTTTAGAATGCTCTTATTCTCCTAGAAATAAACACCTGTCCCCTTCCCCTTCCGTCTCCTTGTGTTCTTTCCTCTGTTTTCCGTACACATTCCACCCCATTAAAAACCATTCTCACCCCACAGCCAGTAGAAAGCCCTCTAAAATATGATAGATTTTCTTGAGTTGAATTATTGAAAATTCACAAAAGCCAAGCCCAAGGGGATGTGAAGTTAAGGAGATCATAGTGACTCAAAGGAGAATTCAAACTTCAAACCCCTAGCCTCTGATCAAGGGTAAAAGGACCCAAAATGATGAGCACTAAGGCCAATTGTATTTGTGAAGGTCCAATAACTTCTTGAACATGAAATCCCTTGGGGAAGGTAGATTGGAGAACAAGTTCTTGCTGAGTGGGCTGCTTCATCTGCCTCTCCATGGACAGATGATGACTGAATCTTGGGAAAGACTGAGTATGAATCAACAGATATTTGAGTATCCTGTAAGGAGAGGACATTGCTTAACCGTTACTAAAGATTCTCTGTCTCACTCAGACTGCTGTGAATGGTGTGGCCCAGGGTTTCTGCTGGACCTCCACTGTATCATCAAGACCCAGATGCTTCTATGAGAGTGGATTTCTGAACTGCATTATCTGCTGGCCAGTGACTAGGACCTACGTTTTTCCAGAGAAACCTGTCAAAGAAACACTATTCTAACTTAGGTGTCTCAGGGGAAAATATAATTACGTGACCACACTATAAAGGCCAGCAGGGGAGCAGCATTTCACCTATTTAATACTGACACTCTGTACTTTGAGATTTTTATTTTTAAATGAGGGTAGGAAACACACCAAGATGATCTGGAAGGCTCAGCTAAGATTGACTATAAAAAGGTGTTTTATAATTTAAGTCTAATTGTGACTCCCAATTTCTTATCACTTATAAAATAAAAGCCAGTATAATAGTCATGGTATATGAGTAGCATGACCATAAAATTTACCATATGAACTGGCTATCTTTGAGAATAAACAGGAGCACTATTAATAATGCACCGTGACAAAAGGAGTCTGCTGATTGTCTCAGAGAATGCTGTGTGCGAGAACCAAGCCTCAGTCACCCTTTGGGTCTTATTATTTTCTACTTATACTTTATTCTGTATCTATAAAAATTTCCCTACACACATCATCCTTCTCTACATGTCATCACTTTTGTGGGAATATCTACACTCGTCTTGCATTTAGTCTCTTCTATTCTCTACCCAAGCTAAGATAGCATTCTAAGGTACTTTCCCTGGTGGACGTTCCTCTTTTATATGCTTTTATTCATTTAAGGTGGTTTGCCTATGAATTTACATTAGTGTCAAGATAAACTGGGTTACCACATTTATAATTGTTTCTGATTGCATCCACTCATTGTAGTTCATTGTGAGTTTACTGTACTCACAATATAGCATGTGACTGTAGAATAGAAACATCTAAACCCAGAGTCCTATGAAGAGCAGAAAAACCACATGCAAGTTATCTTCCTACTTCACAGTCCAAATCACTCCACAGGTCAGATGTTAGTAGAAAAAAAATAGTCTTTAGTTTTCACTAAAGTGAGAAAAACAGCATTAACATAGTGTGTTAGGAGTTGACATTTTTCTGTAAGGGGCAGGACAGCAAATATTTTAGGTTTTGCAGGCCATATAGTCTATTACAACTGTTCAGTTCTCCCATCACAGAAAAAAGACTACAGAAGCCAATTCTCATGACTACATTTCAGTAAAACTTTGTTTGGACAAATGGTTGGTAGACAACATTTCATTCTTATGTGTTAATAAAGATGCCCATGCTGTATTGGGTGTTTCATGGTACTTAGTTTATTTGCTTGGAGTATATCAGAAGTAATGGAAAGGTCTCATTTTTCTACACATTAAAAGAAGTAAATATCCACTCACTTAAATTGTAGCACATGTAGGCTTCTACCACAAAATTCCAAAGAGTAGGTGGCAGAACAACACAGTTGAGCTGCTCACAGTTCTGAAGGCTGGAACACATCTGGGTGCAGGTTCATGCACATGAGGACCTACTTCCTAGCTACCAGATGGCAGTCTTCATGCTGTGGATGGGACCAGAGGTCTTTGTGGCCTCTTTTTAAAGCACTTGCCTCATTCAAGAAAGCTCCAGTTTCATGATACAAAGTCACATTACAGAGAGATGTCATCAAAAGAATTTTGATCTATATAAATATTCACAGTACTCAATCCTATGCAATATTTCATAAGAAAAAAATAAAAATTTGGACTAAAAGTAGGAGTAAAAGATGGCAGCTGAATCAAGTGTGGAGAGAACCGAAACCCTTACAAGTACCCATGACTGAGACAAATGACTGTGACGCAGACTCATAGTCAGAAGGTAAGTGTCTGGACCCGAAGGCAGCATCTCCAGGCTACCAAGGGACAAGCATGTTGGACAGAGACTGGAGTAAGTATTCTTTTCTCAACTCAGGGCATACAAGCCAGTATTACAAGGTCTAGAAGATAAACTATCATTAATCCTTGATTAAGGATGAAAGTTGGATGGGTTCTGCACTGGAATTTAATATCTTGAAAAAAAAAAAAGCAGACAAGGTTTGCTAGAGAAGCACTAAGGTGAGTGGAGTGTGAAGAGAAACAGATACCATCCCAAGTCCAAAAGATGCCTTGTCAATAACTGCAGAAAAGACAGATACTTTTAATGAAATTACATATTTAGAGACCATCTTTTAAAAAGTCTTACTTTGTTGTAGGTCTTTCTCTCTCTCTTTCTCTCTGGTGTGTGTTTGTGTGTGTGTATGTGTGTGTGTGTGTGTGTGTGTGTGTGTGTGTGTGTTTTAGGACTCCATTCTCTCCTATAATATGAGCCCCAGAAGATCAAGGCTATACCCTTGGGCATAGAGGCAGATGTCTTTACCTGCCATTTCACTGGTTCTCCACAGCTATCTTTCTAAGGACAACTTGAATAAAATACAGGTGAGGTGTTTTTGTGCATGAATTTGAGAAGAAGATGGCTTCCAAGTGTTTGAGCAATAAATTTGCAGACTGCTTTGATTAATGACTATAGACAAGGGGAAGGCCCTTGGTGGGCAAACATTGTAGGGAGCAGAGCCGTTATAATAATTAAGGCTCATTGAAGTGTGCTCTCCTCTCCAGCAAGGCAACTAGTAATAACAATGACAATAATAATAATACTCAAAATAGACTATATTGCTAAGAGTTAGTGGTGGTCACATGGTTTTTAGTGGCTTCTCACAAAAAAATTTCAAAAAGACTGCTCAGAGCCAGATACATAAACCATTTGGCTCACAGGGTGTGAAAAATGGGCAAGTTATACATACGTTCTTCAGAAAATCGTGCAGCCATGGCTGTCACAGGCCAGCTGCATGGACCAGAAGAGGGCAAGATGGTGTGATCTGAAGATGGAAAGAAATAAGCTGAGCAGTAAGAATGAGAGAAGGGATGGAGGAAACAATGGTCTTGAAATACAGCAGGCCTGGGCTTTGTTCTAAGCCTGCATTTATAACACTGGTTACAAAAAAGAAAATATGGTAACGCAGTTTCACTTGGAACCTCTCATTGTCTGGCACTCTCATTTCAGCTGGTAAGACCTGAAGGAAATGTGGTATAACTGCATTTCAGAGCCTCCACTTCAGACTATATTCATACCCATTTTAAAGTGTGAGGAGGAGATACCACCCCCTCCAAAAAAAAAAACCCAATACACATAAATGATGATAGCAGGGGAGGAGATTGTTTTGTACTTACCATATGTGGTACTTTGAATATAATTGTTCCTATAAGCTCATAAGGAGTGGCCCTATTAAGAGAGGTGTGGCTTTGTTTTTGGAAGTATGTCACTGCGGGGTTAAACTTTGAGGCCTCCTTTGCTCAAGCTACACCCAGTGTTTCAGATCACTTCCTGTTGCCTTCAGGTCAAGATGCAGGACCTCAGCTCCTCCAGAACCATGTCTGCCTGCTTCATGCCATGATCACAATGGAATAAACTTCTGAACTGTAAGTGAGCCTTTATTAAATATTTGCCTTTTAAGAGCTGCTAACAAGGGAGGGAAAATGCAGAGCCGGTGGCTGAGTGTCATTTGGCAGAGCTGGACTGTAGTAGGCTCTTGGCACTTGCGCCAAGTCCTGCTTTTTCTTCCTGCCTCTCCATTTACTCTTCCTCTGTTTTGCATATGACAATTATCTTTTCAACTGCTGTAATTTGTTTCTTTCCTTGGAATACAGTGACACCTGTATTATTGAGTAAGAGAGAAAGTATTGTGGTGAGTGCTCCCCATGAAGTGGAAAGTTATTCTTTGTGGTGGCCTTATGGGGACAAATATCTTGTACATACTATTTGCTTCAATCTTTTTTTCCAGTACGGGGTAAAAGAGGGAATTCTGTGAGACTTTTAGGCATCCTTGTGGTGGTTGGAATAAGAATGGCCTTCATAAGCTCATACTTTTTAATGTTAGTCATTAGGGAATAGCACTATTTGAGAAGGATTAGGAGGTGTGGCCTTGATGGAAGAAACCTCACTGGGGGGAAGGGGAGTGAGGTTTCAAAATCCAATATTAGGCCCAGTTCATTTTCTGTTTTGGCTTTCAAATAAGGATGTAGTTCTTGGCTACTGTCCTAGTGCTGTGAGTTCTGCCATGACCCTGCCATGATGATAATGGATTAAATTCTGAAAGTATAAGCCAACCACCAATTAAATGATTTCCTTTATAAGATCTGGTCAGAGTGTCTCTTCCCGGAACTACAACAATGAGTAAGGCACTTGTGTTCTTCAGTTACCCAAAGTTGTTGACTACATCTTGCTGCCCCCTCCCATATATCTGTGTATATTAAACTCAGCGTGAAAGCAGGAAAAGTCAATATTATTTCAGAATTTCTTCCAAGCACTGAGGGTTGAAAAAGTGAAGATCAAAATAATATCTAGAACAGAATTCTCTCTAGCTTAAAATCCTCCCCTAGGAAGGCATCCCACCCCTTAATTAGTCTTAATAGAAATGAATAAATATAATTTGCAATGCAATATGGAATTCTTCTTCTAAAAGTACTGTTGCCAAGAAATAACTATCAAATGTCATTGAAAAAAATGGTATCCAAAAATAAAGTTTGCAAACTGGCAGTTCTCATACCCAGCTGAAGAGTCGGGGGTTCCTTATATCCCATCATGTCCCCATGTGAGAAAGAAACAAACAGAAAGTGGCTATGCTGTTCATCCCCAGAGTAGACCCAGGTGTGCTACTGATTCAGAAAAAAGTCAGAGCTTTCCTTCCTACTTCCATGTGTTGTGTTCTACACCACATATGAAAAACACATTGACTTTTCCTTACAGTTATGAAAGGAATCGTCAAGTGGAACCAGTGGTGCTCTGACTGAGAGGGTGCCCTAATGCACTGGCTGGATTAATTAAATGGATAGTCTTTGGAGAGTCTTTTTTTGCCTCACTGTAAATGGAGTTTCTTTTCATCCTGGTCCCACAACTGTTTTGCCCCAAATAAACACAAAGACTTAAAGCGATCTATGTATTCTTTGGCCTAGGGTTAGGACTTCTTGTAGCTAGCTCCCTCTTAATTATTAACCCATAACTACTAATTTACATATTTCTACATGGCCTTATCTTACTAGAGAACACCTGGTGCATCTCTACATGGCGTCTCACTCTGGAGACTTTTGCATTTCTCCCCAGCATTCTCCTCATCTGGTAGGCCTGCCTACACTTCCTGTCTGGCTGCTGGACAATCAGTGTTTTATTCATCAACCAGAAGGACATCCCCCATCACCTCACTTCTCTTCTGTGAGAGAGTTAAGGTAAACATTCTTCTCTCCTTAATGCAAAATGCCCTGAAAGAAACATTAGAATGGAGTCCCTATACCTCCTTGTGCTTATTATACAGCAGTGTGCCATGCGTGGCCAGTGGTCTGTGTGAGCACATTCCCTTTAAGACTCTTCTAGTTGGGCCTCCCAACAGCACACTAGATGTGGCTTGTGTTTTCTAAGATATAAAAGACAGATTCGTTTCACCAACAGACCCCAGCAGGAATGGGAGGCTGGCTTAGACCGTCCTCTGCCTCTCTCTGCTTTGATAATGGCCTGGGATACAGTAAACTTTAGGCTGTGGGGTAGAACCATCTTTGATGATGGGTTTCTCTCATTATAACAGTCTGAGAAACAGGCCATGGGGCTGATCTGGGGGCTGCTAGGAATTCCTTTAACCTTCAGTGAGGCAAACCACAGAGCTGAAAGGGACAGTGTGAATGTTGTTGCAGTTTCTTAATTCAAAGCACAGCTGCAAAGAGACTTGCCCAGATGGGGCTGGAGGGATGGTATGCATTCCTGGACTGTTGGGTTGATCTTGCCCTCTAGTGGTTAGAGACTTAGGGACCCCAGGAGCTACAGGGCTCCAGCATTGAAGAAAGGAGGCACCTGAGTAGAACACACAGCACCGCAGTGCTCAGGTATAGCCATTAACCAGTGTTGTGAACTCTGAAGATTTCAGTTAGACTAGAAAAAAAATGGACTAGAATTCGAGGTTGTCAGTTCTATCTGTGGTTATTAGTTGACAATTATGAGAGCCAAACATACAGTGCTGCAGTTCCCTGCACGATTCCCGAGGGCAACAGAGACAACTTTTGAAATTTTTGATGTTTGCTTATTGAGAATTACGAGTTTATCTTTCAAAGTCTTTGATGATTACAAAATACAAAAGACTGTGGTGGCCTATGGGATAAGTTTCTATTTTTCATGGCTGTCCCCTACGTCCTTTCAGAAAATCCTGAAATTGCAGGGTGGGGAGTGTTCAGAGCATCACTGTCACAGAAGCTGCAGGGTGTTCTCCATTCAATTCATGTCTTTATCAGATCCCAACTACATGTGGATCACAAATGTTGTTTTCCTGACTCGGGATGGTCACATTTGACTCCTGTAGCTCAGGGTGCTAGGACACCGACCTATGAGGTTAAAAGTAATGTAATTGCTTTGTATTTCTTGGGATATGGGCCATGTATTTTGGTGTACAAGTGAGGGTCCCTCAAAGCTACCTTGCGTAGATTATCTTTCTCAGATGTTGTAAACACGTGGGCATTGTTAATATTACTACTTTTTACCTTTGTCCTCTTTCCATGCATGTGCATTTTATTACATGAGGCAGACAATTCTCCAGAGTTGGTACAATGTAAAGGTTTTGAACAAATTAAGCTAAAACAATGCATTTTCCTGGTTAGAGTTTCCCAAAAGTGGTGGCTTGTGACCATTTTCATGTAGTTTTTGTCCTGCAAATCAAGTGGATCATGTCCTTCCTGATTTGCACAATGACTTAGACAAGTCAATCAAATTGAGGATGGAATGACCTCAGGGTTCATTATTCAAAGGAAGTTTAGGTTACAGTTACTTCTTTAGGGGGGGTGAGTGACCCTGAATCACCTGATATTATTACTAAGAAGAATTCCAGGGAACAAGAAAAAACTGGAATACTCTATTCCATTAAAAGTAGTGGAAAACAAGAAGCCCACAAGCCCTCACTAAAACCTGTCTCCCTCTAACCAGAGTGAAAATGGAAACAATGAAATGATTTTCAGCAAATTATTAGTGCAATATATTTTTCCTTTCAAGAAAAGGAAAGCAAAGAATGGTTGTGGCCTTTTGTTGTAGATAGCTTTTCAGCACACTGTAACATAAACAGATTATCTGCAGTGTTTATTCAGTGTGAAAAAACAGTTCCAAGAGACCCAGGTGTTTGCCAAGATCATAATTGTACCTTCTTAAATACTTTCATTACTTGGAAGTACAATAAGGGAAGCAGGGACACGTGCTTTCCATCTTCTTGTCAACAAAACACCTCCAAGAAATTAAGCTCTATTTTTTCTAGAAAATGTCTCTAGAATGGCTCAGGGAGTATGAAAGGCAAGAAGAGGTGGGGATTTGGTTTATTTCTTTATGATGTTCATATTGGCAAGAACAATATGAACGTCTCCCTTCAAATGGGTGTAAGTATGAGGTGCAGGGTGGATCAAAATCAGAATATTAAATCTAAGGTCATTTCCATGTGGTTTAAATATGAATAAGAGGGTTCAGAGTGCTAGAGAAGCATGAGCATAGTTTTCAAATACAGTACGTATTTGTGTGAATGGAAGGAATTGCTGAGAAGGGAGAGGTCACACAAGAAAGGTGAGGTCATCTAAGAAAATTATCTGGATAAGTCCGATCTTCAGAATGGCACAACAGAGCTGAAGAGGGTACTGAAGCAGCTGGGCTCAGCACAATTTTGGGTGGAAGGGTTCCTGCCCACGTCCCACATCAGTCTCTTCCGAGCAAATTATCTCCAGGATCTATGTGATCAGGACCAAGGTGGAGTCAGGTAAGAGAATAAAAGCCCTGTCTACATGGGCCTGCTCCTTCTGCCAGGCCCTGTACTCCACACTCTTCTTTCTCTGCCTTCTTCCCTTGAGCTTTCCTCTGATGGGGGATGCCCTTCCGTATATGCGTTTATCTTATTGGTTGATGAAATAAAACACTGATTGGCCAACAGAGGCAGGAAGATAGGTGGGGCTACGAGACCAAGAGAATTCTGGGGACAGAAGGCAGAGAAAGGCTGCCAGGAAGAGACCTGCCATGTAGGGATGCAGAAGGTAGGATGCACCAAGCATTCTCTGGTAAGATAACAACATGTAGAA
Source organism: Mesocricetus auratus (assembly GCF_017639785.1). Taxonomy (NCBI): domain Eukaryota; kingdom Metazoa; phylum Chordata; class Mammalia; order Rodentia; family Cricetidae; genus Mesocricetus; species Mesocricetus auratus. The sequence continues at coordinate 15,189,670 of NW_024429210.1, read as the reverse complement.
ATACATAGATTGGTAGTTATGGGCTACTAATTAAGAGAGAGCTAGCCAGTAAGAAGCCCTAGCCACCAGCCACCGCTAAATAACTAATATGTCTCTGTGTGCTTATTTCTGGCTGAAGGGTGGCAGGACCTGATAGGACAGAAACTTTTGTCTTCGTTCCTCTGCTTCCAGACCCCCACCCCTGGCTAACACACCCTTTCTCTTCTTACCATTGCATCCACACGTGCAATGGCAATGCTGGGCCTGTACCCTTCTCTGAACTGATTCCCTTTTGCTAGAAGGGAAAGTCAGTCTATAACCCCAGCATCCTGTGCAGGACGGAGTGGAAGCACTTTCTTTCTGAAATTAGCCAAATAAAAAAATTCAATTATTTGCCTTATCTCTTTCCCTCTACTTACCTCTGCATTACATTTTAGTGTGACACACTGCAGAGAAGAGAGAGAGAGAGAGAGAGAGAGAGAGAGAGAGAGAGAGAGAGAGAGAGAGAGAGAGAAAGAGAAAGAGAAAGAGAAAGAGAGAGAATGAATAACTGGGATTTGCCAAAGAATTAGAATTTTACTGAACAAGGATTTTAGGAGAAATGGAAAGGAGGTAAGGAATAACCAACACTCTGAGTGATTCTGGAAGACACAAGTGTGCTGATCATTTTCATTTATCATCTTACCAAGCAAGGTAGGATTTTTTTTCGAAGCCTGTTTTGCTTACAAGGAAACTAAATTTGCAACCTTTCTCTACAGACTGTGGTCTGTGGGTCAAACTTGGTTACTTTAATTCATCCACAGCCGAGAGCAGTTTATGGGAACACAAAGCCATAATGATTGTTTTGCTTTAATAGCTGTTTATTAACCACCAGTTTAAACAGCGTCATTATCCTCACTCAGACACACGTGGTAGAATGAAGGCTGGGCCTTTAACCCAGAACTTTCTGTCCAGAGCCCACTAGACTTTGAGAGAGGAAGCAAGGGAAACAAAGCAAAGAAAAACAAACAAACAGAAAACAAAAGAGAAAAGAAATTAGGGGTTATAATTTTGTTGGATAATTTATATGTATTTTAACTGTTGAATCTAGAGAAAAAGGGAAAGAGACTACCCTGAGGTGCTCTGAGGAATCAGTTAATCTAATCTTTACAAATCCTATTTTTGTCCTAGAACCTTAGAAATATTTCAGGATCTCTGTGATTTTATGTCTACCATACACTTTTCTGAAACAAGACAATGGGAAAGAACAGCACCATTGAACTTCAAAATTCACACGTTTGTCATAGTTCAGATACTGGTTAGTCCAGTATTTTTCTGATGGTGCTCAGGATTAAAACTGCTATCAATGTTCAGATAATGCTTTGCTGCCAGGCATTCATTCTCATCTTACATGGCAGCAGTTGATATGGTATGACAAGCATTTTTTGAAAATTAGGCACATGGCCAGGTATTGGTGGCACACGCCTTTAATCCCAGGAGGCAGAGGCAGGAGGATCTCTGATTTCGAGGATGGCCTGGTCTACAGAGAGAAATCTGGGACAGCCAGAATTTAGGGCAACACAGAGAAACTCTCACCCCCACCAAAAAAAGTTAAGCACATGAGTCAAATCTGAATTGCTCTGAAGACAAGAAGTATCTACACACTCTTACAATATCCCAGCAAATGTCTGACTAAACATGACAAGGTAGTATTTTGCCTGTTTCTTAGAATTGTGGTCATGGGGCAGAGTCAAACACCCAAAATTTGGGAACACCTGTGTCCTATGTTAGACCAACATGCCCAAGAGATTGCAATGTAGCTAGAGTTTAGAAACTACTTACTGGCTTATACTGTGGATGATTGATCAGAAAGTGATGAGTTCTTGTTTTGGCTCATGCTTAGGTGTGTGTGTGTGTGTGTGTGTGTGTGTGGTGTGCACATACTCCAGGGCTGGCCCTTGACCATGCACATGTGTACAGCATGCTAGTCTATCTTTGCTTCAGTTTCTGTTCATGTACTGCATGTTTTAGGGTGACAGAAGCTGAAATAGGAAATAAGGTGAAACATTCTGGTATTATTCTAGGACTTATTCCCTGTAAACAGGTCACAACAAAGTCCACAGTACTGCTGCTATTTAATGTGAGTTGGTATTGCCATGAAAAACTTTCTTATTAGTTAATAAAAGCTATGATAAATGCCTGCACCATCCTTTGCTAGTCTAAAACAGCTTTGATAAAGCCTAGTAAAAAAATTTTAAGAGGATATATTTTGACCTTTGGGGGCTCTTGTTTAATGTTCTATTGGAAATTCTTACAGCATTTTGTATATCTAAGACACAAATTGTACTGATTTCTAGAAAACTACCCAAGAATTAAAAGTTACTACATCATGGTACTGGGAGAATACTCTACTTAAGAGAGTTCACATCCCCAAGTGCCATTTCGGGTTAATGAAGGGTATTTCCAAATGTGTGACTTCTTTGTCTTCCCTGAGTTTGTCTTCTCACTGATGTCTACGTGCACCGTGGTGCAGGACCATTGGGTCTTTCCATGCATAATCCCGAAGTGGGAGGATGCTTGTGACTCCTGGACCAATAATAGATGAAAGGTAGCAAATGCCAGCCAGTGTGAGATGCAGCTATTACCTAGTATCCCTTTGAACTGAAGTGTACAGTGTAGAGTACGAAGCAACCCCTGAGATGCAGCTTCTACTCAGTGATATATTCTGTCTCTCTACTCAGACAATTTCTCTGGAGTCTGATTTCCCAGGTTTCCCCTACCTAGTCAACTGGAAGAACATACTCCATTACTCCAGGCTCTGCTCTAGTGAAATAAATCAAAGACATCACTTTATACTGCAATAGGAGTGTCTTTTCTGTATTCAATGCAGTCTGTGATCAATGGAATTTCTACCTTATAGAGAACATTTGAGAAACTGAGTAGAGAACTTGGACAATGGAAGCCAAGTTACTTCAGGAAGGATGCAAGGAGTGCCTTCTGATAGAAAGAATAGCAATATACTTCCTTGAAACACAAGAGGAGTATTTTCCTGTTTCTCCTCAGGACCATTGTATTAGAGCCTCCTAGGATGGGTTGTGAAATATATGTTATATTTTTATATATCTAAGCACAATTCTGATGTGAATATGTAGTAGAAGTCTCCTGAGATGGCATTGTACATACATACATACATACATACATACATACATATATGTGAACACATATGTGCTTATATTTTTGTGTAGTTGACACACCAAAGTCAATACAATTTAGTGTGTTGGTGATAAGTATACTCCTATGAAACTACCACCACAATCTCTATCATTGTTTCAAAAGTGTTTTTTTTCTATAGCAGCCTACAGAATAGGAAAATATCTTCACCAGCCCTAAATCTGAAAGAGGTCTGATTTCCAAAACATATAAAGAACTCAAGAAATTTGTTATCAAAACCCAAATAATCTAGTTAAAATGGGGTGCAAATCTAAACAGAGAATTCTCAAGAGAAGATTCCCAAATGACCAAGAAAACACTTAAGGAGATATTCAACATCCTTAGCCATCAGGGGAATGCAAATCAAAATGAGTCTGAGATTCCATCTTATACTTGTCAGAATAGCTAAGTCAAAAAATACAAGTAACAGCTCCTGCTGGGGAGAATGTAGAGCAAGAAGGACCCTTCTCCACTGCTGAGAATAAACTAGTGAAGCTTCTTTGGAAGTCAGTGTGGGGGTTCCTCAGAAAACTGGGAAGTAACCTACCACAAGATCCAGCTATACCACTCTTAGGCATATACCCAAAGGATGCTCAAATCATAGCACAAGGACACTTGCTCAACAATGTTCATAGCAGCTCTATTTGTAATAGCTAGAACTTGGAAACAACCTAGATGCCCCTCTACTGAGAAATGGGTAAAGAAAATGTGGTACATTTATACAATGGATTGTTGCTCAACTGTTAAGAACAATGAAAGCAGAACATTTGAGGACAAATGGATGGAACTAGAAAAAACAATCATCCTGAGTGAGGTAACCCAGAACCAGAAAGACAAACATGATATGTATTCACACATAACTGGGTATTAACTGTATAACCATGTCCACAGACCCAAAGAGACTATGTAACAAAGAGAGCTCAGGAGGTGTGCCCAGATCTCCCTAGGAATAGGAAATAGAAGAGATTTCAAGAGCTGGACATGGGGGCAGGTGAGGATGGGACATGACCTATCAGTTTGGGAGTATGGATAGGGAGGCTGTTGAGGAGGATTCCTGGAGGGGGACATTTCAGTGTGGGGTAGAAGCCTGGAGCAGGGGAGTACCCCAGGAGTCTATGGGGAGGATCCCAGCTTAGACTCCTAGCTATAATGGATAAGTAACCTGAACTGGCTCTTTCCTGTGACCACATTGGTGCCTGGCCTAGTGTTCATCAGAGAGGGACATCTAGCAACTGACAGAGGCAAATGCAGAGACCACAGTCAAAACATTTGGTGGGGTTTGGGAATCCTGCATGGGAAGGCTCACACAGTCAACTAACGTAGACTCATAGGGGCTCACAGAGACTGAACCAAAAACCAGGGAACCTGCATGGAACTGACCTAGACCCTCTCCATATATGTTACAGTTGAGTGGCTTGGTCCTCTTATGGACTCCTAATAGCTGGGACAGGGCCTGCTTCTAACTCTTCTCATTTTGTGGCGTTGCTAGGCCTCAACACATGGGGGCATTCCCTACCTAGAGGCCTACCCCACTAAAACTCCATCCTTCGCACTGATCCTGCTCCCACGGTGGCTTGCTGTGCCTTCACCTCTGACTATTTTGACATGCATTGTCCTTTCAACTTACCATTATTAATATATGTATATATATATATGAATTATTATGTAACAAGATTATACACGTAACATGCCATACTTAGTACTCAATGGTGATCCTGAGGGTGGACAGCAAGACTCTTCAAGGTTTGATTGCTAGGGTCCATTGGGGAATCTATTCTGTTTATCAGGAGGAAATTGAGTGAGTATGAGAAAAACATTATACTCCCAGGCTCAAATCCTGATCCTGCCAATCGGCTCAACAACAGAGGAGTGTCTCAGTTCCCTGGCTTGGTTTAATGATTTTCCTGTAGATCCACATTGCCTTCTATCACAAAGAAATCACTTTATCCTGCTGGGTAATTAATACAAATGTACAGTATGGCAAGCGTATTCCTGTAGGCTGCTTATTTTGCTGGGAAATTACAGGAAATCCTATACAGTACACCTGGGATACCCTGCAGTTGGAAATTAGAATATAAAGTGTCTCCCAGTTCCTCCTATTTGGCCAGAATACTGGTCTGATTGTGAAAATCTTTCTAGTTAGACTTGTAATGAACAGAGACGATGGTAAATTCATTTACTTTCTTTTAGCTAAAAATTAATAAAGATTTTAATTCTAGGCCCCCAAAAAACACCACTACCCTGTTTTCAGCTGAGTTACTAGAAGGGGAAACAATGTGGTATTGGTTCCCAGTTGTGAATTCATTCAAGAAACACATGCCACATGCAAACTTGTAACCAAATCCTTAGAGTCTAAGGTATATTGCTAGTAAAATGCCTTGGCCGAGCTTCAGTTCTATGGGCTGTCACATCTATATGAGCCCTGTGATAGCTTTAAACTGTCCACAGCTGTTTCTGATTGAAGCACTGTAGACCTCTGCAAACAGGGCTCACCTCTACTCCACTCCTTCCACCCTCCTCCAGAGTGGCTTTCTTTAACAAAGAGACCTGTCTATGAACACAGACCCTTGTGCTCTCCTGGCTATTCTCCCATCAAGTTCCTGGTGGTTTGTCTTAGGCTTAGAGTGTTTTTTATATACACATTCAAGTAATCATTTGTGTGTGCCAGCATGTACACATATGTGCACACAAAAAGGTCTAGGAAGGCTTTTTTCGTTGACTGGTTCTAAATCCTCCTTTGACCCGTGGGCTGAGATCAAAGCAAATACCTTGAATCTTTATTTTAAAAAAATGGGCTAATCCAGTCCTAATGGCAGATGAGAAACCTCAGCCCTCTTTCTCTTCTTGGAAGTAAAGTATATTTGAGAGTGAGTGGCATACACTTTGTTAAAAGTTAACCCATCATTTGTGACCCAGAATGCTATAGTTTAACAGAAATCCACAGACTATTCATTTCTTCAAAGGCAAGACATCTGGGATTAACAGAAGCAACCAGGGTAGTTCATTATCCATAAAAACAGGTGCTGGCAAGAATTTTGATGTGGTTTAGTTTGGAGAGCTTCAATTTGAACAGTGTTGATCAGAGTGTGGTGGCCAGGTGTCAATCCAAAATTGGAAATGGTTTATAACTTGTGAGGACAGATAGAAAGAAAATGGCTAGAAACATGTTCTCTCTATGTTCCAGTGTATGGTCCCTGCTCTCACTTCTCTGAAGGCCTAGGCCATAGTTGAAGTTCTTGTTTCAGGTAAAGCTATGTGTTATGCTTGTTATTCACTAGGAAATGTAGGAGTCTATGATGGATTAAAAACAATAACAAAGAATCAATTCATTATTTATTATCAGCGGTCTGTATGACAATGATAGCAAATTCTCTACTGAGAAAGACCACAGCATCTCAAATCCCAGGTTCTGCTCCCTTTGTCCTTGCCCCAGTGTGGAAGGGTAGTCTTGGGCTGCCTTCCTAAGACACTGAAACAGAGACTGTTGATTTGCCTTCTTGGTGCTCTAGAAAAAAAATGGGTCATATTTGGTTCACAGATGTTGATCCAGGAGCATACACTCCTAAGAAACTCTGAATTAGGCAAGAATGTGGTGTGTGTGTATGTGTGTGTGTGTGTGCGCGCACGTGCGTGCGTGCCTAGTGGTGAGGATTATCATCTGAAATGAACCCAAGGGCATTGAGGAGGGTGAAATGGAGAAAAAATTTAAAGAAAACACATTATTGCTTGAGCCCAGACTGTTTGGTCTCCTTTCTAAGTGTCTGCTACCCACACCCTCCCCCAAATCTCCACTATATCCAGCCATCCAGGTTTCATTTATAAGGTGCTATTCATAGGGCTGCCCTCACAGTTTGTAAACACATAGAAAGTGATCAGCATCTTTGGCTTCAAAACCCAAAGAAAACTTTGGAAAGTTAAGGTTGTTAAGGAATAGTGACCAATGCCAATTTTTTGATGGTTTGGAACCTTTTAAGGAGAGAGTGCCATTGGATTCCTGTCCTTAAAAGCATGATGTCACTGTAGAGGGATATGATGTCAGGCTGTAAAATAGATCAGAAAGCTTTTGCAAATTCTTAGACTACATTGGGAGGTTTATTCTCAGTGCTAAACAGAAAAGATGGTCTGTTACCTTTACCTTGCCTCCCGCTCCTTGACAAGAAATCCTGCCAAGAGAAGGGAGGTGAGGAAAGCAGATCTGTTCCCTTCCTCTCCTCTGGAAAGACAGAGGATTTTATTTCCAGAACTACTTGTTCATTAAAAAGGCTTCTTCTTCTTCTTCTTCTTCTTCTTCTTCTTCTTCTTCTTCTTCTTCTTCTTCTTCTTCTTCTTCTTCTTCTTCTTCTTCTTCTTCTCCTCCTCCTCCTCTTCCTCCTCCTCCTCCTCTTCTTAAGTACTACCTAAAGTATTATACAGTGCATCCTACTTTAGTAGACAGAACTTGCTTTACAAGAAAATGGGAAGATATTTTCTGAAGTTTGCCCAAAGCTCTCAGTAAATTGGCAATCGTGTGCATTTTGATTTACTAAATCCCTGGAATTCTTGTCCCAGATCTTATTTAAAATCTTATTTCCTGGAATAACAAAAAGACTGAGGATAGCTAAAACAACCCTATTCAACAAAGCAACATCTGGAGGCATCACCATCTCTGACTTCATGCTCTATTATAGAGCTAAAGTCCTGAAAACAGCTTGGAGTTGTCACAAAAATAGACAGGTAGACCAATGAAATCAAACTGAACACACCAATAATAACCCATATATGTACAAACACCTGATCTTTGACAAAGAAGCTAAAATTATAAAATGGAAAAAAGAAAGAGTCTTCAACAAATGATGCTAGCATAACTGGATGCTGTCATGTAGAAGACTTCAGATAGATTCATGTCTATCACCATGCATACAACTTAAGCCCAAATGGATCAAAGACCTCAGCATAAATCCAGCCACACTGAACCTCTTAGAAGAGAAAGTGGGAGGTGCTCTTAAACGAATTGATACAGCAGACTGCTTCCTGAATATAACACCAGTAGCACAGACTTTGAGATCCATAATTAATAAATGATACCTCCTGAAACTGAGAAGCTTCTGTAAGGTAAAGGACACAGTCAACAAGAAAAAAAGGCACCCCACAAAATGGAAAAAGATATTCAGTAACCCCACATCTGACAGAGGGCTGATCACCAAAATTTACAAGGAACTCAAGAAGCAATATCCAAAACACCAAAGGATCCAATTAAAAGTGGGCTACAGAACTAAATAGAGAATTCTCAAAAGAGAAGTCTAAAATGGCTGAGAGACACATAAGAAAGCACTCAACATCCCTAGCCATCAGGGAAATGCAAATCAAAACAACTCTGAGATACCATCTTACTCCTGCCAGAATGACTGAAATCAAAAACACCAAAGACACATTATGCTGGAGAGGATGTGGAGAAAGGGGAACATACCTCCACTGCTGGTGTGAGTGCCAACTTGTACAACCACTTTGCAAATCAGTATGGAGATTCCTCAGGAAAATGTGATTCAGTCTACCACAAGACCCAGCAATTCCACTCTTAGGCATGTACACAAAAGATGCACACACAAGGACAGCTGTTCCACTATGTTCATAGCAGCATTATTTGTAATAACCAGATCCTGGAAGCAACCTAGATGCCCCTCAACTGAAGAGTGGAGAAAGAAAATATAGTACATTACACAATGGAGTATGAGTCAGCCAGAAAAAACAATGGAATCTTGAAATTTGCAGGCAAATGGATGGCACCAAAAGAAACCATCCTGAGTGAGGTAACCCAGTCATTAAAAGACAAACATAGTATGTTCTCATTCATATATGGATTTTGGACATGGATTAGGTGATTGTGAGCCTACAATCCCACAACCAGAGATCCTAAGAGAGATATGCATGGCACCCCAGAGAGGAGGAAAGAGGCAAGATTTCCTGAACAGATTGGGAGCATGGGAGGAGGGGAGAGTGAGCTGGGAAAAAGAGAGAAGGAGAGGAGGAGGAAAGAGGAGGACATGGGGGAGCAGGAAGATTGAGTCAGGGGAAGAACAGAGGAGAGCAGGATGAGAGATACCATAATAAAGGGAGTCATTATAGATTTGAGGAGAGATCTGGCACTAGTGAGATTTCCAGAAATCTGCATGGTGACACCAACTGGCAAACTAAGCAACAGTGGAGAGACTACCTTAAATGCCCCTCCCTGATAATGAGCTTGACTACTACCTTATATTCCATCCTATAACTTTCATCCAGTGACTGATGGAAACAGAAGCAGACACCCACAGCTAAACACTGAACTGAACTCCTGGAACTCAATAACAGAGAAGGATGAGTAATGAGCAAAGGGGTCAAGACCAGGCAAGTGAAAACCACAGAAAATGCTGACCAGAACAAAGGGGAGCTCTTGGACCCCAGGCTGATGGCTGAGAGGCCATCATGGGACTGATCTAAACCCCTTCAATGTGGGTGTCAATGAGGAGGCCTAGGCAATGTATGGGGCATTTGGTAGTAGATCAGTATTTATCCCTGTCATACAAATGGACTTAGGGTGCCCATCCCACAATGAGGGATGCTCTCTCAGTCTGGACACTTGGGAGAGGGCCTAGGCCCTGCCCTGGATGAAATGACAGATTCTGGAGATCCCCCCATGGAGTGCCTCACCCTCCATGGGGAATGGAGTGAGGTTTTGGTGGGGGTCTGGGGAAGTTGGTGAGGGGGGGAGGAGGGGAGGGAGAGGGAGCTGGGATTGACATGTGTCGCAGCTTGTTTTCTAATTTAAATTAAAAAAACTTATTGCAATGTTTCTTCTCTCTCTCTCAGTGCTTATGTTGAAAGTCATTGGTGTCACACTCTGATGGAAATATGTTGGGTAAAGAGTCTGACATGAATGGTTACAGTGCTGTAGAGGATGATTTACCAAGACACATCAAAGAGAACAAAATGTGCCAGGTTAGGCGCAGACAGAGGTAGCCCAAGATTCACCCAATAAAATCAGCATGGGTAGGGACTATCAACGGAGGGGAAATGGGCTCTTCTGGAAGCTGAACCAAATGAGTAATGTGAAGGAAGGAGGGACAAGAGGTAAAGCAGTAGATAAAGACACTGGTTCCCATACTGGTGGCTTAAGTGTGAACCCTGCAACCTACAGAAGAGGTGTGTGGCTATGTCCTTCCCGCATTTAGACATCCATCATGAGACTTTAGAAGAATACCACACAGTAAATTCAGAAATTTAAGACTCTCTAAGTTATATTTTTTTCTTTTGCTAGGGTGTTTTTTATGTCTTTGCAAGGATGACTCAAATCTTTGGAAAACAACACAGAACAGCACTGAGAGCACAAAGGACAGTCTGGATGCTGCAAGGACACATAGACACAACTTCCCCAAGCAAATAACATCACAGATTCAGTTTCAATCTCCCCAAATCTAGTTCATAAACAATGTGCCATGTTAAGAAAGTAACGTGAAATAAAAAGGTAAAGTAGATAAAAGAGCCACATATTTTAAAAATACTTTCATCACATAGGGTTTAATAAAGATACTTTGTTTCTTAAGTATATCATGTATTTGACCAAGAGCAACGTGGGGAAGAAAGGGCTTATTTCACTCAGGAAGCCATAAAACAGTTCATCGTCAAAAGCAGTGAGGACAGAAACTCACGCAGGGTAGGAACCTGGAGGCAGGAGCTGATGCAGAGGCCATGGAGGAGAGCTGCTTACTGGCTTGCTCCCCATGGCTTTCTCAGCCTGCTTTCTTATAGAACCCAGAACCACCAATGCAGGGATGGCACCTTCTACAATGTGTTGAGTCCTCTCTCATCAACTCCAAATTAAGAAAATGCCCTATATGCATTCTGTACAGTCAAATGTTATGGAAGCATTTTTTCAAATGAGGCTCCCTCCTCTCTGTGATTCTACTTTGTGTCTAGTTGACATAAAACCAGCCCCCTATCAGCATGACAAGGACATCACTTTTCAATTAGAACCTTCCCTTTCTCATCCATCCTTAAGATGTCACTATAATATTATTGTCATAACATGATATATAAATAAGTTCCATATCTTTTATATATAAGTCACATATCTTTAAAAAGTCAAACACATTACAAGTTCAACTGCTTTAAAATACCCATTATCTTTTTTAAATAAAATCTAAAATACCTTTCAAAATTTCAAAGTCTCTCAGCTCTGGCCTTCTGTAAAAATCAAAAATTAAGATATTTTCTTACTTCAAAAAGGAAGAACAAGGGCATAGTCACAATCTGAACAAAACAAAACCAAATTCCAACAGTATGCATCCAATATCTGTACTAACTCACCATCTTCTGGGCTCCTCCAAGGGGCTTCAGTCACTTCTGTGGCTCCATCTTCTGCAGCACACAGAGTTTATCTTCTATGCTTTGGCAGATTCTACTCCACTGCCTCTGCTGTTCTTGGTGGCCATCCCATGGTAGTGGAATGTTTAAAGTGTTAGGGTCTCTGCAGCAACTGGGCTTTACTTTTACCTACAGCCTCTCCTAGGCCTCTTCATGGTGTCAAGCCTCAACTTCTCTCCATGACCCGTTAAATCCTGGGGCTTCCACTTCTACTGAGCGTTCACTGTTTCCAACGGCCTCTCACAATGCCAAGTCTCAGCTACTCTCTGTGACTCCTTCATGCCCTCAAACCCAGTACCACCCAGGTGACTCTTACACTCCTATTTCTCCCTTTCCCTGGTTTCCCTTCAACTTTTATGTCTATCTAAAATATAAGATCCACAAGTGAAAGAAAAATAGGTATCTGTTCCTCAAGCATAGCTTATTTAGCACAATAAAATGATCACAAGTTGCCCCCATTTCCCAGCAGTTAGTGTACTTACATTCTTTTTATGATTGAATAAATTATTCTGTTTTCTTTATCCAGTCACCTGGTGACAGACATGAAAACTGATTCCCTAACTCAGCCATTGTGAACATCATCACAACAAACACAGACGTGCAATATCTGCTGCATATTGAGTTTGAACCCACTCAGAACGTGTTTCCATGGGTCCATGGGGTATTTTACTTTACACGACACACATAATTTTGAATTTGTTTTCCTTATGATAGCCATTGTGACTAGTGTGTGATAAAAATCATAGTGTTGATTTAATTTGCGTTTCCCTCACGGATAAGGTAGTCAATCAGTTTTTTTTTATATTTTTCTTGGCCATTTTTTCCTTACCTTTTGAAAACTATTGTTTCATTTCATTGACTCATTTACAGGTTGGATATTATTTTCAGTATTTCATTTTCTGTGTTCTTTCTATATTCTAGTTATTAACCATTTGTCAAATGTATAATTAGCCAGAGGTTTTCTGTCCTCTGTAGGTTGATTCCTTACTTGATTAATTGTCATAAGTAGAAAGTAATCAGGAGGATAATTCTATTAATAGTAGCTTCAAAAAAATCCTATAAATAGACACCTAAACAGGAGGTAGAAACTTGCGCTGAAAAAACCTTCTAAAGCAGTGAATAAATGTGAAAAAGGTGTTTAAAAAAGATTAAAAATGGAAAGGACCTCATGCTCATGGATTGGCAGAAGTGATACAATGAAAATAGCTGTAAGTGATCTATAGACTTAATACACTTCCTTTCAAAATCTCTGACAGAAATAGAAAAAAAAAGAAAAACAAAAACAAATAAACAAAATTCCTGAAATGTATTCTGGGAGCACAAAAGACCCCAGATAGCTCAAGAAACTCTGAAGAAAAAAAGAACAATCCTAGGGGTATTATGATATATGAAATTATAATATAGAGCCATAGTTACAAAAACATCACGACAAATGTACAAAAACTGACTTATAGACTAAGAAAACACATTAGTCCCTGACTTTTGACAAATGATTCAAAAAAAATACACTGGAGAAAGTTAGCTTTGTCAACAATGGTACAAGAAAACTAAATCCCCATCTATTACCAAACTAATGACTAAACCAACCAAACAACCCTGATTTGAAGTGAAACACAGAGCTAAATGGAAGACATGAAACTCTGGAGCTGTTAGGGGCAAACATAGGTAAACCACATACGCACTTCCTGAAACAGACCTGAATACCTAAGGAAACTATACCAGGAAATGACAAATACAATCACAAGAAGTTAAAAAGGTTTTTCACAGTAGTTATTGGCTTTTAGTATTGGCTTGGGAGAAAAAAATGCTTGGAGAAATATTGGGGTAAAAAAGAAACTAGTTCACTTGAAATCTGGTGAAAGTGCACCATTTTCAGTACCTGTTACACATTAATCATTTACTAACTTGCGGTATGTTAAAGTAAAGTCTAGGCCACCTACATTTTTCTCATACACTGTGTATTTGATTTCCCCAAATACACTGAATATATTTATAAAGCCAAGGTTCCTGTGACTGCTTCCGTAGCCCCAGAAAAGATGCCAGGCATGGTGAGGTTTTAAGTTATTCATTGTAGAAAGCCTTGCCAGGCTCCCTTCATGTTGTCTGCATATTATAGTAGAAAAACTATGAGACGTTAGGACAGCGACCTTTGACTACCTACCTGCTCTCCTCTCTGCTCTCTGCCCACTGAGAATCACTAGAGAATTTAAAGGGGGATGAGTCAATCAAGGTGAGAGATGAAGAGAGAAGGAGGAAAACTAAAGTTGGGGGGGAGAGGGGATGAAGAGAAGAAGAAGACTCATTCCCACTTGCTAACCACCTCTACCTTTCAACCCCTTGAGTTTAATGAATGTTTCCTGGGAATCATAGTTTTAGCATCAGCAGTTGTTAAAATATCCTACATTCGCAATATTTGTTTAAACTTGGCCAAAAGGAGAAGGGCACATACTGATATAATAGTCATTGGAAAAATAAGAACATAGATGACGAAATAAAGCATCTATATTAAAGAAATTGCACTTCCAAGATATCCTGCGTGTAAATATGACTTTTAAAAAATGTTCAGGGCATCCAACATCCATATTGACTGGGTGTCAAACATCCAAGAGACGTTATCAGAAAACCTACATGCTTTCTGCCATAGTAAATGTTTCATCATAAATTGTAAGCAAAATAAAAATTTGCTTCTAACACACTATGATATGTGAAAGGAAGAGCCCCAGAACCTGGGTAAAAGGGGGGACAGTGAAGGGCAAGAATGAATAAGAACAGTTTGTAAGAGCACAAATATATGTTGCTGACATATTGAAAGTCAACATTGTATATGCTAACAAAATTAGTTAAAATTAATAAACTAGTATATGGATTTTAATTACATATTTAAGCATCTTTGCTGAGATTAAAAGATCCCATGGTAGGGGATGGAAAGATGGCTCAATAGTTAAGAGTACCCGCTGCTCTTCCAGAGGACCCAGATTTGTTCTTAGTACCACATGGTGGCTCACGACCATCTGTAACTCCAGTTCCAGGCTATCCTTCTCTCCATCCCTTTTCTGGCCTCCATATGCACCAGTCATGTACATGGTACACCGCCATCCATGCAAGCAAAACACCCAGACTCATAAAACAGTAAAATTTTAAGAAGTTCCAGAGCAATGCTTGCTAATTTGAAGCTAAATTCTCTTCATAAGACATTCCTATAAAATTGTGGATCTAGCATATGAATCAAAAGACTATGCATTAGTTATGACTTATTTTTTGTGTAATCAGAACCTGTACCTGGTCCAGGAGTATATGGCACCCAGTGCATTTTGCTCATGTGTGCTCAAAATGAAAAGCCGTGTTCTACCTGCCCACCTTTGCCAGCCCCAGCTTACTTTTGCTCATGTTCCTTCTATGTCTCTATAATAAATAGATTTAATTTTTTCTTGTTTTTCTCTGCTGTTTGTCACTGTTGAGAATGTTTTGTATGGGTGAGACGGTATATGTAGTTTAATTATATGAAAATTATACTGGGGGTTCAGTGAACCAGTGACTTGAAAATTAACTGAATTATGAAAGCTGAAGTGTTGCTCATAGCATCAGTTAATGACAAGGTCGCCACCACTGTCATATTCAAAAGAAATGTCACACTTGAATGAGGCTGAGATGGCTGCATTGTCCCAGAATCCCAGGTAGAGACAATGGGACAGAGGCTCCTTGGGTACCGTATCATCCCATGTTTGAATCTAATGCATTCTTCTTTCAGCTCGTTTGGTTCTGCTGTGTTCCCATAACATATGGAGTCCCTAGGTATTCTGCTATAACATGGAAACTTTGGGGGCTGGGAATTACAGATCATGAATAGATTGGAAATTCTCTTTAAATGTCCCCTTGGGTGGTCTACACAGAGACTCCTTGTGTATTGTTTCTGATTTTTACAAAAACCAAATATGTCTCAGACTATCTGAATCCAACAGGCTATATTAGGGCTCTGAATACCAGCGTACCCCATGCACTCACTGCCAGATAAATGACAGCAGCTGTACACCGCTACTACCTCCCCAGCTCTGCACAACTGTAGTTAATTGAAAACCAGGACAGAGGAAATTGAGTTTGGAACAGAGTCAGTTGGAGAGGAAGGAAAATCCAAATAAAAGACTGAAGTTTATCCTGTCCCAGACCAGTTGACAGATCTGATAGAAGAACTTCATGGACCAGGGACAGAGTGACAGGAGTAGCAGTGAGTTTGTGACACAATGAGACAGAACAGGAGCATGACTGCCAGAAGATTTGGGACCCAGAAGATGCTGAGGTTCACATGGCCTCACTGGGCAGGATTGAATCCCTGAGGGATGAAAATCCCTATGCCGCAAGTCACTCTTCATAATACACACATATACTAGATGGGTATCATTTAGTCATGCCCCAAATTATCTAAGACTGAAATAAATAGAAAAAGTATGGCAAAATATTATTCATATTCTCCCTTCTACTAATCTTCTTTCCAATATTTGATGTATGACCAGAAGGGTCTTCTTCAAGGGGAGAAGCATGTCACAAATCTTTGCTTATATAGCCTCATTTTACCTTAACAAAATTCCAATAAGATCAATAATACTATTCCTCATTTTCAGATGAAGAAATCAGAAAGGGGAGGGGTGGCTTTTTGCTGGTGGCCATAGGCCAGAACAAGACAGTGATTCAATCTAGTTAGAGTCCAGGTGTGTAGAAACCCAGTGTTTGTGTACTAAGATGTGCCCTGGGAAAATCTACTTCAATAATTTCCCCAAGTTTCCTGCCTATTGGACCTTGATCCTACATGAACTTTTTCTGCTTTGGATGATTCAGGGTACTACATGCAGCGCAGTTCACAAGGTTCGCCCTGCTATGAGTCCCAAGGCAGAAAAGCAGCAGAGACCTAGCTCTGCCCAGGTACCCAAGTGCCCAGGTGCCCAGGTGCCCACGTGCCCAGGTGATGTATTTTAAATCTGAAATGAATCCTGAAGTTTCATGTTTGGGCCAAATAGCGGTGTTATTGAAATATGGTTGGGTCATCAGGGTGTACACACAAATGGTTTAACCCATCATTTTTGACTGAAACATAGATCTGGTTGGAGGAAGGATGTAACTAGGAAGTATACTTTTGCAGAATATAGCTTGTCAATTTCTCTCTCTCCCCATTTCTTTCCTCCTTACTGGCTCTTTTTTTATCCCAGATGTGATGGGGTGAGCAGTTTTTCTCCATCACACCTTCCCTGTTATAGTTTCTCTCTCCTTGGTTCCAGGTAGCCATGTAGATGTGACACATCTGAAACAGTGAGCCAAAGCAGACCTTTCTTCCTTTCAGTTAATTCCCAAGACATTTCATTGCATTGACCAAAAACTAACATTCTAGGGAAGTAGGAGTGGTGGTCAGGAGTGCAGGGTGCTTCATCCTCACTGAGTGCTGAACGTTCACAGGAAAAGGATGCCAAGAGGAGTGACACTGTCTCTCCTTGTCCTGACATCTAAGAGGTCAGCTTCTAAGAAGCTAGTAAAAGTCAGGGATGCTAATGGCAAGATGACTAGGACCTAATACAGTGAACTCTTGGTTGAGAATTAATCAATGATTCTGTCTAATTAGACATCTCAACAATATGCCACATTTTCCTCTGATTAGTCATGCTGAAACATTAACATATTGAGGAAGGATATTCCTCAGTGGAATGTGGGCTGTAGAGGGAGAATAATTTTAAGGAATGTTTTTGTAACTCTTTATCTGATGGAGAAACTGTATAAACACCTACAGATACAACTTATTGTATGCTGTGCATGTTGTTCAGGAAATATGCCCTCAGGGCAGAATTCAAAGAGGATGACTGTCCTGGTCTGAAATCCTGTGGACCTAAGTCTTATGATGTGGGTCAATGCCATTGGTGTCCTTGGGAATGGAGATATGCCAGAGGTTCACTTTACTTTCTGGAGAAGAAAAATCATTGAATCTCCCTGCCTCCAATTCTATCTCAATATCTGCCAATATGTCTATTCTGTACACACTGTTTAACCACTTCAGCAAGGTAACATGTCTTCCCGATGCCTCGAACTGTCACAGCCAGCCATTATGCAATTAAACATAAGGAGAAGTTTGGACGATAGAATTACAGGGACTTGAAACATTGAGTTATTGCATCAAACCTGTGTCTTTTCAATCCTCTGATATCTCATTACATAAGAGGATATTATGAAGATGAAGTGGTTAGATATATGTAAAGCTTATGACAACACTTCATATGGCACAAGTGCAGCTATTTGCTTTATTAAAGGCACTCATATAGGTTTCTCATTATGTCTGGATGAATATAATCCATAACTATTATTAGTGCTAAGTAATTTTTACTAACAGTCTAGAAAATGAGCTCTTTGAAGATCACACCAAAGCATTCAGTAAGAAGTTAAATGGTATTACTAGGCAAAGGCATTCTGTGGTCAAATAAACTTGAAAAGTATTGGAAGAAAATTATATTTATCTGATTTTTCTATTGTAGTACTTCTAGGAGTTTCTAGTAATTTAAGACACATTTAAAAATGTTCACATGGGAGATTTAAGTAGTGAGAATTATTTTTCTAGAGACAATGCCTAAATTATGTACCCCTGGTTGGCCTGCAACTCACTGTGTAGACTAGGCAGGGCTTCTATCCACAGAAATCCACCTGCCTCTGCCTACAGAGGACTGGTATTAACGTTGTGCACCATAAACCTAGCAGTAATTTTTTAACTTCTTAAACCATGTCATATTTTTTCTTCACTTTTCTGAACATAAATTTTCTGTCATAAATCCCAACATGTTTCAGGAGACAACTTTCTCTTTCTTGGTGATACAATTAGAACTTTCTAGGAATTCTCATCTTACAGGGTTCCATCATGCACAGTAGGATTTTATTTTATCACTTTAGTTAACCTGTTGTCCTACCTGGAATGGATATTTTATGTAAAAGCATTAACGTTAGTTCCTATCACTGTGGTGAGAAGATTTCACCCATCACTGTGTAAGTTCCTTCTCTGGGCATCCCATTATTGCCAGTTACAAATCTCTATGAAGCTGCTCTCCTCAAGGCACAGTGAAAGTTGTCTTAGTTTCTGAGAGAATTAAAGATTCTGATGACTCCTCCAGGACAGGTGGTTGGGACAATGGTACTGTCATTCAACAGGGTCTTTTTGTAAGTTTTATGAACCAGAGAAAAAGAACAGCCTGGGCTGTTAACATCTAAGTCTAGAAGTAAATTCTGAGACTTCCTGTCACAGCTCCTTGGTCAGCTCCAATTGACTTGAAGAGGGAGAAATTCAAACACTATGCTGAGATATTTGTGCCCATGGTAAAGGACAGTTGCTATATTTCCTAGTCAGCACTTGAATATTTTGTTTCAGTGTAGATGAGGAAACTGGGCCTTAAAATCTTTAATTTCTCCAAAACACATGCCATAGGTAAGATTTTTATCCAGGTACTCCATTGGCACCAACCTGCCTCTTATTTTTTCAATTGGTGAATTTGTGTGCAAAGCTCCTTTCTGTCTTCCCCTAGCCCACTGCTTAACCCTGCCAACCTCTTCCCTCTGCTCACCCCTTACCCCTGCCCACCCCTTCTCTCAGCCCACCCTTTACCCCTGCCCACGCTATCCCTGCCCATCACAGATCACCCCTTCTCTCTGCTCATCCCTCCCCACCCCTTCCCTCTGCCCACCCCTACCTCTGCCCACCTGTGGCCCTACCTGCCTCTTCTCCCTGCCCACCTCTTACCCCTGCCTTGACCTTACCCTGCCTACCCCTTACCCTTTACCCTGAAAAGGGACCACAGAAGAAACCGAAACAGCATCTTAGAGAAGAAAGTGCTCACAATCCTTTTCTCTTGCTGTACTTCACCCCTTTACTTCCCACCAACACTTAATGCACATTAACCTTAAAAAAGAAAAGATAAGGCTGCTCTCACCCCACCCCCAGCACACACACAAGTGATGCCCCTCTGCTGCCTTGGAGAATGGAGAGAAAACAATGGGTCCCTGTGTAGAGAGTTCCAAGTCTTTTATCTTTCTACAGATTCAACCACAGTATTGATTCTTTATTGACCTAAACTGTCCTAAGCTCGGCAGTGGTTTTCTTCTTATAGAGTGTATGGGAGAGTTAAGGCTGCTACTACTTTAATATTGATTTTTGTGAAAAAGGTGCAGGAAAGAGGGCAATTTGTGTCTGCAGTTGCTCTTCACTATAAAAGATACCATTGTTGGGAGCTTATAGCATTATATCAAGGGTCTTAATCTGTAGCAATCTTTTTTTACAACTTAGAAATAAGCTTGGGCAAATGTGTTATTGGTGTTAATGATATTTTGAAGTGAAGCAAATTTGTCAGCCTTCCTAAGTAAACTGCTCAACTTAACTATTTGAAGGCTTGGCAGTTTAATGCAATGACTGTGCAGAAACCCTAGAGTTTATTTATTTATTTATTTGAAAGTTGTTTGCAAAGAATGTTTTGTTGCAGAACCAGTGACGGAACATTTGCTTAGTGAATCTGAAGACTTGGGCTGAGTATCAAGGGCTGAAACAAGCCCTGTACCTCCCTGGAGGAACGTGTCTCCCTGTGTATGAGTCAGAGGACTCTGGATTTTGGAACAGCATTCTGTGAGTCAAGGTGGGGGTTCATTCCATGTCAAGGATTCTCATATTCAGAGGTGAAGATCTCATGCCCTTAAATGAATAAATACACCTAGACTGTCTTTGAAAGTTTTGTTTTGTTAAACTCATAAAAATGGGAGCTTCTGAAATTTGTCCAGCATAATTTGTTTTATTTCTAACAAATGCAACCCCAAATTGGTATTTACCATCCCAATTAAAGGGGTTTTTAACCATTGTCCTATGAGTTGGCTAAATAAATTCTTTCCTTCATGTGGGAATGACCATGGATGAGTGATAAATAAGGATTATGAATATACTAAATACAGAATGGTCCGAGGAATGCTGGTCACTGAGAGCATGAATCTGCGATGGATCATAGCAGTGAACCTAGGAGGTGACATAGGATGACAGGCTACTGAACTCCTTACTATGTGGCAAGGCTACTGCTGCTGTGTCTGTAAAAGTTTAAAGGATAGGTCCCTTTAGTCACATAACAGTCCTCCAGGTCAGAAGATTCGGTATTTCTCAAAACAGTGACAAGGTGCCTCCCCAAAGGAAAGGCTATCCTCCACTGAGCAATAGTACAATGAGCTCATCTGATGACTGCTGAATTAATGACATTTTGCACTCTTTCTACTGGATGAACCTGGTCTCTTGGGACTCATTCTTCTAGAAAAATGCCAAGTTACATCAAAAATTCAGATAACACTTTCTTGTAGCACCTGGTTTCTACTTAAAACCCCCAAAAATTCCAAAATCACACCTGCTCTTTAGATCATTAGTTGGTATTTTAAATGTTTTCCCTTTATCTGATGCTACTGTTTTAAAATCTATAGTACATGGAATCCATGAGACTGACAGATCCATATTATAATATTACAGCGTCTATAGCAGGTCCTATAAAAAGCCAAAGGGAAGTATTAGCCCAGAAGAATGGCTTAGTAATTTTTTAACACTCTTATTCAGTTTCATTTTATTGTTTAATGTTTCATATGTTTAAATAATGAATTTTGGTCATTTACCCTGTCCCTTTTCATGTTCACCTTCCTCTCCTATTGAAGTCCTTCTTACCCAACAGTAGTCCTCTTATGTCCAAGTTGTCTTTTTTGTGTGTGAAATTTTGACTTCAATTAGAGGTTCTTGCCTGAGTCTAGGTTGGAACTATTTACTGGAGCAATTGACATGTGGCTATATCACTGAGGAAAATGACCCCACTCTCCAAAAAACAATTAACTGTCTGTCAAAGAATAAGTGATAGTGACATGCTTGATTCTAAATGGGACACTCAGATTCGTTTGTCTCAACATTTCATTTGAATTATCTGAAAAAAATGACTCTTTGACAAAAGAATAAACTCTCCTATAGCACATAAATAAATAGCATGGAGAATATGTGTAAAGACATGCACACATAGGCAGTCATGCCCATTATTCTCCAAAAGGCCCTAAAATAAATGAGACCATATAACAAAAAATATATTTTCTTTATTTTTCTCAAGCAAAACTTCATTTATATAGTACTCTATCAATATGAGAAGTTGGAAAGCAAAGGTTATGGCTCAGTGAGCTGAAAGGGAGATATGGGCTTCTGGGCAATTCTTCCATGTGGCTTAGAGTGAGCAATTCAGGAAGCTAAGAGACATAGGAAAGAACAAAAAGGGGTATCTAAACTTTGTTTTGTTCAAGGTAAACCCAAGTCTAGTCTTGAGAGTAACCATGAGATTATCTCGAGGCTGGTGAATGGAAGTGATCCCCAAGCATAAGAAGTATGAAAGTTTCTGGTTCTGTGTGTTCCCAGAAGCTTCCCTATTGTCCAATCCACACTCATTCAGAGTACCTCCTGGGGGTAGCAGACAGAGGCAGAGGGGGGACTGCCTTTCATTGACACAAACTCCAGGGAGCATCAATATTGCTATCACAATACTGTGACAATGGACTCTAGACTACTTTGTACAATAAGGAAGTGTCACAGAATTCCCCAAACAACTGTGTAAAGTAGAAATCTATTTATAACTACCCATGTCTAGAACAGAACTCCACATCATAGCTGCTTCGATTTAGCATATCCTGATATTCCTTAGTATGTGGCCACCTTATTAGTTGAGTGAGAACATAGCTCTTTTTGGAAGTTGTTCACTATCTTGGGGAGTCTTATCACTGTGGTATGGGATTTACCACTTAACACATCTGTATTTCTCGGTCTGCACTTACTATGATTCCCTTATAATAGCATGACACAATTCATTTTGTAGTATAAGGTCCTTGGGTCCAAGTGAAATAAGAACCACCAACTAAAAACTCAGTTGTTTTATCCCAACCACATATTATCATGGTTCTAAGCAGGCCTTTCAACACTCATTCTTCAATTCACCACACAAATAGTTTCTTTCTTCAGAGTTGGTTCTTGGCATGCCATATCTGGCCTTAGCCTTTCCTGCCTCCTCCTCTCACATTCCCTCCACCTCCCCCCCTTCAGTCAATTCACCCATTCTCTGTATTCACTCAGAAAGGGGCAGGCCTCCCATGGGCATCCGCAAAGCATGACATATAAAGCTGTCATAAGACCAAGCACCTCCCCCTGTATTCAGACTGGGTAAGGCAACTCAGCATGAGGATTAGGTTCCTAAGAGCCAGCCAAAGCACCAGGGATAGCATCTGTTCCCTTTGCCAGGAGTCCCACAAATAGACCAAGCTATATAACTGTCACATATATGCAGAGGGCTAAGTTTGGTCCCATGCAGGATCCCCAGTTTTTATTTCAGACTCTGTAAGTTTCCAGGAGACAGGCTAGCCATCTGGGGGTTTCCCTGCAATGTCCCTGATGCCCCTGCTCCTACAGTCCCTCCTCCCTCTTCTCAGCAAGACTCCACTAGCTCTGCCCAGAGTTCAGCCATGGGTCTCTGAATCTGTTTTCATCAGTCAGTAAATGAAGGTTCTCTGATAACAACCAGGGAAGTCACCAAACCAATCACAGGGAATGACTATGCATTCATACTTTCAGGAGTGTTAGCTGGAGCCATCCTTGTAGACTCGTGGGAGTTTCCTTGAATCGGGCTTCTACCAGACTCCATAAAGCACCCCCACCTTCCAGTCATTTGTCTTAGCACACTCCTCTTCTGCACACCCTACAAACCAATCTCTCAAGTTCCTTTCCCAGGGAGATAAATACATCCTGACTTTGATCCTTCTTGTTACCTCACCTCTCTGTACCTATGGAATGTAGCATGGTTATCATTTACTTTACATCTAATATACACTTATGACTATGTTAAATCACTAGTGTGAAATTTCTCCAAATTCTTTATGAAGGTACTTAGTGCTATGAACTTTCCTTTGAGCATTGCTTTTATTGTGTCCCATAATTTTGGGTAATTTGTATGGTCATTTTCATTAAATTCTAGGAAGTCTTAATTTCTTTATTCTTTCCATGACCCAGTGGTAATTAAGAGTTGTTCAGTTTCCATGAGTTTGTAGTCTTCCTATTGGTTTGCGCTGTTGTTGAACTCCAACTTTAATCAATAGTGATTTGATAAGATTCATGAGATTATTCAATTATTTTTATCTGTTAAGACTTTCTTTGTGACCAAGTATGTGGTCAATTTTGGAGAAGGTTCCATGAGGTGCTGAGAAGAAGAAATATTCTTTTGTGTTGGGTGAAATGTTCTGTAGATATTATAGATCCATTTGAGTCATGACACGTTAGTTATGTTATATTTTTGCTTAGTATCTGTCTGAAAGACTTGTCCATTGGTCATATTGTGGTGTCAAAGTCTCCTACAATTAATGTGTGTGGTTTAATGAATGATTTTAGCTTTAGTAATGTTTCTTTTACAAATATGGGTGTAGATGTCTGATCTGTGAACCGGAAATGGTGGCCACACCCCTTTGGGTGTGGCTTCAGGCAGATGGAAATGAAAGAAGGAAAGCTTGAGGCGTGGCTTTCCTTCCTTTGGTCTTTCTGCTGGGTCAGTCGATCCAGTAGGAATGGCAGGAAAATATTCCCATAGTTCTTTGTATTTGTCTTTGTAATTGTTCCCCAATAAATGCCCACTTATCATTTATCTTTTGTTTAGTGAAGTCATTACAACCTCACCTTCATGTGGATGCATGGATGTTCACAATTGAGACATTATCTTGGTGAGTTTTTCCTTTAATGAATATGAAATGTACTTATGCATCTCTTTTTATTAATTTTGTTTTGAAGTCTATTTTGTTAGATATTAGGATAACTCTACTATCTTGCTTCTTCAGTACATTTGACTGGACATTCTTCTTACAATCCTTTGCTCTGAGGTTATGTCTGTCTTTGATGTTGAGATGTGTTACTTGTATGCAGCAGGAGGATGGATTCTTTTTTTTTTTGTATCTATTCTGGCAGCCTGTGTATTTTTTTTGTGAGCTTCCATGAGGGTACTGGGAATTGAACCCAAGTCCTCTGGAAGAGCAACTAGTATTCTTAAATACTGAGCCATCCCTCCAGCCCCAGCCTGTATCTTTTTGGCAAATTGAGTCCATTGATACTGAGGGAATTTAATGACCAGTTATTGTTAACTTTTGTTATTGTTGTTGTTGCTGGTGGTAGTGGTTTTGTGTGTGCGTGTGTGTGTGTGTGTGTGTGTGTGTGTGTGTGTGTAGTGTGTAGTGTGGGATTATCTGTTGCCTGTGTTTTTGTGGGTATAGCTAACTTCTTTGGGTTGCAGTTTTGTTTCTAGTACTTTCTGTAGAACTGGGGTTCTGGATAGATATTGATTAAATTTTATTTGTCATGAAATATCCTGTTTCTTCATCTATGGTGATTGAAAGTTTTGTGGGTTATAGGAGTCTTGGTTGGCATTTTGGTCTCTTAGAGTCTATAAGAGGTCTGTTCAGGCTCTTTTGACTTTTAGAGTCTCCTTTGAGAAGTCAGGAATAATTATGATAGGTCTGCCTGTATTTTTCCTTTGTAGCTTTTACTATTTTTTCTTTATTCTGTATGTTTTTGTTGCAATTATTATGTGGCAAGGGGCCTTTCTTCTGGTCCAGTCTATTTGGTGTTCTGTAAGCTTCTTGTACAGTTATCTGTATGTCCTTCTTTAGGTTGGAAATTTTTTCTTCTATCACTTTGTTGAATATATTTTCTGGGCCTTTGAGCTGGGGTTCTTCTCCTTCTTCTATTGCCAGTAGTCACAGGTTTGGTCTTTGCATAGTGTCCCAGATTGCCTATATGTTTTGTGTTAGGAATTTCTTAGATTAAACATTTATTTTGACTGATGAATATATTCCCTCTATTATATCTTCGGTGCCTGAGATTCTCTCTTCTATCTCTTGGTTGTACCTGTAGTTCCTGTTCATTTACCCAGTTTTTCCATTTCCAGAATTCCCTCAGTATGCGGGTTTTTAAAAAATTGCTTCTTTTACCATTTTCACATCTTAAACAATTTTATTTGTTTCTATCAACTGTTTTTTCTTGATTTTCTTAACATTATTTATATTTATTGATTTCTTCCAATTTTTTGGTTGTCTTTTTCTCCATTTCTTTAAGAGATTTTCTTTTTCATTTCCTCTCTAAAGACCTCTATCATCTTCATAAAGTTATTTTAAGGTCATTTTCTTAATTTTTAGCTGTGTTGAAATATTCAAGTCTTGCTCTTATAGCATCGCTGGGTTCTGGTAGTGAATACTGCATTTTCTGTCATTGACTGTGATTTTACACTGGAATTTACATTTAGGCATCTGGGTTTAGGGTGGTTTTAGATCTAGGTGTTGGTTCCTGTGTTTGCCTTTGCTAGATGGATGTTTTGTTTCTTGGTTTCCATTTTGTCTCTTGTCTACTGTTCTCAGTGGCCCAAGGGTTCTGGTGACTAGTAGGTCTTCAGGTCCCATGGAGTGTTTCTTTTGAGGTCTTAGTGGGCTTGGGTCCCTTGATTCTGTCTGACATCTGGTAAAACCAAAGCATTCTTAGGTATCTAGGTCTAGCCTGGCCTCCAGTAAAGCCTGGGTCATCTTATTTGGAACCTAGGACCAGCCTGGTCTCTGATAGAGATGATAGGGCTGTTCTTTCAAATTCTGTAGACTATATGTGGGTCTATGGCATCTGTTCTTCCAAATTTGTAGACTGTGCCTGGACCTATGGAGTCTGTTGGAGTTCTAGGGGAGGGCCCCTTGTATACTGGTGAGAGTGGTTGTGGCTGATATCTGTGCCTCTGTGGCAGAAGTACTCTAGGGTTGGGGGCAGGGCCCAACAGCAGCAGGACCAGGAACAAGTTTGGATGGTGCTGGTCTGTTGAAAAGTCATGCAGGTCAGAATCTAGGAAGGGGTCCATTTCCATTGGTAGGCAGGTCACTCACTCATTCTGGCTTATGTGACCTTGGTCTGTTTGACAAAACTCTTCTGGGGTTAGGAATAGGGCCTAGCCAAGGGAATGGGGATTAAGTGGGCTTGGGGAGTGTGTTAACACTTCTTGTGACTACCCTGCCAGTATTGGCATTCACTAAAAGGAGAATTGTTCTCCCTGACAAACTCTATACTAGAAAAGGAATGACATGGTCACTTTGTCACCCAAACTATTCTTTTGAACTGGGTAAAGAGATTCCAAGCAAAGTTTAATGACAAAGCTGATGTCATTTTCAAAGATGTCATGTGGGCCTTCTCCAGGGATGAGGAAGAAGTTAAGACTGTGGCCAAACGCTTATTTTTTGCAGATCATGCATAACTGTCCAAACCGCATGTGGCAAAGTTGCCTTAAGGAAATTCAATGCCTTTCCAGTTTGAGAAAAGGCATGGTCTGTGACAAAACTGACATCTTTCCTTAGAAATACTAATATGTTTGACTTAAAGTTTAGGGAGCTAATGCTTTCAGTTGTCTTCCAAGCTTCATCAGGGTCAGAGTGAGGTTTTCATCAAGCATGGACTGTTCGGGCCCGTAGGCAGGACCAGCTCAAGCTGAAGAGAAATCCATAGGAGACTTGCAAGCCCTCTACTCTGAGTTGCTTGCTTGCCTAGTTAGCTTCATTTGCTTGAAGTCAATCTTCAGAAAGGTTGAGTCTGACTTTCTGTGGGTGAAATAGGAGGAAGCTAGGCTCTTATATATCTTCTATTATAAATAGATGTGCTTTCAATGTTTTTTTTTAAAGCAAATAGATTTCTGATTAGGGTGTGGTTTTTTCAAGTAGCCTGATTACCCAATACTGACATGAAATATGTTCATCCAGTTGACTGAATGTAAGCTCCACAAAGGAAGACAGAGCTTATTCAGTTCTAAACACACTTTATTCCCAAGACCCAAGTGGGTCATACACTTTGAGAGAATACATAATTTTCTGGGGAAGACAAATGGCTACTTCTGTTTTTTTATCCAAATGGAAGACATGTCTACTTTCCTATGCTGTAGGATACAGAGAACCGGGTACAGTTTTGCTTCACTTTCCTCTCATCAGACCCTTGCATCAGCAGGAAGGAAAGTCCTGTAGTCTTGTACAGATGCAGACATGCCAGGCAAAAATGGGCAAGGAGTTTCTTGAGTGATTTGCCCTCCAGCAAAACTGAAAAATGAGAGCAATGGGAAAGAAAAGCTTTGGAAACAGACATTAAAGAGAGTTTTCTTCTTTATTCATCATTTTTATTATGCCGCATATACCTTTTGGCAAATGAAGAGATAGATAATTTAGGCTAAACCTTATGAAATTAAAATTTTTGATGGAAAATAAGTATACTAGAGACAAAGGCAGTCTGCTTAATTTGATTATGCAGTCCCTTCTAAGTGAAAACCTGAAATAATAAGTCCAGCTTGAGAAGGGATTGAGAGGTAAGAGATATAATACCATTTTCTACCAGTAGTTTAGATCTAAATAAAATAAAAAACAGACTGGAGGTGGAGGAAGGCTCCCATTGAGTGTTTTCTTTGTAAGGTAGGAGCAGACTGGAAGAAGAGCCAGCAGAGTTGCAAACTGAAGATGTAGTAGGAAAGGAACAATCAGTGGATGGAGACTTTAGATGCGATAAAAAAGGCATCCCAAATATAACCCCTCTGAGACTGATGGAGAGCTTAGTTCTGTTTAGAGCCTGGGAGTCTCACAAGTGCTCTCTTCTGAAGAGGCATTGTCATAAGATAAGACAATCCTGCAATATATCTTGTAGAACTGACACCTTTATGAAAACAGTTCAATATTATCTTATTTACACTGTATCATCACTCCCACAAACATATTCTACTTCACATTTAATTAATTCATGATATCTAGAGAAACAATAGGGTCAAATGTTTATGCTAATCTATACTTCTTGAGAATATGCTTTTCACTGGATTGTTTTCTACCAATATCATTCTCTTAAGATACTAACGCATGACACTGTGGGGTTGCTATTGCTGAAGTGATGTGACGGGCACAAGAAAATTTTTGGCTTTGTTGGAAAATAAGAAGGATCACAATGGTGTGCAAACATCCTCATGTGGAGTAGTGAGATTCCAAATGAAAACACAAGAGTTCAGAAACAAGTTCGGGTAAGCATCCTGATAAGTCCTTCCCTGAAGACAGAAAAACATCTCAGATATTCATTAATTATATCAGTGAAAGAAGCAGGACCTCAAGTATCCACTTAGTGTGTGTGACCACACTATATGGAAAAGCTGTGTGCTTCACTCCACCTATCTCCTTAGTTAACAAGCTCATGAACATGGCATGGAAATCCAGCATTGCTAGGCTAACAGTAAATGGGCATCATCCCTGAGATGGTCCCAAACCATATGGGCCTTGTGGTTAATAAACATCTATTTATAAAACCACTTTGGAAATCGGGTATCATATTTCTATGATATAATTACCAACAGAAATGCAAGGACATTCCTTCCACAAAATATATTTTTCCATCTAATTGGCTACATTATGAAAGATTTGAATTAAATAATTTGATTTCCTTAATTAAAATTAGAAATTTGCATTCACCATATAGATTAGAAAATATAGGGTGAGCTAGAGAAAAAATGGAATCATTTGTAACTGTAAGAGATTTCATGTTACACAGCAACTTAATGTTCTCTTTTGTGTTATAAAATGATGTCTTTTTTCCAAAATTTTAGACCATATTTGACGAATCTAAACAACATTGCATATGTTAAATTGGAACATCTGAAACTGTAGCTAGAGTCGAACTAGTGGTATAGTTGAGCTGATCATAAGCCCCCTAATGCCATTGTACTGTGTTAAAACATCCCTCTAAACTTTTAAGAGAAATTTCCTCTAGCACAAGAGATAGAAAGTCAATTTAACCACATATTTTTCAGCACTGAAATTCTCTTTATTTTCTTAATAAATATGTAATAAAAGCTTGGAAACATCTTTTAATTTACTATCTTCTTTAGCAGTTAGAAGAACATTTTTCATTTGTTAGCCATTTGGATCCAATTTGCAGTTGTCTGGCCCAGAACTTTGTGTTTATTTTTTGTGGTGTTTATTGCTGTATTTGTTTATTATAGCACTTCATATACGAGTCTCCATTCACATCATTTGCACCCCTCCTTCCATCCAATTCCTCCCATATACCCCATTCCCTCTCAAATTCATGACCCCTTCTTCTTTAATTATTATTGTCACATATGTACAACACACTGAGTCCATTTATTGTTGCTTGTTTACACAGGTGTTTAGGATTGACCACTTGAGAACATGTCAGGGAGTTTATCCCTGCAGAAAAGTCAATCACTTTCTCAGCAGCCTTTAATTTTCTGTAGCTTTTCATCAACAGGTGGGATATTGTGAAGTTTCTTCCATGCACGTTGGAAGTAAGAGTTGCCATTATGTAGGTGTTTACAAGGCAATCATATCATTGAGATTTCATGGGTATAGTTTTCCTATCATGTGTAGAATACACTATCTAGCATTAGGTGGCTGGGTCATCTGGCTCTTAGAGACTTCCTATCTCTTATTCCACAGGTAGAGTTTTTTTTTAACATAAAATGTACCAGTTTTTTTTGTGGGCATTATACCATCACTTATTTCCCTTCATTTTGACAGGTTGTGGGTCTCTGTAATAGTTTCCATCTGTGACAACAAAACAGCTTCTTTGGTTGTGGGTGAGAGCTACACCTGCCTGTGTATATGATAAGAATTTAGAATCCAACTAGATGTTATAATGGTTTAGGAAAATGGCAGTAGTAGATTATTCTCTAGGATCTATAGCCCAGGCAGCCACAGGTATCTGGGTAAGTTTTCAGTACTAAACATGATTATCCTCCTTTTGGGTGGGCCGTAAGTCCAATTATATAGCTGTTGCTTACCCCCAGATAATAGTACCACTATTGTACTTTGGGGACAGCCTTCTGGGCCAGAGGGCTTTATAGCTGGGGAGAGCTATTGATTGCTTTCATTCTTTGACAGCATCAGCGTATGTAACACCTTCCTAGAGTATGCAAGCCAGTCCACAAGGAGGAGGTTTCCAGGTCGGTTGCAAATTAATTCCTACAAGTCATGAGTCCAAAGTATATAATGACTTCAGCTATAGGGCCTTACCTTTAAGTTCTAGGAAGCAAACAAGGGCAATGGCAATATCCTATATTGGTTTGGGAGTCTCTTGGACTTCTCTAACCAATCATTCAAAAGGAGGCTTCCTATATCTGGTATTGGAAGTTTCATTAGATAGTCTATGGGTCTGTGGGGAGCACTATCTCTTTGTGTGTTGCAACACCATTTAAACAATACATCATATAAATACACATACATATACACATTTATACTGTTTAAGTAAAAGTAAAGTGCCAATACACACTTAACAGCTAAAATCTTAGATGTGATACCAGTGATGTCTCATGGAGTACAGAAATAACAATTGTGGAGTTGGAAATAGAAAAAAAAATTGGCCTAGCTTGTTGTTAGCGAGTTACGTAATTCATTTGTGTTGTCTTCCACATATGTGAAATGCAATGATAAGATATATAATTTACCAGATTTTTCTGGCTACCTAGTGATGGGGGATTTCCTTTTGTATATATGTTTCTCTTATTGGTTGATGAATGAAACACCGTTTGGCGATAGAGCAGGAAGATGATCAGGACTAGGAGACGAGGAGAATTCTAGAAAAGGTAGGCAGAAAATCACTGAGGGAACACACCATGTAGCCAGAAAAGGAGTAATTAATGGGTCTGGGCATTCTCCAGTAAGCCAAGACAATGCAGAAATATATAGATTATAGAAATGGGTAATTAAGAGAGCTAGCCTATAAGAAGCCTAGCCATCAGCCAATAGTTTAATAATTTATGTAAGTCTCTGTGTGCTTATTTGGGACAAGGAAGGGTGGCAGGACCTTGTAAGACAAAGAAACCCCAGCAACAACTTAGCAGTCTCTAGTGAATGTATAGTAACCCTTGAGTGACAGGCCTCAGTAAAAGTTCTTTTTTTATGTCAATGAGTGTTTTTCTTCTTATGTGACTATACTATGACTCCTAAAATATATACAGTGATCAAATCAAAGCAGAATAGTGACCTTCATTTAGTAGTGGATCATTATTTTAGATAATATATGACAATATCTGGAAAAGCATTCTTCATCACTAGATCAGTGCCTTCTTACAGAGATATACAGTGCGTTTGGCTGAAAGTTTAAAAATGGATTTCTGATATTATGCTTTATATGTTATTTTCTTTATAATGCCATACTGCAATATTTTTTCTATAGTACATCCCGAAAAATGGAACTGATCAGTAGCTTTTGGATTAGTAATCAAAGTATTAATGAGTTTTATGTGTAAAC
This sequence comes from Mesocricetus auratus, assembly GCF_017639785.1. Taxonomy (NCBI): domain Eukaryota; kingdom Metazoa; phylum Chordata; class Mammalia; order Rodentia; family Cricetidae; genus Mesocricetus; species Mesocricetus auratus. The sequence continues at coordinate 15,157,776 of NW_024429210.1, read as the reverse complement.
ATTTCCCTTTTTAGTTTCATTTTTGTTGCTGTGACAAAATACAGGAAAAAAGCAACTCAGGAGAGAAATGGTTTGTTTTGTCTTTTTTTTAATGGTTTGTTTTAGAAAAAATATTTAGAGTCACAGAACAGTTGCAAAATTATATTAAAAGTCCTACATACGCTTTACAAAGTCCTTCAGTATTGACACCACAGTACAGTGTCGATTAATTTTGTCACATTTATAGGGTTTAGATGCAATGGGAACAAATCTCTTGGGATGTCTATAAGGGTCATTAAACTTAGTTAAGTGGTATGGGAAGATCCAGCCTAAATGCAGTTAGTATCAATCCATTGGATGGAATCCCAGAATGACTAAAAGGAGAAAGCTAGTTGAGCATAAGCATCCACAATTCTCTGCTTCACAACTGTGGATGTAATATGACCAGCCACCTTCTGCTCCTACCCCAGATCTTCCCTGCCAGGAAGGACTGCATTCTCAGGAACTATAAGCTAGACTAAACCCTTCCTTCTTAAAATGCTTTTGTGTGGTCACAGGAAGATGAGCAATGGATATAATTGTATTTGTTTTATTATTACCCCAATGCATTATAACATAATTAATCAAAATTAGGAACTTACCTTCAAAATAGTGATATTAGGTAGGTCTTAAATTTTAATAAAAATTTATCAGCTGCTCAATTGCTATCCTTTACACATAAAGAAACTAAAATATTCTCATGTTAAAGAACCAGCATTTCATTTGCGATCTTTCTTGAATTTCCTTTAATCTTAAACATATATTCAATCTTTTTTGTTTGTTTTTTTTATAACTCTGACATTTTCTTTAGAGAACTGGTTGCTCTGATGTGTCTAAAGTGCTAATCAGCTTGAGTTTTATGATGTTTCTTCATAATTAGTTTCATTCTGAGGATTTCTGGTGGCAATTCCATAGGGGAGACAGTAGGTCACACGGGGGCATGTGTTATTGACTTTTACCACATTTCTCATGTTCGTTCTGACCACTTGCTGGGACGTTATCTGTCTGACTTCTTCAGTGTGAAATCACCTTCTTCCTTCAATACTAATTATCTTATACAAGATTATTTGAGACAATAAATATCCTTCTTGTCATTATAGTGTCACCTAAAAGTTTTGGTATTCATTGATGAATCTTGCCTAAAGTGATTGTTAAGGGTTTTTTTTTTAATTTTTAATGTTTTTGGCCAACTGAGGCAGAGTTTAATGTATATATACTCAGCTGGCAACAAACTCTGTAGATCAAGCAGCCCCAAAGATGAGAAACTTATACCTCATCCCTCTGAATTTTGGGATTATAGTTTTGTGCCACCATGCCTAAACTCCAGTCTTTCCTTCTCTGTCTGTAAATCACAACCTTCCCATGTAGAAGACATTCTTTTCCGCCTAAAACATCTTATTTATTCATTTTTATTCGTGTGCACTCCCATATTCTTATTTTAGTCTGTTACTATCATTATCTTTGTATCTAAATCATGTCACATTTGAACAACAAAGGGCACTTTAAGTTGATTCTATATCTCCTAAGTTCTCCTGTAAGCAATATGCCAGAGTCATCACCCTCCCTTGGTCTCAGCCCTGAAGTGATCCATCTCTTCCCATCCTTGGGAGAATGTCCTGTAAACAAGATCTGAGCCCTAGGTGTGTTGAACCATAATTGTGTCTCACTCAAGAGCTTTTAGTCAAGAGTCAGAAACTATATTTGCATACATTTACCTGTGCTGATCATCAATCATAACCCTATCCATTGATGTAAATTGATAAACATACAAACATGTTAATACCTACATCTCCATTTGTAAAGACAGCCTTGACGTAACAGCTTTTCTATGTCTATGTTTTACTGTTGTTCACTGATAGAGCACCCTGACTTCAGTGTGATGTTAAGCTACTAGTAAAGGTAAAGCTTTTAGCACCTTAAAACATAACTGTATTTCTCATTAATTATTAAAGGACACTTCCTTTGGAAAGACTATGAATATAATAGCAAATTAAAAGCCATGTGGAATGGTGTGATGTCTGCTAGTAGTGCCAAATTACAGAATGGTTGATCCACTGGCCAGAGTCAACAAGGTTCTAGAAGCAATCCAAATCCTCTTTCCATCTGAAGTAAGACACGTACAGATGCGGATACCAACAGCTGGAAATTAATCCTGCCTACTTTACTCAAAGAAGGAACACTTGTTGACTTGAATTTTGGGGGCACTAACTAGTAAATTAAAAATAACGAGGCTATGTTCCTGAAATTCTGAATTTCAACATATGTGTTAAGGCCCTTGAAATACCTTGTATTCTTATGAAATCATATGCCTGGAATGAAAATGCTCTGCATTAAAATCAATTGTTGTTTGTTTTCTTCTGACTAAGGTTTCTGTTTCATTTGCAATCTCATTCAGATACATTATATTTTTAGGCCCAAATCTTTCACCTGCCATAAAGTCCCATCACCACGCTGCTGGCTAAGCTTTCTACGTTATAAGTGAAGAGGACACACACAAATATAAACCCTATGTTAATGTTATGGTGCTTGAAAAAAAGAGAAAGAAACAGCACTGAGAACTGCCCAGGATTCCCATCTAGAAGATGACTAAAGTTTATTTTATAAAACATATATTTTAATCTGCTCATTGGTCATTTTCCAAGATCTACTGAGTTCCTGAAAGGGACATTTTGTTTCCTCAATACTATAAACTTATAATTCTGGAAGACTATAGCTTTTTAAAAAGTGTAAAGTAAATACTGTGATATTGCTGATAGTGAGAACCCTCCCTTTCTATGTGATAATTTAGATATTATTCCAAGTATATGTGAGCATCCAGGCACTTGTCCCTGGCTCTTTGTAAAAAATCCTCAATATCTCTGCTTATCATGGCACACTTTCCTTGTGTGCATTGTCCTAATATCCAGATCATTCCAATCATCTTGGTGTCACTAACGCCTGTTTAAGCCGGGTGTTGGTGGCGCACGCCTTTAATCCCAGCACTTGGGAGGCAGAGGCAGGCGGATCTCTGTGAGTTCGAGGCCAGCCTGGTCTACAAGAGCTAGTTCCAGGACAGCCTCCAAAGCCACAGACAAACCCTGTCTCGAAAAACCAAAAAAAAAAAAAAAAAAAAAAAAAAGAAAACCTGTTTAGTGATGACAAGACAGGCACTTAACTACTCATGGCTTGCCTGTACCACTGCCAGTTAAAGTAGTTGATTACTCAATATTGAACATGTTTTATTTTGGCCATTTTTGTCAACAATTATCACCTAAAACTTTGAAGAATGTTAGTTTTTCAGAATTAAGAATATTTTAGATTGTAGAGAGTATAATGAATATTTAGTACTTACTCACCTCAATGTAGCTCTTTGTAATGGCACACACAGCATATACTACTATTTCTGTAATAAATTTGCATAAATATTCCTAGTGGAAATAATAAAACTTATATATAACCTCACACTAATTCAAGCAAATTTATACCATTACTACTACTGCTAGGTCTGTTCAAATTTTGTTACCAAGTATGTGTTTTTATATTTAGGTCATTGTAAAAATCCTTTTTAGATTATTGTTCTACCAAGGATCAGCAAAGTTTAAATATAGAGCACCAGGTAACAAATATTTTAGGCTTTTTCAGCTATGCTTGCTTAACTACTGCACTCTGCAATTTTTCCCTTGCATGTTACACAAATGGGAGCAGTTGCGTTTTAATAAAGCTTTATTTCAAATACATCCCGTAGGTTAGAGTCAACCTAGGGGTGATAGTTGACCAACTCCTTATCTACAATATTTGTATGGTTGCAAAATTCTGTACTGTGTGCATCCAGTACACTGTTTAGTTTGCAATCATGCTTTTGGAGTTAACATTTTGAGAATGAGAAAACTTAGGAAGATGATCTCTGGGACTTCCCATGTTTATTCTGTCAACTCTTTTTAATTTCACCTTATAAAATCATATTTAACAATATGAATCTGCAACAGAGCCCAGATCAGTAACATCTGGATTTTAATTGGTAGTTTATATCCTGGTTAATATTAGGTAATGTTAATATTTGCAGGCAAGAAGTGGTTAGGATCTGTTCGTGTCAGTACTTACTGGGCTAATGATTTGAAGGAAAAATGCAGAGTTTGACTTTGGTATCCCTAAACTGAAGAAATCAGATGGAGCATTTATTTTTTAGTCATTCTACTTGCTTTGTTTTGTGCTACTTTGATTAGAGAAAGTATGCCATTGAGCCAAAACAGACAACCAGACAGCAACCTGTTCATGAGATTTGCATTTTTCAACAAAATATAAAACAAGACTAGCAACTTAAGGACTTGTTCTTAGGAGTAATGGTGGTATTTATAATCTGGATGAGAATTCAGGACAGAGCATTGTCCTGCATAGATGACCTCCTGGAATGCAGAAACATTATGGACCATCAATAGATGATTGGTTGATCATTTGGGTGAGTTTTAGCTTACAACTATGGTCATTCCTTTAATATTCCAACATTGGACATTGCCATGGAGAGTTTATGCTCAGAAATCATACTATCAATTTGTAAAACATCTTCATACTGTTTTAAATAATTTTATGATTTTGTTTTGGGCCATATTAAGTTATTCTTTGTCACATAAAGGCTGGCCTATGGGCTTCAGGTTAGGTATACCTGGAACAAGAAATACCACTAAGAAGTAAGAAGAAAAACCTTGCATACTTTGCCATGAATAGCTAAACTTTCAGCACAGCAGTGTGGAACAGATAATTAGAACAGTTGTGAGGGTTACCTGCCATTTTTACCAATTATCCAGGACGCTGACTGCACAGTAACCCACACAAACGTGGTTCATTCATCTTCCCCTATCTGGTCCATCTCTGCTAGGATAGATTGATGAGCAGCTGCTGTGTCGGGGGGTCTACCTTCCTACCTCCTTGACTAGTCTATGAGAATCAAACCAGACTATGTCATTTTAGGAGGAATAATCTTTTCAAATGTTGACAGGTTTGTACTGTTCTCTTGTACACTTTGGGAGTAGTTTTCTGAGTGTTCTTTATATGTCTTCATGTCTTAATACTTGATAAATATGAGCTCCAACAGAATAAGAGCAAGACTTTTTTTGCATCTACAATCTCAATTTCTCTATTAGTGCTAGACATCATAGACCTAAGATTTCAGAATAGACAAATGCATGTTAACATGCAAGCAACTATGCTGATGATTTAAAGTCAATCTAGAAGAAAATGATGAGAAATAAGAAAATGATGAGAAATTATATATTGACACCTCTAGTCAGAATGGCAGTAGGGAACAAAAGGTATGGTTAAAGGGACACACATACTTACTGGCTTTAAACAGCTGTGGCTTAGCCAAGTATGAGAAGACGTGAAATAAAATAGTACTGATGGCAGCAAATGATTGTTTAACGTCTCCCAGATTTAACCTAGTTACTAACTGATTTGATTGTATTAATGGGCAGTGGATTTATACCAATCATCTGTCTTTAAAAGCATCTCACATCTACTAAGGTATGAAATGAATCTGGCCAGAAAGACCAAGCACAAATGAAAAGAAGATAATAAGTTATTTCTAAATGATAGTTATTAGCAGAAATACTGATAAACTGAAAATCAAGTAATGGCCCACAGGTACAAAATGCACTGTGTCTCATTTCTTCCAGTCTAAGCATGTCAGGCAGACACTACCCATTTCCCCTCCATCCATCTGGAAACAAGGGCCACGTAGCTACAAGACAATGATGTCTACCCAGCTGCCAGGGCTGTTCAGTAAATGAAACAGCCCCTAAAAAAATTCTCGACTCTGAGCACATTGCCAATTTTTATTATGTTTAAGGCAGGCAGTAATTTCAGTTTTCAATTCCACTAAGTAATAATAGTTATTAATTAGTAAATTGGGCCAATGGGTTCTAGAGGTGAGTGAACAGAATGATTAAAAAGAGAGAGAGGAAATTTACAGATAATGCTCAGACTTCATAGAAGCTTGCCAGGATTGGGAGTTTATGTTTGTACATCTCTTCAGAATGGATTGCTGCACTTAAGCGCAACTCACATTGCCTACAGTGCTGTCTGTTCAGTAATCACAGCAAAGTGAGGGACTGCATCATATATTGTCATAAAGATGCCAAGAAATGAAGGGAGATGTTCCAGGGTTGAGCATCTAATACTTACATTTTAAGTCTGGGGGCATTAAATCCTGGGAGGAGGATTCCTGAGAGTTCCTGTTCTTCCTAACACAGGGCTTTAGATAGGTCTCAAGTAAAGGCTTGGCATCAACTGCAAGGAGGCTTTCTGGACTCCAGGGAGGTCTCAGTTGCTTTCAGGGTTAAATTTTTGAAGTTTGTATTTCAAATATTATAGCCTTCATGGAGGTCTGTGGACTGTCCTCAGAGTACTTTGTCATGAACAGATCTGCGTCATGACACAGTCCCTGAAATATCACCAGGAACTCGTGAAAGACTCGACATGCTGAAACTGAAGTTTAGCATGCGGTGTCCCAGATGGTCACAAATGCAGGTATCATATCTTCAGGCTGTTGGAGTGTATTTCTGATTCTAAAAGAAGTAGAAAAGTGTGAAAATCAGTTCAGTTCATTCTGAAGAGAGAAAAACAATAGAAATTTGCTAGAGTTAAAAGTGATTTATAGAAAACAGTATATGCTTGAAAACTAAATGCAGGCATGTGACAAACTGTTTCTGTATTGACAAAGTGGATTGAACTGTTAAGACAGATTACAGACTATACTTTTAAAAGAAAAATAGCATATCTTTGCTCTCCTATTAAAATTTGTCATCTATAGGAATTTGGTTCAATGAAAATTTAATCTATTTTACCTTATTTGTAAAAGTCAGAAATGAAAATTTGTTGAGACTTTAAGACAATTTTCTCATCCAATTGTTCTTTCTATCAGAATACACTCCACCTGCTTCTTAACTCCCCATGCTCATTCACTGAATATACCAGTATTTGAAGTTATTTTTGTCCTTCCATCTCTCAATTTTTCTTTTCTTTGCACCTTTGTTTTTGTCTTGTCTAAATATTTGCCTTTAAGCTCACCATGATATAATAGAAATACTGGTTTTTCATCTGACAGACGCTAAATCTTGATTCTAATATTACTTCAGCTATTTTGACCTTGGGAAATTGATCAGTCTCTGAGCATCCGTGTCCTCAAGTGTGATGTGAGCAACACGTAGTGTGTCCCTCATAGGGTGGTTTTGAGTTTACTTGATACTAGCAAAATCTTGTTCTTAGTTTTAAAAAGGATAAAGTCAAAGTTGGTGAGTAGAAGTATTGGCAACTTTTATTGTATTAGACTAGACAAACCAACATTATTTTTATAGGTTGATAGACAATGAAGCTATAATCACAGATATTAAATACTTAAATATTTCACTTGGTACATATTAGGAACACACACACACAGTATCTTAAGAACATTCTATGTATTTAAATTTAGTATTTTCCTATCTTAAGAGACCCCTGTCTATGCCTACTCTACGTTCCATATTAATTTATAAATCAATTTCACATATCTATCTCCATTCAATTATATTATTTTAAATATAAAATTACTAGGAAAACAGTCTAATTTGCAATGAGAACAAATGAAAGACTTGCCCATGAGACTTTGTGATTTGGATCCCTCCTCTAATTTTTGAGTATATATATATATATATATATATATATATATATATATATACTCAAATATACATATATATTTAAAATGCTAAAGTTCCATTAGTCAACACATATTTAGAGAGAATATTTTAAGAGTAACTGGGAAGGAGAAGCTAAATATGAACTAAGTAACATTTAAAATAAGGCCAAATGTGTCATGAAAAGTTAACCCAATCTTGTTCTTAAGTTACTAATCACCCACCCAGCCAAACACAGACATAGAACCACTTGCCAAAGGTCTTAAGATACATTATCTTACACCAATTCACTGTGTATAAATTGACAATGAGCAGCCAGTGTTTCTGTGTTCATCTCAGGATATGATCTATAAGCTCCTAGGATCTCACTGAGGCAATGAAGCAAAGTTCAGCAAAGAAGCTGACAAGACTGGAAAAGCAGTTGAAGGTTAAGAAACTCTTCAGAACTTTTTGATTCAGTCTTTACCAACACTTAAATTTTAGGCTTTAAAGGGTTGTCATACAAAACTTCAAATTATTCCATCTCTAAATTACTCAGTGATTTTTCCCACCCCCAGTGCAATGTGGTTTTCTTTGTCCTGTCACTTCATGTCATCACCTAAGGAACAGTAGTGTTCAGAACACAGCCTGAAGCTTTCAGGTAAGGTCACCCCAAGCCCTCCATGGTGAAACATTTCGAATATCTCAGAATTAGTTTAACTAGGTACGTTTATAGCTCTCAGGCTCCAGTCTACTTAATTCATGGAAGATCAGTTTCTTTTTTATATTATAGCTCAGTGAGTAAGCATAATATACCTGATGATACTCTAATACACACACACACACACACTCTCTCTCTCTCTGTCTCTCTCTGTCTCTCTGTCTGTCTCTCTCTCTCTGTCTGTCTGTCTCTCTGTCTCTCTGTCTGTCTCTCTGTCTGTCTGTCTGTCTCTCTCTGTCTCTCTGTCTGTCTCTCTCTCTCTGTCTCTCTGTCTGTCTCTCTCTCTCTCTGTCTCTCTGTCTGTCTCTCTCTCTCTGTCTCTCTCTCTGTCTCTCTGTCTGTCTCTCTCTGGCACACTCGTGTGCATGTACACAAGCACACACACACACACACACACGCACGCATGCACACACTTTTTTTTTCAGTAAAATAAGTGGTCCTGGAAAGCCAGTGAAAAATGTTTCTATTATCTTTGCTGGTTTGCATTTCAAAAACTGTAAGACTGCATTGATTTTTGAGACAATTATTGGGGCTTCCAGAAATTATCCTTTTGTTTGGATGTGACTTTTAGAATTAAAAGGTTCATTAGTTGTCCCAAGAGAGGTCTTAATGGTCCAGGACAGGAAAGGGATATAGTATCAGTTATGAAAATAACCATGTCAAATGTAGTGCAAAATGTGAGGTGAAAAATTCATAAATGCAATCAAACATCTGTAGGTATGATCTTAATGAGTTGATCTAGAAAATATTCAGGAACACTTATAAAATGTGTTTTCATGCTTTGGTTTTATTTCATGGATTTATTTGGTGCTTGATTATGTATAAGTTAAGTGATTGCACCAAAAAAAAGTATATACACAACCCCTAAAAGTCACCTGGAACAGAGTAACAACATTTTGAAGCATTTAACTCAGAATATAGGCTTACCTAGAGGAAACAGTTAGAAAACTGTTGAACCACATAGTTGCTGTCTACTTGGTATTGGAAAGAACAGATCAAAATGAGATGCTAAGAGAAGGTGATAATTCTATAAAGTAAAAGGCTGATATTGAAATAGGGAGGGAGTTATCAAGATGACTCAGTGGATAAAGGTGCCTATCGCCATTCCTGATAACCTGTGTCAAATTTCCAAGACTTACAAGGGCAGAGAACAGACTCCTGTATATTGTGCTCTGATTGCTATGTGTATGTATATCCAGATGCATGTGCTCATACATGTGGGGAGCATGATAAAATTTAAAAGATAAATAAGTAGAAAATGATAGTTGGATACATTTCAGTGTGAGAAAAAAGCATGCGAAGAGACCTGGGAACAGAAAATGGACAGTGGAATCCAGTTTGACCAGGTAAGAAAAGGGGGCGGGAGCATTAGTAGAATAATTTAGAAAGGGAAAGTAAAGCCCATTCTGTAATATCATGTAAATCCAATAGGATTTGGGCCTGTCAGAACCGACAGCACGATGCCTATTTGCTGCGCAATGTAGGAGCAACTCAATGCACAGTACAGGAGCAATGAGTGGTATATGAACATTCCAGGTCTGTAGTCCTTCTCTGACAGCAAAACACAGGTATAGGCTAATGTAAACAGGGGAGAAGCCTTTGGAGAAAAGATGTCCCAACTAAGTGTGCAGCCTTCGAGGAGGAGGAGGAGGAAAGCTGAACATTTTAGCCTCTATTAATTCAATACTGTGACTTGTTGCCATAAACCCCATTATAAGTCTAGTTGTTCACTGTTCAAAGTTGATAACCATGTGAGTAAAGATCCTTCAAAGTGAGGATTAAGGGAAAGAAGCACTCACTGTGGTCCTTCCCACTAGCCAAGGGGGGCAGAGGTAGTGACATAAACTAGTTGAATACAAACCTTTGCACTAATTGAATACAGAGCCCTTGCTCTGACGCCAGCCACTCTTCTCAACCCTCCATATGCAAGGTGGCTCTAACCCTTGTAGTGGAGCAGGAGGCATCTTCCCATGGTGGTTCAAGGAAACCTGTCTTTTGCCAGGGAATTAACTCTCAGTGATCCTGAGAACTAACTGTCCCTGCTGGGAGCCTGTGGCAGTTACATTATCAGAAAAGTCGCCTACTCAAGGGCCCTCTGCTCCCCTTCAGGGCTTCTTTGTGTTTTGTGGGTCTCTTCTTAGCATAAAGGCTTTCTGTTACCCCACCATATTCTCAGTCAACAAGTGTTGTGACTTTTGGGGACCATCTCAGGTGTCTACCCTTTCTACCATCTTGTTTTAACCTAGCTTAATTTAATTAGTGAAATGGATTCATTTATGCTACTGCCTTTCAGCATCCTCTGCTTTGGAACAATGGGGGTATCTCTGTGTGTCAGGAGACTTTTCTTCAGAGTTTTGGTAAGCTAACAGCTTCATTTGCTGTGTGGCAGGAGAGAAGGGAGCAGGGGAGTGAGACAGAACCCAGGACAGTATGCCCCTTTGGGAGAACTCAGGAATTCATTTCCCAGTGTGTGAGTCCTGATTTCTGTTCTATCCTAGCCCCTCTACCATATGTACAATGACTAAGATGCTTACTAGATTTCCTAACAATCATTTTCACCAAGATAAGCATTAGCTCTTTAGAGGGTCTATTAAAAGTTGATGTGACTTTTATTTTGCCCAGTTTGAAGCATAATCTTAGGCATATTATTTTCCTGAAAATATTTGAGTTAATGTAAAGCCCAGCTTGCATTTCAAGAACAACATCCCACTCTGTGGGGACAGCCTTATATCTTATTTTAACAGAATGGGGCTGAGGCTTCATGGAAGACCTCGAACCAAAAGCAGTAACCATTTACCCCACCGTGTGCAGTAACTGTAGTGGCCATTTATGCTGCCCTACAGTGTGCAGTTCCTGTAGTGGCCACTTATGCTATCCCAACATGTCCAGTTACTATAGTGGTCATTTTTGCTGCCCTACCATGTGCAGTTATTGTAGCAGCTTCTTGTTGCTCACATTAGCCAACTGCTGTCCTAATGATAAAGTTGGGGAAGCAGGTGTATGAAGATTGCACCCAAGGTCACAGAGCTAGGTAAGTGACAGAGCAGGGCTAGAAATTATGCTGCTGACATGATGGTGTTCCCAGGAGAGCAGTGGACAGAAGCCAGGGGGCCTGGATTGGCTCCTGGCTCTGCCACTTACCATCTGTGAATTCTGTCAACACATGTAATTCCACTGCACCTCAACTTTACCGTGAGTGAAATGTGGGTAGTAACATGTTTATTCACAGAATTGTCCTAAGATTCGGTTACTCTATGTAAAGAACTTAAAACAGTGCTCAGAATGTGGTAAGCACTGAGAGAAAAATTGCAGTCGAAGTGGCCCCGTGTCTTATAATTTACCAACTAATAGATTAATAAGTCTTTGCTTTCTCTGTGGTGCTGTATCAGGAATTAGACAATTTTGCAAAGGAGCCAGTTAATGCATTCTAAACTCCTTAAGGGCTGGGTCTTCTATGAACTTTCAAAGCCCAGTGGATTACTTGGTGAATGAAAAACACACAGTTAATACACATGAATAGAAATAAAAACCAAGTTGCTCCCTTCCCAAATCACTCTTCCAAGTTTATGGGAAATTTATACTTTACAACTTATTTTCAATTTGAAAGAAAAAATGCCCACACCAGCTTCCACAAAAGATATACCCTTTATAACCTGTATCACATGTAAGAAACCCAATTCTGTTGTCCAGGGTGGCCAACAGATTAAACAGAAATGGTTTCTGCTTTCTGGTATAACAAGGCATGTGGAGTCAGGTGGGAGGTAGCAGGTGTGGTTTTCTGGCTTGACAAAGTTAGTTCAGCCTCTATTACCACTTCTCTGACTTCTCTTTCACGGTCATGGTGTAACCAATTCTTTTCTAGCCAGGTTGTTATGGTTAATGCAGCTGGAAGTAGACTGTGTTGCAAGAGCCTCACTAGCCCTTGTCCTTTAATACCAAGGTAAAATATTTTCAGAATTTCCTGAGTTTTTTAAAGATCCTGAACCAAAATGCAATATGTAGCCTGGAAAAAAGTGACACATAGACACATATATTTCCAAACTTTAAGATAATCACAAAGAAGGGCAAGGAGTTGGAAATTGTTTTTGGTTGTTTCTAGTGTCTCCCAAAATTCAATCAATTTTGACCTTTTTATTTTCATCCAGGACCAAGAACCCACAAAACTTTCTATAGTGACTAAGTAAAATAGACATCATCATTCCCACATTCCCATTAACAAGAACAACAACATTGACAATTCATATGTGAGGCTTTGAAAATATGCCACTCCCTATTTGTCTTCTGTTGGGAGGCTAGAAATGTGACTTAAAGGCAGTTTGAATCATGTTAAAGAGAAGGATGGAAGAGATCCAAGTTGGGCATGATCAGTCACAAATTTTTAACCTTGAAGTTGCTTCCAGGGAAGTCAGCAGAGGTTCCTAGACCAATCTCATCAAAGGCAGACACACCTCTCCAAAGTCATCCCTCACAACAGAACCCAGTAGCAGTAGGATAATAGCCAGCCTTTCTGTGTGTCACAAATCCAGCAGACTTACATAAAGAAATTGATTGAAAAAGTGCTGAATGAAAGGGCGGGCTTCACACAACCTATATCTGACCCACTTGTGAGTTCCCTTCACAAATCCTTTTTGTCTTTTCTAAATTTCCAGGAAAATGACCACATGATGTGGTCAGTTAGAAAGTCAACTGAATCTGGAGTACAGGAGAAGCCTGGTGTTTACGAGTGAAAATGTGAAATGGAACTTACTTGACTGTCCTTCCTATTCAAGATGACATAATCCTGTCACTCAGGTTAGTAGGATACACTGTCCCCTAAGAATCCTTCAGGAATCTGCTGCTGCTCACAGACATCATCAGCTTTGGGAATCAGGAACCCATGATAGAATGGGCAAGGAAGGTGAACTCCTCTCTAGGTTGGATGTTTGGAATGGGACGAGAGCAAGAAGTTCACAGATGATATTTATATTGAGACACTAGCAGGCCCAGCATTCTAGGCTCGCAGCCATCTATTTGCAGTGTATCTTTGAAAGAACTTGCACCTGGGAGATTTGGGGCCGAGAATATTTTCTCTTGATAGAAGATGGAAGAAGAAAGGTAGAGAGGGAAATAAAGGTGCTCATTTAGGGAAAAGGGAACTTAATCTGATTCAATGGCTTTAATTACACCGAACTTGTCAAAACTGGTATTTGGCTCTTTGCTATCTAAAATGCAGTGAGTACCCATGAACATTCTTCCTCCTACAGTATAGGCCAGCTGTACTGTATTTCAGGATGTTGTTCCCAAAGCTGATATCCACGGTGTTTGGCTCAAGACAAACAGGTTCTTCTCTCTGCTCATTATCAAACAGTGATGCTTCACATGCTTAGTCATCCAGCTGCCTTCTAACACTTTGCCTTGCCTTCCTATGAATGCTGCTGTTGAGGAAAAAAATATCTGTGCACTTTCTTGGCTTATACACACTATTTGGTCATAGGATAGGAGTGAGGTAGTAGACTGACTCATTTGCCTCTTGACAAAACAGTGAAGACTTTCAGAGTCATAGCCAAAGGGTTACATACTCCTCCCCCTAGCATGGCAGTTCTGTTGGTAGGATGATGCCTGTCCTAGGCTAAGGAAGGTCCAGCAGTTCTATGATACGGACACTTCTCACTCAGCTATGCAGTTCCTTACCAGAAGACTAATTATCATTTGACAAGTCCTTCTCTTTATTTGGTTAATACTGCCCTAGATAGCATTCTTTCCCCTTGATTCTCTTTCTCATATGAAATGCTCATTTCAGAATAATTTCATTCTAAGTCAAAGGACCACTATGGGCCTCTTGAGGCAAAGGGAAGAAAATACATAGTTGGGAATAACTGTAGCATTTACATGAGCAGCTGTTACGCTTTTTGTCTCAGGGGTCTCCCACACTCTTTTTGCCATATAACATTTTATTTATCTATCTATCTATTTATTTATTGTGAATGTGAGTGGGCCGTGACCTACATGTGAAGCCCAAGGACAACTTCCCTTCCAGGAGTCAGTTTTCTCCTCCTTCTTTGTGAATTCTGAATATCTAACTCAGATCACCAGGCTTGGCAGCAAGGGTCTTTACTCACTGAGCCATCTTACTGCCCCTCATAAACTCTTAAAAATTAACAAAAAAGGTAGAAAGATTTGTATGTGAGTGTTACATAGGAGAGTCAAAGCAGATTTATTATTGTAAAAGAAGATCAAAGAATGTAAACCTTTCCTTCAGTGTTCACAAAAAAAGGGGCTCTTTAAGACAGGGTTTCTCTGTGTAGCTCTGGCTGTCCTGGAACTCCCTCTATAAGCCAGGCTGACCCAAACTCGCAGAGATTCACCTGTCTTTGTCTCCAGAGTACTGGGGTTAAAAGTATGTGTCAACACTCCCTGGCTATGAAAGATTCTTGAAGAAAGGGTTTTGGCTTGTTTGATTGTTGGAGACAGGGTCTTCCTACATAGGTATGCTAGCCTAGAATTTGCTATGTAGATCTGGCTGGCTTCAAACTCAGAGACCATCAAAATTCTGTCTCCTTGGTGGTGAGAATAAAACTATTCCTGTGATGCCTAAAGCTTTGTTTTAAGTTTAAATTACTGTGCTTAAGAGATCTATGAAACAAAAATGCCTCTAACCTGTAAATTCCACATGTCCAAGTATAGATAACTTCCTGGAATGCTGGGGACTGTTGTTTATGTATGATAACAAGTCACTTATTTTAGCTTCTGTAAGCAAACTTAGTTGCCCTGATTGCACAAGATGTGCTTGGTCACATGTAGGCTGGACATATAAAGACAGGAAGTACAACTGGAGGTATGCTTGCCCTCATTATAGGAAGGTAGAAATAGCCTTATAAGTTTTGCCTTTATAAGCCTCTAACTAATGTAGGTCACCACCATACTCTGAGTCCTAGCTATGAGCCTGGCCAGTGTCCATCATTATGGCTAGCATTTAATGTAGCTTGCTTCAAATTTGGATCAAAAATTGTGGTAATGGTCTTATTCTTGCCTAGAAGGATTAACATACCCAGGAAAATAATTTTTGAATTGTAAGATTACTAGATAGTAATAAGGGTAAAGGGCGTTGCTAGTGCAAACAAAAATAAATATTCTGAACATGGCAGAAATAATGAAAGAAGGCTGAATTAATCTTTGGAAACGCACATATTTATTCCATCAGAAAATTTTAGAACATGAGTGTTTATTGCATTAGTCATCAGCATGATGTCATTGTCATAACTCTTCACAAGTGTAACTTCTGGAAAATTACAGAATAATATACACTCATTAGAGAAAAAGGGAAAAAGCAAAACTAAACAAAACATTACAAAAACCCCCAAACTGCAATTTTGTTGCTTGTGGATCTTCTAAATGGGACTCTGAGGCCTTTAAAATGAGTACATGTTGAATATTGCTTGGCTGTAGGATCAATGCCTGAACTAAATCTAAAAATCTCTACTAATTAACTGAGAGCCTTTGAACAAGTGAGTATCTCAATTTTAGCACCTATAAAACAAGATACACATAAGATGGGTAAATGCTCAGTCTGTTTTATGATGGGCCAGTTGTTCTGAGTCCTCTTCATCCTTCATTTATTACAACACAAAGATCCAGGTATTTGGATGGAAGCACCACTTCTTTTTGTCATATAGCACAATTCCAAAACACTTTTGAGAGCTATCTGGAATTGCTCTGTATTAAAAATGGAGCAGTTTTCCTAGTGTCAGTAACTGGGATAGTAACACAAGTCAATTACATAGCTTTTAAGAAGCAAGAAGAAGAAGCAATCCTACATAGTCTACTGTGAATATAAATGCAGAGTATGACAGCCACTCTTGACCAGATAGGATGAATGTGTGTGATGGGGAGGGAGAGACTCCTGAGCTGAGGCAGTGGTATTGAGAATACCCATAAAAACACTGACTTTACAGAGTTACTGTGACGATTAAAATCCCTGGTACATAAAGGATGTGCCACTAACTCAGAGACTGGATTTATTTGGGAGGATTTTTAGTTACTTTCACCTGCCCACACTTACCAGATTGTCCTGTGTTCTCCCTAAACCTGCAATATTGTGTCTAGCATTTATGGTGACATTTAGATTGACAATGGATGAAGAAAACATTGATGCTTGCATTTGGTACAGTGAAAGTTCCTAAAAATATCAATATGAGATATGTCATTCCATAAATCTTATCACCTTACAGTTGAGCAACAGGAATTCTGGCTATTTATCAGAAAATAACTTCAAAGTCAATTCTATCCAAGTGTATTACTCCCAGAGAAAAATTTGAAATGATATTTCTTCAATTTGTTCAAATTATTTGAATGCATCTGGAATATTGGGTAAACTATATACAATTCGCAGGTTCCTTTACGAAGGTTTTAATAGTCCATGAACTATGTACATCAAGGCTCCTCTCCAAAGATGTCAAAGGGAACCTGATTTCTCAGTGTTGAAGAATTCAAGGCTGAAAGAACATTGGTTTTAATTTTGAGAGAGGGAGAAGTTTAAACCTAGCTCTAAGACATTTAAATTACTCTGTAAATTTGGGGAACAATATTAAAATTTCTAATATTAATTAGATTTGGGTTGAAATGTGTGACACCTCTTTTCCCCACTTCTACCTAAACTCTCCCTTGCTGTTTTATTTAGAGGAACATAAGGAAAGTTTGTGACATATTTTGCCTAAAGTCTTATAGCTCATACTTTTTGGAGTGCAGAGAACTCCTCAAATCCATTGTTACCTAACACCGTGGCTACCTTTGGTGCTGTCTTCAAGTGAATACACTTGCTTGACAGAAGCCCATGATGTACATATAGAAGAAACTCACAGATAATTCTTCAAGGAAGGACTTGGTGACCAATAATAGGAGTGTCAGGCCCAGGGCAAGTTGCTTCCAGCTTCTCTAGGCTTTCTACAACTGGTACCATCACAATGTTTGATGCCCGGGCCCATTCCAGGAAGTTCCCATCTAATGACTGACATGAGAGTGTTAAGAACTGGATATTTTGGTCAAAAGTAAGAGAATTTTTCTGTAGAACTTTCTTCTTGTGCCCTAGTACTTGGGGGTAGGCAGTTTTCTGTACCACCCTGCATCTCCCAGCTCTGTCTCTCAGGTGGTGATCCCTCATAAGTACTTTATACCAGGCTTTGGGTTGGAATGTGCTGCACAGCCCAGGCTCCTGACAGCTTTTCCTCTGTCTGATGGCTTGTCTCACATGACCTCTTTCCTGCCTTCCTTCCTTGGTTTCTGAAGAAGGGTTGCCTGGTAAAAGCAGTATGTGCATAGCTCAGAATCAACACTGGAGCACTTTAAAATGGTCAGAGACTTTTGCCTCTAACTTTCTTCCTCATGCACAATTATTCCATCAACAGATGGAGAGATGAGATATGCTACCTGCTGGCAGGAAGTCAGTACTCTCTTGACTCTTGACAGGTCAGTTGCATCTCACTCTAGGGCCCTGAGGCCAGTTTGCAGATTCTGGGGGATTTTTACCCAACATGCCAAAGACCAGGGTTACAGCCATTCTGTTTGTGAGACTTGGTGGAAGAGAACATAATTTTGAGAAGATGAAGGAAATCGAGGATGAAGGGTGAAGGAAATGCACACATCTTCCTTCTTGCTTCCCTTGGAGAAAGGGCACATTGAAAGTGCACAGCAGGATACTTATGTGTAATGATGAAATGGCCTCTGAAGAAAAGGCCTATACTAATGACGCAAAGAGCACATTTTCTGTGCAGATTATCCCATACAGTGCACACACACTGCAAGACATGTGTCTGTGCTTTGAAGCTCTGCCATTGTTTAATATCATCACACGTGTAGCTCTCTTTTCCTACGGCTGCACCTGTGTTTTAAGGGGCCAGAACCATCTGACACATAGGGGGAAGTGGAATGAATTTTATGTGAGACTTAAATTTCCATGAAGGAATAAATGGTTTTGCCCTTGATCTGCTCATTGAAATCTTTTTAATATTAATGTGTTATTTAAAAATGCATCATTTGCCTCCAAAGTAGCTCAGTGGGCTGCAATATAGCCCATAGTTAGTCCTGGAGGCCCAGGGTGAGGAAGGGAATGGAGATTTATCATATGCTACTTTGCAAGAATCAGAACTTTAAATACAACTTGGCAGGGAGGAGGGGTTTCTGTTTCATTTTTAGGATTAGTGTGGCCAAAATGACCTCATTCTTGGGAAAGACACAACACAATGCTACTTGCTTTTAAAGATCTAAGTTTCCTATTTCTATTCTTAGCTTTGTTGCATGTACCTCCAAGTAGAACACACCTTGTGGCTTGCTTCCAAATCATCATAACTGTTATAAACACAGAGGGGTGAGAAACTTTTCCGGTGTCTTGCTTTATACCTGGCTTAAAATACTGCCTTTGTTTTTAAAGACGCAACATACTGAAAGACACATTTCCAGCCAAATTTATGGATGGTGTCGATTCCCACCTTCATTCTGTACTGCTAAAATTATAGGATTAAGCTACAGCCAGACACATGCTATAACTACTGTAGCAAAGAAATATAGATTCTATGTGGGAAGCTATAGACACTGAGATAGAACCATGAAAATGTAAGCTGAACGACTGAGCTTGAACTCAGCAAAAAATACTTGTTCTGTTTAGTATTTGTTATTCTCAGATGGTAAACCAGAGAAAACTGTGTGAGAGAAATGAAACAAGTTTATTATGAAAATGATCACAGCACTGATCATAGTAAATAGTAACTGTTCAGGTCCCATATAACTGTCTGATGGGTCATGACTAACTACGCAGCATCAGACTGAGGCTGCAAGCTGGATTCAGCACAATTCAATTTGTGTTTCCCCTCAACTATTCCTGCTCTGTTTTGCTTGGAATATGTCCATACCACTCTAGTATGAATAGTGCCCAGGAATCATGTGTTTATTTAGAGTGGGAAGTTAGTGAGTGAGAAAAGAAAATATGTTAGGTAATAAAGCATGTTTTTTCTTTCCTGTGTTTATAGACTCAAGTAAATAATTTTTTCCTTCAAAAACACACAGGATGACCTAGCACACTTCAGAGTGAGGCTGTTTTTCTTTCCTCCCTTCATTTATTTATTCACAAGCAAACATGTATATAGCTCAGTATTTTCCTAGCAAGCACAAAGCCCAGAGTTCAATCTTTGTCATTTCAAAAAAATAGTAAAAAAAACAAAAAAAAAAAAAACAAAAAAAAAAAGCTTTTGACATGGGCAGGACATTTATTGGTATTGTATTATAGATATTAGGATTATAGTTTTGAAAGACGGAGGATGAGTTTCTGGAGGTGTTCTGTTGCTTTCATACATCCCAAATCTCCAGGGTGTGATTGACTGTGGTTTAGCTTTTCCTATATGCATGGCTTCTCCATATTACTATAGCAGCCTTCTCGGTGAAAACTGAGCCCTGTGGCTTGGTTAGGCAAGGAACAGCCACTAATAAGGAGCAAACAGAGGATTCAGAATGACATGCAGCTCAGGGAGGGCATGGGGAGGGCTCCTGTAGCCACAGTCATCCCCCCCCCCCATCATCAGCTGTAGAACACATGCTGGGCTCCTCCAGGATGGAGTTAATCTCTAACACTCCTGGTCTGTCACTTCCTGCCCCCACCACTTCCTAGTGTATGACTCTGGCTAAGGACCCAGCCACTTAGACTCAAGGCTAGCCTTAATGCAGGAAAAGCTTGTTGTAGCTAATTACAATCTCAAAGGACCCATTTCTGAAGAGGTGACTACCTGAGTTTCAAGGAAGCATAAATTCTAGAGGAACACCATTCAACATAGTAAAGACATCAAAATGGAGAGAATGCCTCAGAGTGTGTCTGTCTTGAAACAGCCAGGAGAGTTTAGTCACCACCAAGTTCACAGGGCATTAGGAGAGGAGCCAATGAGGGTCAAGGGCAGGAACTTTCCCTCTTCCCTGTCTTTCTTTTCCTCCTTCCTGTTTTCCTCCCTCCTTCTTGCTTTCCTTTCCTCCCCTGTCTTTTTCTTACAGGTTCTATTGATAATATTTTAATTTGACTTTGTGGAAGAAAAAAGTAAAAACACATTCAGCAGAATTATAGATATTTACTATTTACTATGCTTCAAAATAACAGTCAAAGCAAAGCTTTAATGGATAAAAGATGTGCAGATACCTTCAGTTCATCCTGCTGTGATGTTTCTTTGTTACCAAGTCATTTACTGGAGGAGGGAGAGAAAAAGTGAGGGAGAGAGGAAGGAAGGGGGAAGGAGAGGGAGAAAAGAGAGGGAGTGAGGGGTGGAAGAGGAGATAGGGTAGACAGGTTAAAAAGATGTAAGTGAAGAAACATCTCTTTAAACACACACATACACACGTATAGTCTATTTGATTAAGTTTGCTAATAGTAATATGCAGCAAACATCTGTTTCTGGTGTAGAAATCAGGAGTTCTGATTTTGATTTTAAGCTCTACCTCTGATTGACCATGGTTTCTCAGTCTTTCATCATATGTAACATAGGAAAAACCATACTTTTACTCTCTCAAAACTGTTGTGAGGACTAAATATGATATCAGAAAATGATGCCATGTTATAAAAGGAAAATGTTCTCACATTTGTTCTAATTGCTGTTGAGTCCAATTGGCAACAGGATGGCTTTTAGCCTGGGGTTCATTGCCTTTTTTGGCTCTTCAATAATAATGGGCATGATTTATTGAACAAATATTACAATATAGTGTATGAATCACTTTGTAAAAATATTACTAATGCTCACAAGGACTCTACAAGTTGTCTATATTTTATGGATAAGTAGTTGAGAGAGAAAAAAATAAAGACTGAGTAACACTGTCTGGTCAATTAAACTTGAGTCTAACAGTCAACTAGCAAGAAGACAATATAACAAGCATCCCCTAGTAGACCAAATATATTTTAATAAAGCAAGATTCCCTTGTAATTTTACACACACACAAACACACACACACACACACGAAGATGATCTGTATTTTCCTTCCTCTCCCCCGTACCAAAGATGTGCAATTCTTCATAGGGTATAAAAAATCAATCTCCACCATTATTAGGTGCTACTTGAGCTTAATCAAAAAGAATTGTTCAAGAGACTTCTTCAGTTGTATCTGGTTAGTAGTGGGCTCTGTACCTCTGTGCTGATGGAATAGGAATGAACCACAAGTGTTCGGGACACAGCTTTGCAAACACAAATGCATCAATTTTCCTACTTTCTCCTCAGATCTGTGCTGCTGCTATTGTTATGGCCTTCTGCTGCCTGTTTGGTTTCTGGTCAGCAAAGCCCCAGACCACTCAGGCCCCTGCCAAGTTCATCTGCCTCTAATTGTAAAGAGTGATTCATGAGCCTAAAGAAGATGGAATTTGGGAAGGTAGCATTGCTTTCTAATTATCTTGCATTCTGGCCTGTTAAACCTTCTGTTTTGCTAATGGCTTATAATATATATGATTTAATAATGTGAATATATAAATATACTGAAGAATGTGTTCAAAAGTTTTATTAATGAATGATATAATATTTTAAAAATCTTTGGAAGCTATTGAATCATGCAAAAATACTATTTAGCAATATCATGGGCTTAGGCTAGCATTTTTAGAACCTCTAATGTGAGCTATTTTATTAGAAACTATAAAGGTGATAATTATGTGGTTAATGGAGCCAGAATGACAATATCATTTGACATTATTTGTGAAAATAAGACAATGTAAAGACTAGTGAGAATTAGCAGTAGGTGAAATGCTTGGTGCCCTTGAGGACCTGAGTTTCCATTCGAGCATCATTTAAAAACTTGACAGAATTACACACTGCTGTAATTCCAACTCTGGCAGGGAGGTAGAGTGAAGACAGAAGGGTCCCTGATGTTTGCTGGTCAGCCAACTTAACAATAAGATGAAAGGCTCAGTGAGAGACCCTGACTCTAAAAATATAGTAGAGAATGATCAAAGATGACAACTTATATTTGCTTCTGTCCTCCACATATGCATGTAAACACACATACCCACACACACACACACACATACAAGCACATACATGTATGTACATGACTACACATATGCATAACCCCACAAATTTAAAAAATAATAAAAGATAATGAGAGAATGTCTTTAGCTGATCACATTTCCCATTCTTGGTGGCTGCTCACAGTGGTGCAGTCTACACAGGGAGAATTATCAACAGTCAAAAGTCAGTCAATCCTGAACTCTCTTCTCCAGCAACCAGAATCACAGCCTAAAATCACTGCAGCTCCAAGCCTGAGAAAGACCAGACAAAACTGAAAACCTCACTCAAGCAATTAATTTTGATTTAAACCTATGCCGTATCTGATAATAATTGAGATGAGTTTATTTAAACCAAATGACAAATTTTTAATGCTCACTTTTCCAGTTAGTGGCTGTTTTGACTTCCTGTGTGACCCCAAGTCACCTTGGATTCCTCTTAATTTCCTAAACAGGCATACATATTCTGTTCATTATGCACAGTGCACAGTGCTCTTTTTGCAGTGGTGAGCATTGTCTTACCTCCTCTTGACTTTTGTTAATCTGACAGCCAGACAGTCCTTTCTTTTGGAATATTGTGAGGCAGCTTCCATTGAATAGCATTCTTGTGTTCCAGTTTTATTAATTACACGAGGTCTGTCTTGATTTGAATGTTATACCCCTGTTGTGGAATTGTGTTTGGAATTTATCCTAAAGGACAGGGAAGGAATTGTGTTTGTTTTGTTTTAACATTTCTTACCACAGAACTATGTTGGAGACAAACCCCAATGACACACAAGCATTCAAACACCACCTTCAGATGTAATATTGATTTACAAAACAACAGTGCACAGCTGCCAAGCTTCACTTGTGAATGCAGAAGGTCTTCAATTCTCAACAAATTACTGGCATTTCTATCAATTTACGAATTAGAGTTTCCTCTGAATATTTGATAGTCCTTAATATTCCAGTCACCTTCCCCTTAAGCCTCCCCCCTTTCAATCTGTGTGGGATGGGGGATGGGGAAAGTAGAGCATTTGGAAAATTGGAGTGAAAAAAATCTAGATCAACTTTTATCCTTAGGCAAATTATGCACAGAGTTAAATTAAACCACTATATGTACTTGTAGATTGAGAAATCAGAGGTGGAGGAGGAGTCAGAGACACAGAGATCAAAGTTTCTGTTCTTTGAACAAAATCCCTTTGAAAAGCCCCCATGCCACCTACTCTGCTTGTTAATGTTTTGGCTGGGAGTGTCTAGCAGTGCTATCAGCTGCAGAATATTTTTAATACCATATTTTAGTTTATTTTCTGTGTGCAGCTCGCTCTGCTTAGCAGAGTGCCAGGCCCCTTTGCCAGCTCTGTTCTATGTCTCTTAAGGGAATATTTTTGTTAATTGCAAATATTTGATTGACAAACATAGGATGCAATTAGTAGTTGGGCACAGTAGGAATGTGCACTGAACTGGATCCCTGAACCCACGATCTCAACTCTCTCAGCTTGATCTGAAATCGACTTGAGCATTTCAACCATATGTTTGCTTCAAACTTTCTCTTGCCTGTGAACATTGCTTATTTCCCCAAAGTAGCTTCTTTTCACCTTGATTCACCCAGGGAGCTAATTCCTCTATGCTGGAGCCCAAGGAAGAAAGCAAATTCTTTACAAGTTTCATTCTGGTGGGGCTCTTTGACCATGGAGGTAAAAATGAACTGGAAAAGGATTACACATGCCAGCTGCCCTCTCTTAAGCCCTGGGTCAAGAAGGAATCTGATGTCCTTTGACATCATTACTATTTAAAACAACCTGCCACTTTTCACTGATCTTGTCAATCTGCTTCTACGTTCTTCCAATAGAATGAGCTCTTGCCTTTGTCTCCCTGAAGTATGGGAAATGAAACTCTGCATTTAAAATCCCAGTTATCATGTAAGATATTTTTATGCCACAAATCAACTGGAAACACAGGGGTCTGGCCATCATTCTCTTATAACACCGTCCTTCTCCAGGTATTAATTAAAACACAGAATTAGAGAGGATGTGTGCAACTGTGAGCCTTAAAAACAGGCTTACAAAAGTCTTAAGACATTTTATGCTGTTTTTCTAATAAGAAGTAAAGCCCAGAAGGGCGAAAAACTGAAAAGATTATGGGGAGAAACTGGGTTTGGCTCTAAGAATCATCAATTGTCTTCTTTTTCCTTTAAAAAAACAAATTGATGCAATCCACATGCTTTTTGGGGGATGAGATGTACAATATGAGTTGCTGTCTCTAAAGGATAAGCAAATAGACATCAGAGTCACACATAAAGAGATACGAAATCTCTCAAGGCTGCAGGACCGCATACCGCATGCTCAGGAGCGTCTTGCAAGTGCGTGGCAAATGACGAGGGGCCTTCAGCAGAGATGGGGAACCTGAAACCCAGAGAGATTTTTAAATTAGTTCAAGGACACACTGGAAGTGCATGCTGATATGGAAATATAGGGCAGGAATCCTGACATGCAGCCGACAAAACCAAGACGTCAGGTCTGTCAATTATAACGTACCACGTTCCAAATGAAACCTTAAACGCTAGCATCTTCAGGCTCCAAAGAGCTGCTGCAGCTCATCTTGACCACCCTTCTGTTTCTAGAAATACTGTTATTTTTTTTAAGTAGCAGCATGCTCCAAACATACAGATAAAAGGTGCTCATGATACTTGGAATGGAAGGGCAGAGCAGCAATCAGGAAAAATAGAGGCAATCTCATGTTCTCTTGTTTCTCTCCTTTTCTCCTTGGGATGATCATGCCAAGCTCAGTGACCATGAAAAAATGTGGGCGGCGTCCAGTTTACAGCTCAGAGCACCGACCTGGCAGGCTCATGGGATGCCCAGGTGCTTCTGGCTTTTGCCCTTATTCAACACAACGTCTCACCAGATCTCATCAGCTAAGAGCCCCCTAAGCCACGAAGCTCAGCACTTGTGGTGTGACAGAGTCTCCTAGGTGGAGGACAAAGGAAAGAGTCACCCATTCAACAGATTAGCATCAGGGCTCAGAGGATTGCAGACTGCTCAATTACTGAGGGTGATTGTCAAAATCTGCGATTTGTTAATGGCTTCAGATGGGTAAATTAGGAAGGGTCCATGGACACAGGAGAAATAAATACAAAGAATAAACTACAGTAACTTCTCTGGTAGGCATGAGGGATTCGGTCATAGAAAATAAATATTTGGTGTGTACACAGGGGTATCTTGCAATGGAGAATGGTGCACACTTTAGAAAACGTTTACAGCTCACATAGTATATTTGTTACCAAGCTATATAGTAGGAAACAGAATAATAAGCCTGGTAGGACTTCTGTGTTTAATGTATGCGTTCTCTCTGGGCTTTCCTGAAGTGGTCCAGGCCCCTGCAAAGCCTGCTCTCTTCTCAGAGTTGACTTGTTTTGCTTTGTTAGTTTTTCTTGCTGGATCTCTGGCCACCGTGTAAACTCAAACCTGAGGTAATAACAGTCTGTGTACAAGCAAGTAGCAACAATTTTGGGGTACTGAGCCCAAATCAACTCATGTAATATCTTAAGTGAAAGGCTTAAAACTGAAAGTCTATGTGAATACTCCATGTTTTAACGTAAAAATAATAGTAAGCATGAGTCCAAGGGAAGTAGGTTGGTAGCAATGACAAAACTCTTCCCTGAAATACTTGAGGAGTTCCAGGAAGAGATGGAATTTGCACTGCACTTTAAAACGCAGGAGGTGGGAAGCTGAGGTGAGACAGTGGTGAGCTTTGGGTTGTGTCTAACCCCGAGGAGTAGGTTCACATAAAACAGCTCTTCTAAGTTGTAGTCTTAAGACACCGATGTTTGCAGCAGTCATCCTCTGACCGTAGGGAAAACACTCTTGCCCAAAGGCTGAGACTATCTGCTTCCTGCAGGATGCATTTGAAATAGAAAGCTCCCCTCTAAAGCAGTGGCACTCAAGCTGTGGGTCATGACCCAATTGGGGTCACATATCAGATATTTACATTGTTATTCATAACAGTAGCAAAATTATGGTGATGAAATAGTGAAGAAATAATTTTATGGTTGGGGTCACCATAACATGAGGAACCATATTAAAGGGTCACACATTAGGAAGGGCAAGAATCTCTGCAAAGTGTATACTACAAATGACAGGGTCTTCTTTTCCTGAACCTAATGCTGTGCCTGGGATATTTCAGAAGCTCAATTATATTCCAGCAAGAGTAACAGAGGAGAGGGGAAGGGAGGAGATGAGAGGGAGAGCACAGCTAGAGAGGAGGAAGGAAAAGGATGAGGGAGGAATTGCATGGGAGAAAGGGATATCAGAAGGATGGAGAATGGGTGGATGGAGGGAGGGAAGAAAGGAGGGGAAAGTGGGCGAGGGAGGGAGGGGGTGAGGGCGCAAACGAGTTCATCCTGGCATCTAGGGTTCATTTCCCTTAAAGACTTCTCTCTGATATCTGAGCATGATACATAGTCACTGGTTACATCCAAGAACACTACAAGAACTCATAGAATTGTGAGACTGAACGTGTTCTTTCCACGCTGTTTTAAGTTGTTGAAAAAAATAAAAACACAGGCATATCTCTGATTCCTTAAAGTGTGTTCTCTGTGTTGTGCATATCTGAACACTTGCTGTGGGCTTCCTTATGCCCACCCCAGAGGCTGTCAAATGTATTGTTTGTCTGAGACTGTAGTTGAATTAGAGGGCAGAAGTTGCATGCATTTCTGGGCATACTTAGCTAGGCTAGCCGAAGACTCCACTTCTTTGTTCCCCCTGATGTTTCGTGATGAACCTGATGGATGACATAGCGCCACAATTTGAGTCTCTGAAGTACTGCCTGCTGGTTCTCACCACCTGCCCTAGGACTGCTCTAGCCCAAGCCTTACTTACGCTTCCTAAATCACTGTAGTGACCTATTCACTGGACTTCCATTTCCTCTTTTCTGCTCTAACAATATTCTCTGAACACAGATTGTAATGTCCCACAGACACATTTTGTAGCTTCCCCACTCATTTTTGTAAAATTCAGTATCTTGGCGTACAGTTCACAATGGTACTTACAAAGTATCTGTGTTTAAGTGTAGCTCTCCACTTCCTGTACTCATGCTTCTGACCCATAACTGTTCCTTCTCCCCACCCGTATCTTATGGAAAGTGGTTGTGTGACTACCTCTGGTCAATGAGTTGCTTGTGGAAGGGTGCCACTTCTGGGCAGGAGCGCCTTGCTGACATGAGGCCCTTCTGAGCTCTCCTCATTTGTCCCTATAACTAGCAATGGTTTTGACAAGCACTGCCCAATTGGCCTGCTTTCCACACTGGATAATCTTCAGAATAACTGGATGAGTTACTGTGAGCAGGAAAGAAGCCTTTAGTGTTTTCAGCCTCTGAACTTTGCGGGTGGTGTGTTGCACTGGCAACGGCTTGTATGTTCTGACTGCCACGCCATTGTTATTTACACAGGAAGGCGTTCCAAAGAGCATCTGTTTCTGTGAGCTCACTTGCCACTGGTTCTCCCCTTCTGAATCATTCTCCCAATGTGCTCCATCCACTTACCTAACTCAGGGACTTCATGGTTGTGGGAGTACATTCCGCCAACAGACTTGGAGTACCAGCCTTAGGGCATGGCCTCTTGTCTAGGGACTTGGGAGGCCACTCTCTCTCCCGGGAGTTCAGAGCAGAAGCAAGTCTTGCAGTTGTTCACATCTCCCCTGGTCAGGACATCAGAACACGGCAACCGGATCCATAACAGCACCTTGTCTCATAGTTGGTATTTCCCGTTTAATCCCATAATAAAGACTTTTGTAAATTCTCTCATCACTGCAGGCCATCAAAGTGCTGGAGGTCGTATCCTCACTGATGCCCTCTCCCCATCCAGAACTTGGCTCAAATATTTCTTCAGAGAACTCCCTAACGTGTGTTTAGGATGGTGTTATTTGCAACTTCTTTTCCTGTTTATTTCTCAACTGCTATGAGATACTTTTTAAAAGACCCTTTACTCTATGTGTCTACAGCTAAATGTGAACTTCCTGAGGCCAGAGACACTCTGTTCCTGGATGATTTCCTCACAGGAAGAGCCGTGCCAGGAAGGAGAGCAGGTGGCCAAAAACCATTGGTACTTGATTCACGACCTAACTATCAGCTTCCATGTGAAAGAACCGGCTAATAGGTTGAGGGTCCCGTTAGTCAATACTCAGAAGTAGATACCTCAATGTTTTCTTTCCTACCTCAAAGTCTACAGATGTCACATAATTGCCCACATCTGAAATGTCAAGAAGAAATACCCCAGCAATAGACAATGCATTTGGGAGCAGTGGATTTGGATATTTTGTTCCTTCTGGTAATTTTATAGCTAGACACTTAATTCTCATGCTGAAATAACTTTAGGTTGGTGGGTGGGTGAGAGCCAGCACACACCAGTGTGTGCACTTGAAATCTTTCATTCCTCTGAAAGGAGAGCCTACATATATTATTTCCATTCTTCTCAAAGAGGATCCTAGGTAGCATTTACCTTGAAGGATCTCACAGGGTTCTGGTTTGTCATGCAAAGTTTATTGATTCTTCTGTAGCAGCTTTGTTTGAAAATTAATTTGGAATTTAAGCAATGGCCTTTTCGAGAGATATTGAACACCTAATTTTTTATGCTGAGCCTTCTGAACATTTAGTAATGGGGTCTGAGTCATGCTGAAATAGAGGCTACATTTTCCACTCTGAATCTTACACAATACAATTTTACCTATAAAAGACAGCCCATCTCTGTAAACTTGGGAAATATAAATTTGTAATTTCTCCCTTCTTAGAGTCAGCCATACAATGCAATTACCATAAGAAGATTGCTTTAAACATGCAATTATAAATATGGCATAATTCTATAAATTATCTGTAATTTATTTATAAATCTACCGCGAAAGCTAATGTTTAGCGCATGCACATATTTTTTCTATTCCTTTTCCTTTCAGTTCTGTCATATCATTAGATAAATATACTTAATGAGGGTTTATTATGGAAATAAAATTATCTAAACAGCATTGTATGGCCTACTGTATTATGAAAGTTACTTTAAAAGCCTATTAAAGTCTTTGCTTGGGCTTGTCCAAATCTGTGTAAGGGAAGGATGATAACCTAGAAGACAATTTCCATTTGGATTATTCAGTCAAATACATTCTGTTTACTACTCAGTCAAACTGCTCTTTCCTTCAGCTATCCTGTGTCTCTAACTTAGAATCAGAAAAAAACTACAAGTCAAGAGTATAATTTATTCATAAGCAGTTAATGGTGTTTAAAAACTATCAGGTTTAAAGATAAGCTTTTTAACGTATCTACTGGGGAAAAAAACAGGATAAATGTGTGGGTATTTGTGTCCTACAAAGCATACTATAAGGTTTTATCATCATTCAACTTTTCTGAAGAGAAAGGTTTTAAGAACTTGTATTGGTCAAATGTTCTGGTTGTTAATGTGGTATTATAGTTAAAGTGAAATGTTAATATTCACCATGTTGTGGTTTTCATTGGGAAAAATGGGTGCCCCAATAATTGATATTTTGATAACTTGTTATTTTGTGGTGGAAGAAAGAACTTATATATCCAACTGTAATTCACGTGACAAGAACTCAGAGACATCAATGAACTCTCCTCCCTAACTTGAATTCTGGGATCCAGCCCTGAACAACCCTGTCCCCAGAACTTAACACCCCTTCATCTCTGAACTGCTAGTTGAGACCATTCTTCAAAGAACATGATCATTACAAATGATCTATTATTAGGAAGACATGGAAACAAATATGAGGGGAGCTTTAAAGTGATTCTGTCTGATTCCACAGCATAGGTATACAGAAATAGCTGCATGTCCAAATAGAGATGGCCAGGGAGAAACAGTAGGTCATTCTGGAAAGGCCCTAGTCTCATGATATAGGCTATGATAGGATATGTGCTTTCCAGAGGCGTTGAGAAGCAGAGTTTCTGGAGTTATCTTGGCATGTGACTGTGTTATTCTCATTAATTTTCAAATAATCATTAAAAGACAACTTGGAGAAATGGTGAGAACCCAAACACCCAGACATTCCCTTTGGAAAAAATATTTTTTAAAGTGAGTGTAGTACTATCTCCCCAAAATAAGATCTTACTCAAAGCTTCAAGAAGCCAAAACATATTTTTAAAGAGAGATAAAAGTAGAACACTTGGGCTGCCGATCAAGATCTCCCTCCTGATCACATATGGTAGCTATTGTGGTGCCATGCATGGCCGTTACAGGAATCTCCAGGAATCCAATGGGAAAAATAGAGATCTAGGCTATATGAATATCTGAAGATATAAATTCAATGTATGTAGTTACATATTATATACCTATACATGTAAACATATATTACACACACACACACACACACACACACACACACACACACAGGCACACACACACTCCAGTTCCTTGAACTAGAGTCATTACTCCACACA
Organism: Mesocricetus auratus; assembly: GCF_017639785.1. Classification (NCBI taxonomy): domain Eukaryota; kingdom Metazoa; phylum Chordata; class Mammalia; order Rodentia; family Cricetidae; genus Mesocricetus; species Mesocricetus auratus. The sequence continues at coordinate 15,127,013 of NW_024429210.1, read as the reverse complement.
GCTTCACAGGACTGAATGTGGGTTTGCCCAAAAGGTTTCTGAGTGCACAAGAACCAAAAATTGTTTTAAAATCAAATAGGTAATGAGTTCTTGCAGCAGTTAAGCTATATTCTATGGGTTTTTGTTTGATTGATTGATTTTGGTTTTTCAAAACAGGGTTTCTCTGTGTGTCTTTGGCTGTCCTAGAACTAGCTCTGTAGACCAGGCTGGAAAGATTCTCCTGTCTCTGCCTCCTGAGTGTTGAGATTAAGGTCATGTGCCACCACTCCTGGTTTTATTCTGTGACTTTGGACAGCCTTGATTCTGAAAACACAAATGTGTACTTTGCATGCCATCATGCCGCACAATGTCAAGAATGATGCCAAAATCATTCAGGTTCAATTTTGAGAGCACTGTGTACTATTATTTGGAATGTTTTCACTGTATTGCTGTGTTGTCATTTTCTAGAGAAACCTAACGGGGAAGGGAGTGGTGGGGATGGCTCAGTGAGTTTGGATCCTGAGAATTCAAGCGGGTGTGGCTTCCTGTACCTGAAACCACAGCAATGGGGGTAGAAGCAGAAGATCCACTGGGACTTGCTGTCTCAAGCCTAGCTGTCAAGCTATGTAGCCAATGAGAGACCTTTTGTCAAGCAAATATGACAGAGAGTGATTGATAGAGGACACGTGACTTTATCCTCTAACCTCAGCACATCCATGAATAGGCATACATACAACATATCCCATGTATGCACACATATAGCATGCAGGCCCCCCCCCCACACACACTAAAAAAGTAAAAGAAACATAATGTCTCAATTTTAGTTAAGATTTTAATACTTTCTATTATAATTCAGTATATAAACATCAAATTATGATAGCTTTGTATTGTATTGTGCTGGAATTCTTGATTGTTAAAACTGCTTTATTAGTAATGACTTGGGTTTCATAAAAATCATTACATAAATTTTGGTTTAGGATTAGTACAGAATTTCCAACAGTTTCTGAAATGACCCTAAATATGCATCTGCCATTTTGAGCTACATGCTGATACATAAAGTTGTTCTCAGTATTAACACCAATAAAATACAAATATCAATTTGCAAAGCACAGAAATGCTTTCTATCTTGCAGTATCAAATAGTAAGCCAAGGTTTAATTCTTTGTGTAAAGGTGAACATAGCCATCTTACTAGTGAGTGATTTTGCTCTCTTCTTTAACCTATGATAAAATTATATGTACATACATATCAAAAAATACGTCATTTTGATTTATAATCTGTAAATGTCTTTTGTATGCTTCCCATATTATTGGATATTATGGGTCATGTAAAAAATGTCTCAAGTGAAGAGGATAACAACTACGCACTAGCTGTGAACAACATTCCTGATACACAAGTGTGAATATATAGCGGTGTTTTTCTGGGCTTAACGTTAATATGTACACATCTAAACACCTAAGAACAGAGCTTTGGTGAGACAAGCCTTTGCTAAGTAGTGCAGACTAGACTTGAACTTGTAATCTGCCTGTCTCAGCCCACTTCATGCTGGCATTGAAGGCATGCACTACCACCCAGGGGAGGGAGAGAGACTGCCTGAACTGGTGGGTAAGGACAAGTGAAGACACTAGCTGTGATTCGGTTCCATATCGTGACTGTGGAAAACAAGTGTTGCTGTATTTCTCCTCTGCTGGGCATATTTTCAGAGCCGTGCGTGGGGATTTATCTACATACACAGCTCCCTCCATTTATAACACTGTTGCTCATTAGCAAGCATCGCCTCTGTTTGGATGGCGATTTAGGCAGACATGGCTGAAATGAGACTTTTTTTTAGAGAAGAGAGACAAACCTAGAAATAGGAATCTGTATTTTCATCTGCCTGTTTTGCTCAGTGCTTCATGAGGGAAAAGAAAAGGGGGAGAAGAGGAGGGGGATAGAAAAGAAAAGGGGGAGAGAAGGAGGGGGAGGGGGAGAAGGGGGGCATGCTCTCTGCACTGCTGGCACCTAGGGCAGGGTGCATGTATCTTAGGCAGGCACAGCGGATCTCACCATGCAATTTCTCAGAAATATTCACTTTTCCCAAAGAAGTTCCAGCCTTTAGAAATTAGAGCTACAAATGGAAGATGAGAGAACTTAATAAAACAGTTTTTAAAAATCTTTTATATCTACTGGTGAGTTTGAACAGATAGAGCAGTTGAGGAATTAAGCTGGACTGGCAAGTTGCCCTCCTTGTCCCTCAGGCTCCACCCCGCCCCCTTTGCCTCATCCACTGGTTTGTGGTTTGCATCTGTGATTGTTTTCCGTAGGGTAATTTTTGCTTCTAAATACTGAGGAAGAATAATCAGGTGCCCGCGAAGTGGTGTCTGCTCGTCTCCCCACACGTGACTGCTTCTGTCTGGTGCTTTGTCATGGCGTCTCCAGAACAGACTTCGGCAGCTCCCTTTGTTATCCTGGCCCTGATAAATAAACAGCACAAAATTACCGAACTTATTATGGTAATTGAGAGAAGGGACCGGAATGCTGAGCTCGCCCCAGCCCTCCCCCCCCCCCGCCCGCCCCATCTCTCACAGGGCCTCTGCAAAAGTTGTCCAAACCTGGTTTCAGCCCAGCTGATGTGTAACCCCAGCCCCTCTCCTGAAGCCCCCTTCTCTTCCCCCAGCCCTCCCCTACACAACACACACACACACACACACACACACACACACACACACACACACACACACGAGTGATTGTTTCCTGTCCATCTCGAGCTGGGTGTCAGTTCATTTAGATTTACATCAAGTAGTAAATTAAAATAATCACTCAGCAAACACTCTCAGCTCAGTTTTCCCTTTCAGGCAGGAGTTGCTCGAGCTGCTTGAAGCATTCAAGCAGAAAATATTGCTGTCTAGATATTTGTCCTCTGGGTGATAAAGGAGGCATTGTCTTGGGACCCACTCAGGCCTTGGAGCTGCTCTTCGCTGTGCATCACAGCTGTGAAGTGCGCTTTGTTATGTGTCTGAGGACTCGGGTTCAGGACCTTGTTTTTCTAGAAATACCAGACTGATCAGAGCTGCATATGTTTGGGGGGAAGGCAGGGGTCGGTGGTTCTCTGTCCGCATTTTTACTATATTATTCTTGGACAGAACTCTGGGAAAATACCCTGCAGCATAAACCATCCCAAGAGTTTTGCTTCGTTTTAATTCGTTTTCTCTCCTTTCCTTGCCTTTTTTTCTCTGTTCGAACTCTGCATTGTTAAACTCCTAGAAAATGCGGCCGGCGGTTGATCTGCATGAGCTAGAAACAAAGGCTTACAGCATGGCTGCTTCCCTCCTTTGAACCTGAGGCCATAATGTACCGAGTTATAAACCTGTTTCTTTGTGTCCTCATTACAGCATATCTATCTGCCCATTTGAAAATCAAAATGCGGGTTCGGCCACCTGGGATGAAACATAGACTAGGCTAAAGAGGCTTTTGCACATTTGTAAGTTATCAGTGAGATCTTGAAATGGAAGGAGTTGATGAGGGGAAAAAGAGGCAGAATGGATTAAAAGACAACAGGAGTCTCCAGCCACTAACTCATCACATTGTCACTTCTGTGCCTTTGTAGGTGTGCTTCACAGAGTGTGAAAGAGCAAGATACTTGTTACTCGAAAGAAGTGAGGGAAAAAACAACAAATGATAAGATGAATGGTGACAGGCATCTGAATGAAAAGTGAAATTTTTAGTCAGTTATCTGAATTTTTCTGAATAGTTCCACTTGCTTGCTTAATTGACTATTGTTATTGATTTTTAGGTAGATATTTGACATTGTTTTGTATTTGCATTCAAGCCAAGAGTGTGGTGTGTGATATATTCTTTCTTTTCAAATATGTAGCTTCACTTCTCAAATTTGTTTATTTCAAAATAGAAGTAGAAGTGTATCACCAAAACACACAATATTAAATAATATGAACACATATGTACACAGATATGTATATGCACATTCATGTCACATGACTTTCTCATGATGTATATTTTCATACTCTTGAATTAAACTGACTTCCTCTGTGGGGTGTTTTCTTTCTGCAGTTCTAAGATGACTGAAGTTGTGACTCCTTCCTACGACCCACCACTAGCTGTAAAGCTCACCCTTTGGACAACATGTATCTTTTCAGTAAAGACTGTCTTCAAGAATCAGAGGGGCCATGAGACTGGCAATGCTAAGCCCTCAGATTATGCCAAGATCTGTGAAAATAAATTGAAAGAATCACTAGACCAGAGAGAAAAATCATAGATCGATTCCAGTCATACAGCTCGTGTGTGCTGTCTTACATCTAAGTACTGTTTTCGTTTAGAAATTTGGGTTCAAGGAAGCAAACCTGAATATTTTGGTTCTGATTTGCTTTGGCTCCAGAGTCCACAGCTTTGTATACTTCTTTGCTCTGCAATTAGATGAGTCAGTCGATGTACCTATCTATTCCAGACCCTCGGTTTTCACATCTATGCAGTAGAAGTACAACACCCAACACAATTGTTTCTCATAAGATCGTTAAAATGATTGGATGATGCACAATTCATACTAGATGCTGACAATGGTATCTGATGTACAGCGAGTGCCAAATACAATTTGTTAGCTACAGTGTTGCTAGTAAGAACTATAAACTCTACAAGAATGGGGTTAATATTATACTTAAGAAAACATGAATCTCATGGGTATATGTGACATTCTATACCCTGATATACACATCTGAATCTGCTTCTCTTGATGTAGTATTTCCTTTTAGCCATTAGGAAGTGCACATCTGAGCAAACTGCCTAGTTTTTCTAGGATTTACTTTCTATCTAATAATATAACTGGGTGACTGTATTTGTGAAAATAAAAATAGAGTCTACATCTAAGTCGCTTAGCACTGCTCATGGCCAGCAGTGCTGCCCTGTGAGGTATGTAAGGCTCCAGGTCAAAAAAACTCTTTCTAAATAATTAATGCAATTTAAATTACATTACAAAATCCAAGGGGCTAATCATTGAGGATTTAGAAAAATGGACAGAGAAAGAAAACTTAAGCTTCTTTTTTTCTTGTGCAACTAATGTGTGTTATTTTTTTTTTCAGTCCAAGATGCCATCTGTTCAGGTACAAGAAACTTTTACCTAATTTTTTTTTCCTTTTCTTCTTTTAGTTTTCAGATTTCTGACTAAAATCACCATTCTCACTATGAAATAACATGGCAATGCTGCTGTTACCTGAATGCAGTGACTCTTCAGAACTTGTATATAGTGAAGCAACAATGAACCCATGCCTATGGTTCCTTAGCACCCTGCGTTTTAACAGTAGTTACTGTGTTGTTTATGTCTTTCATCATGCATTGCACCATTATTGAATGTTCACTCCTGCTAATTCTCACAGAACTTCTCAGGGGTTGTTTTTGTGTTTCATTGGTGATAACCATAAATGTAATTCTTGCCTAGTGTGCACAGGAAAATGTGAAGAATAAACTCATTTAATTCTGTAATGTACATTTAGAATAATACATCTTTCAACCATGCCTTCTCTTGAAGTAATGAGGCTATAATCCCTGGGATGTGATCTCTTTCTCATGTTGTTTGCAGCCTTGCCTTCAACAGTTTCATTGGTTGTAAGAGCAGAAAATGGAGGAGAAAACAAAGGACTAATTCTGTTTGCACTGAAGTTGTGGTGGGTTTTGTTATTGTTTGTTTGTTTGTTTTGACCAAAACTTTGCTAGGATGCTATGACCACATCAAAATGAGGCAATAGAGGGCACTAATGGGAAGAACTAATTGATGTTGGAAGCATTGGCCATGGAAGTCCCAGAGGATATATTTGCGGCCACGTAGTGAACTGCTTGACACATGGCACAGAGCTTATGTCAAAGGATAGAGTGATGTGTTGAGATGTCAATAATAAATGATAGTAAGCAAGTGTGATCAATACTCTCAGCCCTATAATCTTTGGGCACTAGAGTTTGAGGGTATTACTGTTTGGACAGAACATAAATAAGCATTGACAGCACATGTGTTTCAAATCTAAGACTGGCCATGGGTTGTAGGGAGTCTAGAGTCTTAAACTCCTACATCTGAACTGAAAATATTTCAAGACCAGTATAGCAGCACCATTCAGATACCATGCCCTAAAGTGCATTGACCTGCAGGAAAAGTATCTTTATCAACCATACCTCTCAACAGGCTGGACTGTGTGGCCCTAGAATGTGCAGACTGCCATGATCTCCTGCAGTTGGAAAGCCTTCTGGAGCCCAGGAAATTAGAATGTCTAACTATACCATTAGCAACATGTTGTATCTACTTTTGGGAAAATACTGTGAGAAAATATGTTTGATTCCAGATGATTATTTGTAAAGGTGAATCATATGAGAATGTACTCACAGCGGTCTACTACATTTCCAGGAGTATTTGGGGCAACAGATGAGAAACGATTCTCTGAACTACAAAACAGGGAGAAACAATCAAGTAGAAGCAGCTAAACCATTGAGGAATGTACTCTCTGGAATGCCTGTCTCTGGATCTGAGAGACACAGCAGGAAACCTCTGACAATAGAAATGTTTCTTTCATTGGCTGAATGAGTGGCTCAGCCTGCCATCTAAATTCAGCTTCAAGATTTAGCATCAATCATGCTGACTGATGCTCTAATCACTTGTTTTGCTATGTAGTGCCTAGGAAAAAAATCAGATCAGTTATCTACTACTCTACCAGACCAAGGCAAGATCTTCTGGTATAGGATAGAGATTAGGAATCAGTTTGGTGTGTTGTGGAGCACAGGGAATGTGTTTCAGGTTTAACTAGAATGCATATTCCATCTGTGCAACCCCTTGTTCCTCTTATCCAAAGCATATCCACATTGCCCACGCAGACTAGAACCTCAGCCTTATGTTCTCCACCTAAGATCAGCCTTCTTTCTCTTAGGGTTCTGAGCAACACACCCTTTAATAGAAGGTGCTAGCAGAGATCATGTATTCAAACAAGAGCCATTTCCATGACAAATTTCAGAAAAGAACAGATTCCTTGTTGGATAAAAAGGAACTAACTGGCCAGACAAATAGAGGATGAATAATGTTTAAACAACAGGTTATTTTTATTACAATTAAAACTTTAAAGCTTTAACTACACAATACAAATATCAAGGCATGAATGAACAATTTCCTTGTTGATACACTAAGTATATTTACATCCTTCAGCTGTGATACTGGGGAATTTCTCTTTCCCTCCCTCCCCACTGGTATATCTATCTATATGTATTATCTATCTGTCTATCTATCTGTCTGTCAGTCTGTCTATCTATCCATCCATCCAGAGATATTATGGTAAATAATCCTGTAAAGAATTAGTATATAGCATGGCTATGGTGGTAGTTCTGTTCTAGGTCAGTCATTTTAGATGATTGCCCTGCTAGTCCTGTGGAAAAATATCAATTTGATGACTTTTAGACACAAGGAGCCTAACTTGACCTATTTCTTAGAACTTACTTTAATTTTGCCCAATTTCTGTTCAGGTTGACACCTTTTTTCCAAGATATTTTTAACATCTTGTTCTTTGCCTGCAATAATTATACTATTAATAAAATGCTTGCACTTTACAACAAGAATACTATAATGCTGTAATACTTCAGCTGCCTTTCCAGCTTCTCAGGAGTTTCTGAGTGGCTGAGAATCATCAAGGATTTGTGTGCCAGTGGGAGGAAGCCAAGCTCCCATGCTTTCCTACCCCATGGTGGCTCAAAGGGAATACATCTGCTGTGGAAATGCCGTCATCTGTTCTGGACAACTGAAGGCACTCAAATCACTAACCGTGCCAACGAATAAGTTTGTGAACCTCCTTTTCAGAGGTTCTGTCTCTGATATTTCAGAACCATTCAATTATAATTCTGATGCTCTCTTTTATGTGGCAGTCATGGGTTGTCAGCAAGGATAGAATTAAGAGAGAGAGGCACATGAAGTGTGCTGCCATGCCTCATGCCTAAGGATCTTTATTTCTTTTGTTCGTGGTGACAAATGACAGCCTTAAAGATATTTGTCCCAATTCCTCACTGTCCCTATGCTGGTGAAAACTCCCACTGAAGTCAAACAAGCTTCAGTGAAGTTAATGTGAAGCAATGTCCTTGAAGGGAAGGGAAAACTAGGGTGATTAATTTTAATTAACCAAACATAAGCAAACATGTGTCCATAAGTACTGACAGGAAAGTGGATCTATGTGACTCCTAATAGCTTTTTTTTTAGTGGGAAGGCAGTTCTAGCTATTTTATAGAGAACCAGATAGCACAGCACAGAAATGCACATTGTCCACAAGGAATATAATCTTTCTCGATAGATATAGCCCTAGAAAAATCTTCAAACATTAATTCAACAAAAAGCTACTAAAATATTGCACATTCAAACAGTTTTCAGGCATTGGGGACAGAAAGAGAAATACAACTTCTGGGGTTGTGGGAATTCACACTTAAATACACAAAGAAAAGTTGTCCATTGATGTCTCCACCATGGACTGACTGATTGGGTGGTTGGCTGATCATTCATTTAAGAAAGAAAGAACAAACTCCATCTGACACGTGTGTTATGTTTGCAACAGAGTGTGAACTGGTGTCATAAGAGCTGACCTGGGCATGAGAATGAGTTAAAATTGTAGAAGAAACGTGTCACTTTAGCTTAGCCTTACAAAATAGCCAGTTTTCTCAGACTGCTAGCCCCCAAAAAGAACATGGAGACTTATTATTAGTTATGAATGCCTTGACCAATTTTATTTTATGTTTGTCTTACTTGTGCTTATAACTTACTTCCTTAAACCTGTTTCTCTTCATCTACATATTGCCTTGGAACTTTTTACCTTTATTTTATATGTCCTACTCTGTGACTGGCTGGCTGGCTGGTTTCAGGTGTCTCCTCTCTTTCTTCCCTCTCCCTTATTTATTCTTTCTGTCTACCAGTCCCACCTATTCCTCGACTGCCTAGCTATTGGCCACTGAGTTTTTACTATAACAATAAGGCGACTTAAACACACAATGTGAAACACCATCACATCTTCACATATTAAATGCAACATAAACCAATGTAACACATCTTTACCTACTTAAAGTACTATTCCACTGCATTTCCCTAGTTTCTCATCTAAATAAAAAGGAAGGTTTTAACTTTAACATAGTAATACTAATTACAAAAGAACAGTTATAAAGTGAGAATTACATTTACAATATCCAGTTCCTTTGCATTTTTCAAATTCAGAGAAAATATTCCATTACTTTTCCTATCTTGGTGAGCCCAAATTTTGTACCTAATTTACCTTCTATCATAACTAAGGAAAACTATCACTGTCTAGTCTTAAACTCCATCAAAGACACTAGAAGAATTTAATATTACATGAGAAAACATGAAGTACAGAGCAAGAAACTGCCAAATCTATAGAAATGGCAGACACCTGGCTACCTGGACAGTCACCCAAAGTTCCTCTGAAAAGTTGGGGCATCCATCTTCAACCTAAAGACCTAGAATATCTGACAGACTTTTCTATGAAGCAGGAATTTTGAAGAACTCTCTTTCTCTGTCTTAGAGAGGTTTGACAGTAGTCTTTTTCCTTTGTGTCATGCTTATCTAGTCTGTACAGCATAGTATAAGTTGTTAAGGCAAGGATGGTTTCTTGCCCAAATGGCTTGCTTTGCCACAATGAACTCAAACTCCACATGGAGTTTCCTCAATGCCCATCATCCTTTTATGAAGTAGATTGGTGCTCCCAGGAGCAGACTTAGATTGTTAAACATCTTAAGTGCTATATTCTGTAGGTCTCTGAAGCATTTGAAGACCATCTATATATCTATTTAACCTTGAAAACATACCAAACATGACTACTAATTTGATTGTTATATCTGACTAATTACTAACCTGCATTTCTTTGTTATTTTTTGTTTGCTTGTTTTTGAGACAGGGTTTCTCTGTATTGTTTTTCAGCCTGTCCTGGAATTCGCTCAGTAGACTAGGCTGGTCTTGAACTCACAGAGATCCATCTGCCTCTGCCTCCCAAGTGCTGGGATTAAAGGCATGAGCCACCAACACCTGGCTCTAACCTGCAGTTCTTAATTATATATTACATTTTAAAATAAGCTCTATAAGAAAGACAAACAAGACCCCAAACAAGAGTAGAGACATACAAAGAGTTTAACAAAAACTTTAATTTATGTCAATATATCAAAATCCATACCCATATAAGGTATTTGAGATTAATAGTTTTCTTTATCCTTTATTCTTATATCCTTCCTAAATGATGACAAACACCCATAACCTACTGAATGACCAAAACGACACACCCTGTCTCTTGTGAATATGGGTGTTGTGTTCTCTAGACTGCTTATTATTGTTTGAGGGTGATTGTATCTTTGAGGGAACATGAGAAAATTGAGATAATGGTCAACTCCTGAGAAAACTAGTTGAAACATTCGGAGTCCAGTCTTAGAACTGGACTCTATGCAGAGGGATATATATATATCCCTCTGTTTTTTGTTTTGTTTTGTTTTGGTGAAAATGAAACCATAACCTCTTCTCCAATGCAATAAATTTTCTAAATTCCATTTTAACATTAAGACATGCCTAAAGTATCTAGGCTGGCTTAATTCAGCAGTCCCTTTTACAATCCCATGTCCCTCAGTAGCTGTTATTCATTCATCATTATTCAAAACAATTCAAAGTGAATGCAACATCATACAGGTTCCAGACTCCCTGTGTATTTCTCATCTTTACATGGCTTCTTCTTTTTGTATTGCTTTACTCTCTCTTTAAAGACTTTATTATTTATATATTTATATGTGTACTTTTTTCTGTGACTGTCTATACCCATTTTCTTTTCTTTCTTAATCATATGTACATTTTTAAGCACACTTTAAACTCTTTAGAGTTTGTTTTTGTTCTTTTCCAATCTGGACATGTCTTTACTGTGTATCTTTAGCCTTTTCTGACTATGTGAGCCAAGCCCTAAATTGCTAAGTGTAATTTAGGCCCTCTGTTTCTGCTCTGATGGTTGGCTACTCTTCCTCCTCAGATCCCTGAGAGTTGAGCCGTAAGTCCATTTAAGCATTTAACCAGGTGCTACAATTCAGTGCCATAGCTCTGAGAAAATTGAGATAATGGTCAACTCCTGAGAAAACTAGTTGAAACATTCGGAGTCCAGTCTTAGAACTGGACTCTATGCAGAGGGTATCAGTGCCATACCTAAACTATGGAAGGCATTTTTATTTAGGTTGATATTTCTACTTAGCGTGCAGGCTGTTTATGTGCTCTGCTGGACAGCAGAGCCTCTTAAAGGAGCCCTATTTGTTTCTCTTCATCTATGTTTTGCATTAGGGCTTTTTTTTTTACCTTTATTTCATTCTGTATATCCTGTTCCCTGCCTGGCTTGCTGTTGGTTGCCTGGCTGGATGGCTCCAGGTATCTCTCTCTTTTTCTCCCTCATTCTCTCCTTTTTGGTCCTATCTCTCTTACTTATTCTCTTCGCCTGTCACCACCACCTATCCCTCTACTGCCTAGATATTGACTGTTCAGATTTTTATTAGACTAATAATGTTCCTTGGCAGACAAGGCGAAACAATAACACATCATTACATAATTAAACAAATGCAGCATAAACAAATATAACACATCTTTACCTAGATAATGTAATATTCCACAACACTGAGTAGTATTTAGTTAGACAAAAAGGGCATGGGGGAATATGAGTTATGAAAGAAAAGTCATAGACAAATATGAAAGTGAAAATAAAAGCATTTGAGGAATGTAAGCCAAACCACACGTGCAGAATCAATTCCCATTTTGCTAGACTTCAGCCTCACTCCAGGTAAACTGCGGCCAAATACTTAAAAACATTAAATATTACTTGAAGTTATATGGAGTTTATCCTGAGAAAACTGGAAAATGCAAAAGTTAAAAGGTTCATATTTAAACAACAGCTATTGTTATCATTTATACACTGGAGAAAACCCATCTTCAAACATGCCAAGAGATGTTTGCACATGATCTGATTCCCTAGCAAATCTCTGTCCCTCCCAAAGTTGAATCTTCAGTTGTGACTTAGTTATAGATTAGAGAAAAAGAACTGAAGTTTTTGTTGTCTTTTAGAAAACCCAAAAGCAATCACGTGGCAAAGACACTTTCCAGTGGAGTTGGGCAATACCTACTCACAGCTCAGCAGCTGAAGGACATGAAAAGATTATCCTGTTAGTTAACTCATCATTTGCAATAGTTTTGACCAAGAAATATATATTGTTTAATGTCCCAAAAAGTTACACGCATTTTGCACAGTGGCAGTAGTCTACACATTGTTAGAAAATATATACTGAAATTAGGTGCTTTGTATTAATTTCTATTTAAACTATATTTGGGTACACAAAATAGCATAAATGTGTGTAAACTTTATACAATCTTTTGGCCAAAATTGGGTTCTTATGGTATCAGGGACTCCTTTAAAAACTGGGAAAAAATAATCAAATGTCTATGGTGAAAACACTAGGAGTTCAAAACATTAATATGCAACTTAATTAACTGATTTGCATTATTTGTGCAAGTCCCTGAAGCTTGTTAAATGTTTTTTAAGTGAAAGACAAAGAAGTTTGGTTTAAAATGCCATATTGATGAAATGACTTGGTTAATCACACACTTGATAACATCAGAACCTAAGTCCATGGTCTTTCTTAAAAATGAAGTCCTTGAACAGAAAACTAATTAGAACAACAAAAGTTAGGCTAAAAAGCCAGCTGCACCACCCCTCATGCTGGGTTCTGGAGCTTTACCTATCCAGTTAAGTTATTTTTGCCTGTGGATCCCAAAGCTAACACAGAGGTCAATCAAAGAACAGTATGGAAACTATCATTATTATGTGCTATAAAAAACACAGAATTTTTTTTCCTTCCTAGAATAAATTTTGGTTTTTGGAGGTTTGGGCTTTTTGCTTTTGTCTTCTGAGACACAAGCTACCTGGAAAATTGAACATAACAGAAGGGACATTGTCAGTGAACTGATAAATTGGTGACAGCATCTGTGCTAATGTTCCCTTGAATGCCTACCGCCACAGGATTGAAAACAACCACTGAAAGGCATTCCTCTGTCTTTCTCTGAAGAAAACAGTGGCTGTATCCTGCTGCAGACTGCATTCCAGGAACCTGCAGCACTCTGAGTTGGGGGGTGCCCTGGAGGTCACACAAAGATCAGGAGTGGGCCTTATGATAGAGCCTCTATTTCATTGTGAATCATGCTTTTGAATGAAGTACTGTTTTTATATGCAGAGTAAGAACTGGAGGCCAGTGGGGATACCCTGAGTTGTCAATTACTGCATGTTTTATGTCTAGAGTCACTGCTCCTAGAATCTAAAAACCTTTTTCTGTCTTTTGTTTGTAGGAAATTGACCCAAGAAGCATCTTCTAACCTGAGCATGCATCAACCTCATGGTTACTGTCTTTGTTGTAATTGTGATTACTATTCCCAATACCATTATTTTTGCGTGTTGCTTTTAATGTTTAGATTACAGTTATCTCTAATATATTCATTTGGCATTTCACAGTTGTTCTGAGTTAGTATCTCAATCTGACAGATTAGAAAGTTTATGTATATATACATATGTGCATACATATATACATACATATATGCATACATATATATGCCTCCCCCTCCCTTTTTTGGTCTGTTTCAGCACAGGAAATTTCTGTGAATCCTAGACAATCCAATTTTTCTTTATTGCATTTCCCATGTTGCTTTATATACAAATTAGAAGTATGTGTTTGGTAGGGTCATGCTCATATCTAATCACCTTACTTATAGTTATTCATTAGGATAAAGATAGAGTAATAACACATTTGGTTAACAGGCAATTTTGACTAAAGAAATTAATAGTTTATAGCTTTAAGGTGAATTATAGATGATATAGAACAGAAATCTGAATCAAGTATATCAAATTAGGAATTCAAATATCCAGTAGTTACTTTTTATGGACAAGACATTATGGTAGGTAGTCATTGACGGCTTGATAATAAGTAAGATAATGTTTCATCAGTCTACTGAAAGATTTACCAACTTTATTTCTAATCCAAGAATTTTCAGAAAAATAGTTCAGAAAGTACTATATTCAAATTTGAATCTACATAGTAGCAATCATGCATACATGGTGATAATGTTTTCTGAATTCAGCCTATGGAGTCATATAAAGAGCTCCAAATACCACTCAAGGAAAATATGTAATTAAAGCTATACAGTAGAAAGAGAAACTAGTTAATTGAGCAGAATACCTGAATCTCATTGTGTGATACTTAGATCTTCGTCAAGCTGGATACCCTCATCCTTAAAGTGATGGTGGAATTGACATGAAAGAACAAAAGCCTCTTCCACTTTTTAAGCCTCTATTACTGTGAAATTATATGTATACACACACACACACACACACACACACACACACACACACACACACATATATATATATATATATATATATATATTCCCAAACATAATGAGATCTAGAAACACCTTTTCCCCATCTATGCTAAGCAAGTTCCCCAGCACATGATTTCCACTAAGGGATGCTATGATGGTTCAGAAAACATATCTAGGACTGAACATGCTTGCAGTCCCAACACTGAAAAGCAGAAGCAGGAAGATGGCCATAAATTCAAGCCAAGCTGGTCCATGAAGTGAGTTCCAAGCTGGTCTATGAAGTGAATTCAAGGTCTTGTCTCAAAAAACCCCTAAACCTAACCCAAAACAAAACCAAGAAGAAACACCTACCATATTAATGAGGTGTACATCTGAGTGGGTTCGTGATGACGTTTTCAGAAAAGTCCATGTGACAGGGCAGAGTCACTCTGTATATGGATAGCACCATCCCATGCACTAAGGTCCTACACTGAATGAAAAAGAAGCAAGGAAGAAAGCCAGCTGACCTCTGGCCTTGACCTTCCCTTCCCTGCCTCCTGGTGGACATCATGAACCAATCCACTGCTGTGGCTAAGGCTCCTGTCATGATGGACTGTTTTCCTCAGAATTGTGAGCGGCCAATAATTCTGATCCCTTCAGCTGCTTCTCATCAGGTATTTTGTCATATTGACAAGATAGATAAATAGAATAGAGGCAAGAGAACATGTGACACTTTAAACTCGATGAGTGTCCCATCTTGGTGCCTAGTAGGGACAATCCTCTTTCTTTATCACAGGCTTCAGAATAGATGATGCTAGAGATGGGGAGTGTTCTATCAGAAAAGGAAAAAGCCTTCTGGAAAGTTTTGTGCTTTAGCCTTCAGATCTTCGGCATGAACCTCCTCCAATCAAAATGACAAATGCATATGCAATTTTGGAACTTTACCTAAGAGGGTTCTCCACACAACTGCATGCCAGCCAATGGAACTGCTGAAACAGGTAGCTGTTTGAGAATGAAGACATAATCTTAGCAAGCTTTCACTAACAAACCATGAAGCATTGCATCAGCTTCTAAGGCAGCTCATAGTGATTTTCAGCTGTGCTCAGGTCGGTTGTTGGTTGGAAACAGAATGGTATTGAAATAACAACTAGAAGGTTAACCTCAGAGTTGGAGCGGTCTTTATCTCAATTGCTTTTAAACCATCCTAGGTGTGTCCATCTTGATGAACCAAAGCAGGGGATCTTGTGTGGGTTGAGCGTCAGGCCAGACTGATAATTCCTACTGAGATACACTCCAATGTCAGCCCATAACACAACCTAGGACTGGATTAAGAGCCCAATATATGCTCTAAATGGAGTTTTACTGTGAAACAAAAAACCTGTCTTTCATCCCAAGCTAAATTGACAAGCAATAATTTAGTTGTCTAAACTGAGAGCTTTCAGAATTGTCAACTGCATAATGTTAAAAGACAATGTATAAAGTTGCATTTGGAAGTTCAAAGGTATAAGGCCATGTAGACAAACACATCAAATGACTGGCCTTCCCCTTGCACTCCAGTTTTTTTTCTTCTGTTCCTTCTCTTTCCCTGTTTCCTTTGGGGAAAGGGTAGGAGGAAATGTACCTAAGTAATTGGATGAACATGTGACAAAGAACATTCTATATCTAAAAATAACCATCTCTTCTGTTTTACTTCCCATAAGGTGAGTATTTCCTGTGGAACTCTGGATGATGGAGAGGTTACATCTTCAAAACTATAGAAGAAAGAATTCATGGAAGAGCTTACTAAATGTCTCTACCATCTTCCTACTTAAGTCCAGAACAGTGAAACCTAAACTTTGTGGCAACTTTTCCCACACAAATCTTTTGGGTTCTTCTGTCTTCCACAGTTGTGGTTGTTGGGGTCTGTATACTTACATCCAGTGGCCAACACACACACATGCACACACGCAGGCACAGATATATGTTCACACGTGCGGTTTGTTTTTTCCTTTTTGTAAGTTCATATCCCATGTCTTCTTATGTTATTCTTCCCCAAAGAGCAAATGGTGGATTAGCAAAATGAAACAGATGTTACAAAAGTCATCAGTTGCTTGTTTGCAGAGATCTCTGATTGGGTGCTGCCAGCTGACAATTAGCATTTCTGTGCTTTGTTGATAAAGAGGTATTTACTTTTGTGGACTGCCATTGGCTTAGATACTTAGTGTAATGAATGCTAAACTGAGCCTAGATCATTTTTTAAATCATAGCTTGGGGCTTAACAGCCCTTTAAATGAATTGTATAAACAAGATAGTTGTTAATTCTCAATCAATGTACCATTAATCATCAAATAGCTTTTAAAAGAGAACTGTTTTTTAAAAACTCAGTAAGCTCTACTAAAGTTACCAAATTATCCTTTTTGACGGGCATTTTCTCAATCAGAGAGTATCATGATTTTAATTGAAATATATTTTGAAAATGCACATCCCTGTGGTCTATTAAGTGGGATATATCTGCTCATATATGTATACATATATGCCTTCATAAATTAATGTGCTTTGAGAAATTAGTAACGATGATGGCCTTAAATTGATCCGTTAGTAAGTGTGGAAAGTGTATCCTGAAGTGAGTCCCATGACACTTTACTGAAGCCCACTACAAGAACTACACTGCTTCTGTTTAATGGGTCACATTCAGGAATGGCAAAAATTAAAACATGTCTGTCAGCTATCCTTCATCCAGCCGTGAATGCTTTTAAAACTTTTTTTTTCATTTCTTAGCCTCAATGCTTGGGGAAAAATTGACCAATTTTAGATAGTGCCGTCTCTTCTATAGGACTGTGACTATGCCTCAATTGCTCATGGAATATTAGCAAAGTGTGGCATCTAGTACAGGGTAAATTTCACTTCATAATGAACAAACATAGATGGAAGATGTAAAGCGATGTCAGGGAAAATGATATTTATTTCTCCTTTTTCATTCAATGTTTCTTATTAATATGATCTTAATAAAAATCTTCCTATGATGGTAGTTTATTCTCATGTTACTTTATTTAATATTTATTTACATATAAACATATATATATAGGTATTTGTTTAATGCATTCTACTACTGAGTACATACCTATTTGTTTGATAATATTCTAATATTTAATTTTTTAAGTTAAATTATCACAAGCAGTTTCATTTAATCATATTGGATATATCATGACCATAGTCTTAGAAATAAAGTATAGGTGGGCCAGATTACTAATTGAATAAAGGCTCTTGCTACTGTGGTTGATTACCACATGGTGGGAAGGAGGGAACTGATTCCTATAAGTTGCCCTGTGACTTTCATAAGCACGTCATGGATACCTGCATGCATGCACTTACATGTGTGTGCACACACAAACTATATGAGTACATACAAATTTAAAAAACCAAATAATGATGTAACACTTAAATGGGAGTATTTGGTTCTATCTCTCTCTTTCCCTCCCTCTCTTTTATCTGGGGATATTATGATACCATACAATGTCGTACAAAAGAAAGAATGGCACTTTCAGCATGAAGTGTGCAGAAGGACAAATGAGATGGGAAGTACAGAGAGGCTGCATTCTGTGTCAAGAGCAAAGTAAATACAAGGTTTGAAAGTGTAGATGTTTCTGGTATGCTTGGATAGCTGAAAGCATAAAAGCCTGTGTGTGCTCAGCAGATCAAGGGGTATAGTCTTCAGACACAAAGACTGAAAGATAATCTTGGACACTTTCATAGAAATTTGAAATGCTGTTCTAGGGAATTCGTGCCTGGTAGTATATGTAGAAAGCCAAGCAAAAACTTTATAAGGTCAAAGCAAGCATTTTAGGAAGATGTAGGAAGGTAGAGGCTAAAATGGGAGGAAAGGAATAAGTTAAACCCACTGCTTAAGAGGGTGTCATGATCTGCAAAGGAAACATTGAAGACCAGATCTACAAGCATGTACTTTTGGTGTCATTGTTAAGATCCTTCCCAAGAAACCACTCTCATCAGCAGCTAAATTCTTATTGTGTTGACATCTCCATGAGTCAATGTGGTATTCACATCTCCAGCTTGGGGATAGTTTCACATTATTTAAGTGAGATTATTGAAACCAGTATCTTTGTTTGGCAACTGGTGTAGTCCATGCATGTGACATAATTTAGATTATAGGATGCAAGGGAGACATTGCTGGGAAACTTGAAATAATGATGTTGAGCTCATTGCTTCCTCTCTTACAATGGATGTTTTCACACTTAGGTGAATGTTGTTGACAATTAAGAAGTGTCAGACATGTAAATGTACAAAAGATGAGCCTAGACTTTTTAAATTACATTGTTGTAATGAAGACTCCTTTGACTTTGGAGTAAGGAGGTAAGACAATGTCTCACTGTAGCTCAGGCTGACTAGAAACTCTGTGTTACCTGAACTTGGTTTGGACTCATGGCAATCTTCCGGCTTCAGCTTCCAAAGTAATGCAATTACAGCCATGAACTGCTATGCACAGAGAGACTTAACTTTTATTTTTCATATTGTACAAGATAATAAAGTCTCTTTTACCCTGCCTTCTCCTTATCCTCTTGTTTCTCCCCATCCCCATCAGATACCATGCACCATTTGCCTGGAGACACCTGAAACAGCCCTATGAGGCAGATTCCATGGATTCCTGTCTTATTGATACAGACCAGAGTTCAGTAAGGTAAGTCCTTTCTGAAAGCCACACAGGTCTTGAAGTGGAATACTAATTTTAACCCTTGTTTGTATTTAGGTCTCAGAATTTTAACTTCAATGAGAAGATGACATAGAATGTTAAAGAATGGATCTTCTGTAAGGTATAATTACTTCTTGCTGTGCAACTGCTAACATGCACAGCATAGCTCACGGTTGCAGAATCTTTGCTAGCCCATCATCATAGTGGTATGTGATTTTAGGTGTTGTCATGGTACCTTTTGATTAATTTTAAGTATTTAACTTTCAGTTTCCTTGAATCTGTCTGGACTTTTAGTTGAAATGAGATTTCTGATCTATTGCTTTTTATGCCATAGACTCGTAATGTTTTTGTTATTTATACAAAAAAAATTTAGAAGGTGGTTAGGGAAGAGGTGGCTCAGTTGGTAATGTCTGATTCATGAGCATATCTAATATCAGAGTCCCATTACCCATGAGAAAAACTAGAAGAACTACAGGTGGTGGTGTTCATCTGTATCTCCAGTGCTGAAGAGCAGGGAGAGGTGGGACACAAGCACAGAGCACACACACACACACACACACACACACATACACACACACACACGGACACACACGGACATGGACACGGACACACACACACATGGACACACAAACACATGGACACACACACACGGACCATACAAACACACGGACGCACACACACAGACGCAAATGTATACAAAGTGATATCAATAATCTTATTATAATAGACAAGCGACAAAGGTAGCTATAAACTTTTTAGATGAAGTGATCCCGGCAAACACTGTCCAGATTCTCTAAAGATACACAGTGAGAATTAGAAATGCAGTGGAGTGGAGTTGAGTTGGGAACCTGTGAAGAGACAAAGGTTCTAGTTTGTTTATTTTTTAACTCCTTTCTTTATCATATTTTTTATTTTACATACCAACCACAGCTTCCCCTTCCTTTTCTCTTCCTACTCCCTCCTACCACCTCCCCTCTACCACACACCCTACCCATTCCTGCTCTGTCTCCACTTAGATGGGGTAAGGCCTCCCATGGGAGTCAAAAAAGCATGGCACATCAAGCTGAGATAGGACTAAGCTCTGCTCCACCACATCAAGGCTGAACAAGGCATCCAGGATAGGGAATAGGTTACAAAGAACCAGGTCATTCATCATGGACAGGTCCTGATTCCACTGCTAGGGGTCCCACAAGTGAGCACGCTACATAGCTGTCGCCCAGATGCAGAGGGCCTAGGTTAGTCCCACGCTGGCTCCTTAGCCATTATCTCAGAGTAAAGGGTTGGGAAAAGATTTTTCAATCAAATGATCCTAAGAGGCAAGGCTGTATAGCTATCCTAATATCTAACAAAATAGACTTCAAATTAAATTAATCCAAAGAGATAGAGGACATTTCATATTCATCAAAGAAGAATCCATCAAGATGAAGTCTCAATTCTGAACATCTATGCTTCAAATACAAGGGCATCCACATTTGTAAAAGAAATATTGCTAAGGCTTAATTCACACATCAAACCCCACACATTAATAATAGGAGACTTCAACTCCCACTCTAGTATGTTTAGTAGGCACTTGGTAATGTTGCACCGGGGCTTTTAATCACAGCTGTGTTGCCCTCTCTGTAGTAGGTATGTAGCAAATGCTTAGATAATAAAATCAATTAATACATGAACCATCTGTGAATGTCTATATAACTATTTTCTTTTCTACTTCAAATTTCCACCATCTCATTCAGATGGATATATAATCAAATGCTAACATAAAAAGGAAATAAAGGTTATAAAATATGTTTACTGGAGCAGACTTAGACTTATGCATATGTAGGCAAGAAACATCAATTTATTTTCAAAAGACTCATTGGTTATAATGTTTATCTGCACAGTTTCAAATATGAATTCAAAGTCAAACAGAAATCATAAATATTGTCATTCCTTTCCAGGTATTTGTGGTTATCCAACTAACAATTAGATCACCCCTCAAAGTAGGTTTTCAAGTGCTTTTAGTATTTTTTTCCCTGAAAGCATTAACACCCAGGGTCAGCAGCCTTTGTGATGCTTGTAGAATGACAACCAAGTAACAAAATACACTGCATTGATTCGTCTCTTGCCATCAGCGTGTTCCGGGTACGTGTGGCAGAGATGTCAATGTGACAACTAAGCAGTGGACACTCTTCAACAGTGGAGTGTTTTCTTCAAGTCAGCTAACTTTCTGCAGTAATTGACTAAAACGGAGGGAGGGGGAGATTGCCTTCAAAGGGGGACCTTTACCCAAGTGATGACAGAGTCTCCTGATAATCAGAACAATCCAGCCTGCTCGCTGCTTTGTGTGTGCTTTATTGTTTTCAATTCTTTCCTTTCCTCTTGCCACTTAGGCTGACTCTCTGCGGCGTCGCAACCACTCTACCTTGTGCTCATGGTTACTAAGCTAAAAACATCTGAAGACACAGAATCACATCGTAGCATGTCTTTTCAGACTTTGGTGAGCTGCCGAAGAGAAATTTAGCAGAAACACCTTACTCTCTCCACTCCCTGCTCACCCAGAAGCGTACAATTTGCTCTGCTTAGCCTTTGGCCAGCATGATGCTTCCTTGTCCTGGCACATTGACCAAACAACTACGGAGGAAACCCTCTTCACTCTTGACTAAAATAAATCATTCTTCCTTTCCCTGAGGTTATTTCTTTCGTGTATTAGGTCACAGAGACAAGAAAGGCATGTTGTGAATCATGGGAATGCCCCTAAGCTGCTTACTCTGTGTCTCTACTCTTTTTGAATCCAAAGAAAACTGTCCTGGCTAAAAGGTAACTCCACAATTCTGGAGCCTTACTCCTAAAGGGAGACTTCTGTGAGTTGAGACTTTTAGTGACCCTTCTCCACTAAGAATTTCTTGACTATATTATACAGTAACACTGGAAGCAAATTACACTTGATTTTGTTAGCAGATAACATGATAATGAGACCTAGGCAGGAGAGGAATAG
Organism: Mesocricetus auratus; assembly: GCF_017639785.1. Taxonomy (NCBI): domain Eukaryota; kingdom Metazoa; phylum Chordata; class Mammalia; order Rodentia; family Cricetidae; genus Mesocricetus; species Mesocricetus auratus. The sequence goes on along the minus strand of NW_024429210.1, from coordinate 15,105,015 downwards.
CTGTTTCTTTTCTACAACTGTTATTTGCTGTTTGGTAATGGCCAAGGAAATACTCTCTCTACAGCATTTCCTTCATGCCTTCCTTTGCCTGTAGATCTAAAAAGATTCATTTATACTACCCCCAAGATTTTGTCAAACAGACTATTTCAAGTTTAGTTTCTCCTTAGGATTTTAAGTCTTTGTTTAAGTGACTCAGAAGAACTGACTTCTGCCTCAGGCAAGACAAGGCTACCCAGAACTGTCACTGGGTATTCTCAGGACTGTAAACTCTCACCAAAGAAGATGATAGTAACAATGATAAGAAGGCTTGGCTCCTAGAGGAAGCCTTGAGAACCCTCCCTTCTCATTTCTCTGGAAGATATGGACAGTGTTTGGACTGCTCCCCTTCTTACCCCCCCCCCATTGGTCATGCAAGTTTCAAAATGTTCTAAATGAAAAGGTACTTTACATTCATTATGTAGTAATGGCTGTTCTTGACTTCATGTTGGGAAGGTAGGGGTTCTGGAAATCTATGGATTTAGTGAAAGGTGTCTCCAAGTAAAATCCAAGATACAAAATAGATCTATTCAAGGAGCTTGATGACAAAGAATTTTCACAGTGGACTCTTTCATCCCTTCCTCAATCCCAATTCAACCTACCTCAAATCCCAACCACCTGACTCCCTCACTTAAAAAAGTTATCTTTATGTGCATTGGTGTTTTGCCTGCATGTATGTCTGTGTCAGGGTTCATATCTTGGAGTTACAGCCAGTTACTAGTTGCAGTGTGGATGCTGGGAATTGAACCTGGGTCCTCAAGAAGAGCAGTGTTTTTAACCGCTGAGCCATCTCTCCTGCCCCTCTTTCTTACTTCTTGCCATTGTTCATGCATTGGTTCCCAATGAGGCCAGCCTGCTAACTAGCCATGGAATGTCAGCCATGCCCATCTCTACATTCCTGCTTTCTTGCCCTATTCCCCATTTTCTGGCTTGTGTACTACTCATCATCTATGGTATTCTACCATGTTTGTTATTGTATTTATACTCCCTGGGACTGCACATGTCTTGAAGCTAGGACTTCATGAGCAATGACTAGATGTCCTGATTATTTATTGACTTAACATACACTTATTAGACTCTGTTCCCAACATTCGCTCATTTAATTCTAGCACTGAAACATAAAGAAAGTTCTCCGTGTGTGTGTGTGTGTGTGTGTGTGTGTGTGTGTGTGTGTGTGTGTGTGTGTAGAAACTAAGGCACAAGGCTGTGATTGTTGTCCTGTTCATGTAGCTGGTTAGTGGCACAAGGAGGAGACAGACAAAAGAACTATGATTCTCACTCTTCACTGTTACTCAACCTGGCCATTATTTCCTGACAGACTAAGTAAATTATAGAAGCATTCTTTCAGACTGACCCCCTTTTTAATCATTAATTTAAATGTATTTTAATTTGTAGATGTAAACATGAGATTATACACACATGTGGGCACAATGTGATATTATGATACATGAATAGATTGTATGGAATATAATTCAGGTTAAGCATTTCTATCTTTATGAATATTCATCATTTTTAGTAAACACACCCAAATTATTTTCTTTTAAAATATACAGTACTTATTATTACTTACAGTCATGCAACTCTTTGAAAACATAAAAACTTTTACATCTTCCTACCCAAAAAGGACTTCTGCACTTTAATTTATAGAACATTGTATTACATGGCTGCTCTATGTGGAGGCTGCATGTTTCTTGTAAGTGATGCCCTTTCTAAGGGACTGGCTGTCCAGAGAACACACATGGATATTCTGGACCATGCAGAATTGAAACAGGAAAGAATTATTTCTAGCAAGAGCTTTAGACACCATGGAATCAAACATACTACAAAAACTGCTCTCTCTTTGAAAAGGTGGGGTTCTGGTAGTCTTGAAGAAAAAGCACTTACCCCCTTCTCTGGTGACAATAATAACACAAATTAGTTAGCACTGGATATACTAAATAACAGGGTTGTTACTTGGTTAAAAAATAGAAAATGGGAAAAAGTAAATTTCTCTGATAGCAGACAACTTTAACCATCTTCCCTTCTTGATAAACACCAACAATAGTAATCTACCCCTCCACATACGTACACTTCTCATTCCTTGTATCCCAGTAGGAGGCAGTGTGTGGAACACTGACATATTCTCTGAAATGCTAGTGAGGAAGATGGTGATGATAACCAATCTCGTGGATGGTGGAAAGGAGTCATAACATCCATGGCAACAACATTAGCCGTTACTGGAATTGGAGCTGACCTATGCGGCATTGTGCTAAAGAACTAGTACAATTTTAAAGTTAATTTTCATAGAAATACAATAAATATCCCATCCAGGCTCCTATGTTGTAAAAAAAAAAGAGTGAGGGTTTATCTCAGTATATGTAAGACACCTAATCAGAGTCAGAAATTGACCCCAGATCTGTTGGACAGGAGGGTCTGTGCTCTGAGGATCTAATGATGAGAAGTCCGGTACCTGGGAGCAGAAGGATAGCCATCTCATGCAGTGTATATCACACCTTCACAGAGACGGTAGCTAATAAGAAGAGAGGAATGGTTGGAATGTATTATTATTGTTAACTTTTTCTGTTTCGTGGAAATGACACCTCATAAATAGTGGACAAAGATTTCTTCTACCTTTACCTGAGTGCTGACAAGATGCCAAGTGTTACAGTTGAGATGACTCTTTCAGACACCTTTGTCCTTTCCCTCAAGTGTTCTTTCCTTCCCATTGCTGTCTGATTGCTGTCTGATATCGATGCATCACACTTCCATACCAGATCAAAAGCATATGGAAGCTTGAACTTACTGACACTGTTCCGTTAAGCATTGCATTTAGAAGCATGTTGGAAGGTCAACTCTCTGGTTACTTATTTCTTGACACTTTGCTAACATGAGCTTTGTTCATTAGTCAAGGATATTAACAACTAGGGTTCAGCTTTCTGAGACCACATGGTACAGTCTGGGCCCACACATATTTCTAAGGCTTGTTAGAGTCTTTATTCTTTAAGAATTTCCCATTAATCTCTGACCAAGAGGTGCACTAATAGGTTAGTTAGTCATCAGATAGGAATCAGAACAAATCCTACAAATGCCTTTAACGCATGAAGATGTGCCCCCACTCCCAGCACAGGACCTTTCCCCTCTTCCAGAGCATCTCATCATGAAAGAATTAAAATTAAGACACAAAAGAATGTGCCAGATCAAATGCAAAAACGTAGGCTTTTCCTGTGAAAAAGAGGCCTTTCACAATCCTGCTCCCCCATCATACAGAGGGATCATCTTTGATCACTACCAAATTTTACCATTCATTGCTCCCTTCCAGTACACAGAGGGAGAAGACCACGTAAATGGAGATGCAAGCATGCAGATTATAGACAGCACTTGATATTAATAACAGCAATAAAAAATGTTTACCTAACTTGGGTAGATTGTGTGCTTAGGTATAACGTGAGTGTGTGTGTGTGTGTGTGTGTGTGTGTGCGTGTGTGTGTGTGCCTGAACACATGCACTCTCCCATGTCATATGAAAAGGCAATATCACAAGATCAGAAAATGCATTATGCGATTTTTGTATGCTATATCAGTCCACTTCTTGGCTGACACCCAAATCTATTGTGGCGAGAAAGTAATAGATGAACTAACTAGGGATTCAGACTTACTGGCTAGTGTCCAAGAAACATTAAAAAATTGAGCATTGAACATAACAAGTAGGATGGTGCATGCAAATTTAGATGTCTTATTGAAAACAGCACACTTATTAATATATTAGACTTGTAGACGTGAGGGTGTTTTAATACCTACTCAGAAATTACTCATGGGTCGGCTTCACAGAAATATCATTTGTGTAAGTGTGAGCTGACAGAAATGGTGCCAGGCATAGATGATCATGAATGGACTGTAAAAATAAAACTGGACTGCCTACACTTAACAAGAATGTGCTGGACACTTAAAAACTGCTGAGAGTATGTCTCTCATCAAGCAGTTTTTTTAAACAAAATAAGTAAAAATTTTAAAAAGAAAACATATTAGGCAAAGTAGGTATTGCATTGTCAATGCATCCTGTATTGAATGTCTGAGAACAAGGCTTGAAAATATTCTTCCATGTGTATTATATATTTTCATATTTATTAGGGTAGAATTTTATATATTAGAATTTTCCATTTTAGGGTGTATAGTGTGATGAGCTTGAGTAAATGCAGAAGCACACACAGATACAGTCACACTCAGTGTACAAAACATTTCTATCCTACCCCAAAGCCCTCCTGATATTTTGTAGTCAACGCCTTTCTTGCCTCTAGCTTCTCACACATTTTTGTCCCAGGGGAATTGCTTTTTAAAAATGTTACATTCTAGTATGGAATAGGATGGAAGGAAAAGGAAGAGACTAAGTAAGGAAGGAAGAAAAGAAAAGAATAAAGAAGAAAAGGAAGCAAGGACCATTTAATGGAATCATGTAGTAAGTAATCTTACCTGATGCCTGATAGATTCATCCTTGTAGTTTTATGTATCAGTAGTTCATACTTCTGCCTTTCTGATAAGTATTCCTTTTCTTTATACATTAACTATGTGATAAAACTTTTTATGTTTCAGTAGTGATTAGCAGGTATTCTATAGGTGTTAATTCATGTTGTGCATCATAAAGAAATGCATTTTTATTTTTCTTGAGAGTAGAATTCCAGGCAAGCAAAATTTTGAATTTGCATGAAACTGTCAAAGCATTTTATATGATTGCTTTATTTTGTTTTTTTTTTTCAGTATGGTGCATGAGAATTTGCATTGATCCACATCTAATTTGGTACTTGACACCATCAAGCAGTTTTTGTAGTTTTTATCATGACTTCTCCTTAGCTGAATATCTATCCATGTTGCTTCTGTTGTCCACTGAAAACAAAACACGTTTTTGTCTTATTGAAATTGTTCTTTCAGCTCTAACATTCTGTTTTCCTTATCTGTTAAATGCAGGGCACCTCCCTGTATTTTGTGAAAATAAACACAATTTTATATGGAAAACAATTTGACATAGTGCCCAACTGTAGGTATTAGACAAGTAATGTTACTCTACTGATCTTACTGGTAGTCAAGTCCTATGTCAGAGTACTTATGATTCACTTAAAAGCCAACTTTCTTCCAGCTAATGCTTTATCACATTAATTTATCATCTTACCTGATCCTCAACTTACTCGAAAAAGAGCTAACAATAACGAATCATTCATTGTAGGACAATAGATAATAAAGTAATCCTCAGAGATATCTTCATGATTTAAAGAAAGACAGATGGGTAGTGGGAGTGTGAGACAGTGATGGGTGGGTGGTAACAGTTATCCTATTTCTCCAACTTGCAACCCTAAGAGAAAGTGTGTATTTGAGGTCCATGTTCTGGTCAGGAGTACCAAGTGATTTTCTGGGGTTCCACATGACAGCCTTAGGGAATCGAGGCAGGGGGACTGCATTTTTTGAGGCTTAAAAGAATGCAATCAAGATAGAGGTTTGAATGACCAATAAACAGATGAAGGGGGAAAATAAGTGTTCAGCTCCGCTAGTGATTAGGGAATGCAAATTAAAACTAACACAATACCATTTTTACAACTCTCTGAGTGGCTAAAATTGAAGTCTGATAACAAGGGATTTCAACAATGTGTGGAAGTAGAAATTTCCATGCTTTCTTGATGGAATTTTTAGATTGTTAAAACCATTTTGGAGAGAATTTGGGTACAGATAAAGAGCAGTGCAGATGTCTATCTGCAACTACAAAATAGCATGAGTTCTAAGCATCTAAGTTGAAGAAACTTCCCCATACTGTAAAGAGACAAATGAAACTTCCCCATACTGTAAAGAGACAAATTCAACAAACCTACATGTTTTGGTTTTTTTCTAGATGTTTCTTTCTCTACAGCAATATACCATGGCCCCATCTGCTATAAGCTGGCCTTCTCTGTTTCTGTTGGGAGTATCTGAATCATGGGATGGTCTTCAGAACCTATGTAAATTCAAGGAGATAATCTGCACTCTTCAGGCAAGGCAGAAAGAGTCTGCTAGACATCTTTAAGAAGCAGATTGGGAAATTTAGATAATTTCTTGTTGAAGTGCTTAATATCTGGTGATATGAGTACTTGAAATATATTTGAAATGCCAGTTGGGAGAGGGAAAAATGCATTTTCTGAAGTATAACCTTGACTCACTAGAGCCCTCAAATAGAGTGTATGCACCCTCTGGTTCCCGATCTGAAAGAGGGAAATAATCACACCATAAGTTCATATTAAGTAGTGGTTAAAAAAATCAACATACCTTGAGTAGCAACCTCTGTGCCTTCCCACTTCCATATGAAGTATTAGAAAATGACTATTGGCATTTAGCAATTTAGCATTCATCTTAGGGTCTCAAAATCACCTCAGCAATTAAAAATATTTAGTTTGACTCAGTATGTTAGTTAAGTAATACAAAAAAATTTAAATAATGTCACCAGATGTAACATATACTGGATTTGGTAAAGTCAGATATAAGTTACCAAGAAGAGCATAGAGTTTATACATCTCCATTTACCATAATTTCAAAATTACAGATAATATATATCAATATCAAGGCTATACTCATACATTACTAGAAGTAAGATTTTGAGGAATATTATTCCAAAGATATAAAAAAAAAGTGTATGCCTTTCGATTCAACAATGAGAAGTAGATAGCATATCATTCAAAGAGGCTTGCTGGAAGGTCTTGCCACAAAACAGAACATTGTGAGAGTATAAAAATTCATAGTGGAGCCAGGTGTTCGTGGCACATGCCTTTAATCCCACCATTTGGGAGGCAGAGGCAGGCGGATCTCTGTGAGTTCAAGACCAGCCTAATCTACAGAGTGAGTTCCAGGACAGGCTCCAAAGCTACACAGAGAAACCCTGTCTCAAAAAAACCAAAACAAACAAACAAACAAAAAAAGCACAACCAACCAACAAAACAAACAAACAAACAAAAACCCCTAGAGGGGGAAGGAGTAAATTATTGACATCTAATTACTTGAACATAATACATATTCTTATTATGCAAATTGAAAATAATATATTAATAAATTAAGGTATGATGTAGATATAAATGTGTTTATGGCCAATGCTTGAGAGTGTGCCAATTTATGAATTCAGTGAATTTTAGGGAAGGAGGAAAACAGTGTCTCATTTTTGTGGGTAATTTGGAATTATGAATAAAGTTATATTTCTTTCACTTTTAGCATCTTATTAACCTTACTTTGGTCTGTAATTTTAAGAGACATGAAATAAAGCACCCCATTTCGTGAGAATATGGACATGAGTTAAAGAGTGTCTCAGTAGTTATCTACTGTGAATTTTCTGCAGGTATTTAGAGCAAAGTAGATCTTACTCTTTCAATGTAGCTACTGTTTCTTCTATAAATCACATCACTTTTTACAAAGCAAGAAACCTCATCCTTCTTTTCCTTTGGCCTCCAGCAGGTGGGATCACTGACCTAAGATAAATATCTGCTCTAACTTACTGCTGTTCCTTCAGCTAACCTTTCAAGTTTGTATAATCTGAGGAACTTCAAAAACTAAATAAAATCTAAAGATGGCCTTCTAAGCAGGAAGAGTATTCCTAAGCTCCAGTGGCTCTAATTGTTACATGCAAATTGTTCAATAAATAACATTGGCCATAAGAAAGAAAAGATATTAATTAAGGGGAGGATTTAGGCTGACTCAGTCTCATACATGAGACAAAAGGTTAAGTAAATGCCAAGGCCGCTGTGCCTCTTCAAACAATGAATATTAGTTTTAGAATCATTAATGTCTGCTTAGAAAACAGAGTCATACTGGAGAGACTTGCATCCCGAAACAGCCAAGGCCAAAGCTCCTTCTTTTCAATCTGAAAGAAATCATTGTCCAATCAAGGGGTGAACATGTGCAGTTAGGAGTGTGAGGTGAGAGGAGAGGTCTGCCCCACATGTGCAGCCTGATTGAGATGATGCTCGTCCTGGAGTACGATAGCATGCACAGTTAGTATATGTCAGGAATGTACCATAACACTGGATGGCGAAAGGCAGGGATCACTGAAGGCAAGCAGCGCTGCCACCTCTGATGCAGGAAGAGCAGAATCCCAAGAGGGAGTTGGGAGCTACTAGGGATGGAGTCATGGCTGCATGGCTGTGCCTTTGGCCAGGCAAGGCATCCCTAAGGGTGGGGAGAGTGTCTGCCGGGCACATGACACTGTGGACTCCCTTTGTTATCTCTGATTAGTTGGGCCTGGGTTACTTTCTGTATCAATCCTGGGAATTTGGCCAGCTAAACTTCATTTTAGCTTCCTTGTCAGAGAACTGCTCTGATAAGATGGAGATGACAAGGGTCAGTGATGCCTATATTTGTATGAAGTTTATAGATCTAACTTATACAGCTTCCATTCTAAATACTGCCTCCACCATGCCAAACAAAACCGTTAACATGAATATTTCTCCATCTCAGGCATTGAATTTATATTTGCATATCAACATAAATGAGCTATATATTCAAATATTAATATTATTTAAGTATTTTTGTGATAAATTATTTTATAATTAATAGTAATTTGTGTAGAAAATATACTTAGTATGTGAGTTTTTTAATCCCTTAAATTTTGCCATGAGCAGTACCTGTGTTATTAAAAACTATAGGGGGAAGATGACACAGTTAAGTCAGTAAATACCTGCTGCACAACCAAGTGCTTTTGTGTGGGTCTTTAACACCCCCATAAATGCCAGGGTGGCTAAGTTAGTCTGTAACTCCACTAATAAGATAAACAAGGGCAGATACTTGTGACTCACTGGCCAAACAGTCTTCTATCCAACCAGTGAATTACAGGTTCATCAAGAGACAAGGTGGAGAGTGGGGAAGACCCCCAATGCACATGCACTTGTACATGCACACACATTATACAAACATGTGCATTTAACACACATACGCGTGTGCGTTTGTTTAAGACAATTTAACCCATTGCACCTAGTAATTTGACCTACAGTATTGACTTCTGCAATCAGATGTTTCTTTAGCTAAATATAGAAAATAAAAACTTTAATTTCAGTGTAAATATGTCACAGTAGACTCTGCGTTAAGGTTTTCCTTTTTTTTTTAATTTGGAGGACTCCTAAAGAGGGACAAGAAATGCGTAAAAAAGGGGCTGAGGAGCGATGAAGTAGGCACAGACTGTCAGTCCTCAGCCACCTGACAGGACACGGTCAGTGGGAGTCTCATGTAGGTTCTGACCCAGTTTCTCCACTTTGAAAATTAAATGACTCAAACTTCCTCCCTCCTTCACATGTAAAACTCTCTCAACCACAGGAGTATTTTTTGGAAATTAAAACCTGTGAAAGGAAGCAAATCAACAATAAAAGAGTCATTTGACAGAGATAAAATAACATGTGATGATTTCAATATCTTTAAAGTATGATAAAATTTCAAAACACTATTAATTTTTTATCTACAAAATGCCATGTCAATATTTGATGGAGACCATTTCCTCTTCTTACTAAAAGGCCCTTATTGAATGCTCAACTCAATTAGCATGATTTAAATACTAAATATATGTGTATACATATGTGATATTTAGAAAATGTACACACATATTATTATTGTGTATCATGTATATATAAACCTAAGTACTACAGATATGTATTTCAGATATGATTTCATTTGCATATGCATAACTCTCAGCTTATGTCTATGCATGTGTGTGTAAATATCTGCATGTGCAGCCTAAACACATATGGATAGAGCATGAAGTCCCAGATATATATGTGTGTATGTACATGTGTGTACACATTCTAGGCAATACAGAATTGAAGGAAGGAAAAAATTTTCCCTGAAGAAATCTTCTGAGATAGCTGTCAGCCCATGAAACTGGAATGTAGGTCAGTTCAAAATGAGCTGTTTTGGTTAAAATCTTTGAAGGTGAATCTAAAACAAGCTGTTCCTATGATGAACTACTTTGTATGAAGAACAGTTCAACAGGGAGTTGGTTGTATGCACAGAGGTGACCATGGGTGTGTAGAATGTTAGATCTGACCAGAGGTCATGAACCCTTTCATAGAGACAAGCAGGTGGGAAGGGAAGTCTACCTGTGCTCCTACAGGGTGGAGGGCTGAAAAAAACAAAGTAATGCATTGAGATGAGTGGAAGAAGTAGAGTTGAGAAAACCTGCGGGAACTTAAAAACAAGAAAGACTCAATGAGGGCATTGCAGATACACAGAGTGAAATAAAAACAAATCACAGAAAGTGGTAGAGGTAAAGACAGAAACATACAAACAAAACCTCAGGACTCCATTCAGGGGACAAATAGAATAAAGTATAAAAACATAGAAGCTAAAGTATAAAGTAGAAGAGGTCAAGGAAATACAGAAAGTCAAGAGCAAAAGTCCTGAGGTAAAGATGACAGAGGAAACACACTGAGTGAGACAGCAGGCACAAAGTGGCCAGAAAGCTTGATGGCTTGAGAAGAGAAAGACAATGAGAGAAAAGAAAAATGCAAATAAACTATAGGAGAAAAGAGAAGACAAAAAACTATGCTAAACACACACACACACACACACAACACACAAATCATTGTATTAAAAGTTCCTATTCTCGGGACTAGAGAGATGGTTGAGTAGTTAAAAGTATATACTGTTTTTGCAGAGGACATTAGTTTGGTTCACATCATTTGCGCCAAGTAGCACACAGCTGCCTGTAACTCTCCATCTCCAAGGGATCTGAACTCCTCTGACTTCAGCACACAGTAGTACTCATGTGTCAGAGCACACCATCCTGCATCCTTTTTCTTGGGTATCCATCCATCACTAGTACCAGCCTGCAACATAAGCACTGCCTAATGAGCAAAATAAGGAGGCCACATTTCAATGTTTGGCGGGAGCGTCGATATTACCGGCATGTTTTGGTATGACAAGAACAGGTTTGTAAGAGATAGTAATAGTTTTATCGTCATTATTTATTACATTATTATTATTATTATTAATGCATTCATTTATATACTATACTAGTCTACAGCTACAACCTGGAGGAGAAGTGTCTCTCCACAGTAGTGCTGAAAGGTGGGATAGAATGGCCTCTTGGTGGAATCGATGCTGTGAGGCAAGTCTTCCACTTGACCCTTGCATTGCTCTTCTCAAATACAGCCCTGACAATAGAAGTTGTCACTATACCAGTGAACCCTTCTTTTGTGAGCCCTGTATTTAGAGTAACCACCATGTCCTATTTAGATTTTATGCAACTCTTTTTGCCCCCAAATATCTTCATCCCCAAATTATCCATCCATCCTTCTAGGCCTAACAACATCTCTAATAAAATTAAATTACTTGGTTATTGCAGATGAAGTTTTTGGAAAGCAAATGGGCCGATCAGGTCCTTGGATTATTATGGCTACCAGTTTAGTGTTTCACGAGATTCCTAAGTGTGGGAAAGAGTGGGCTTCTGTTTCGTGGGCCTTTTCTTAGGCTCTTTTCCTTCTATTTGCAAGTTTGTCTTATCCAACTCCAGTGTGTTAGTTTTATTTTATTTTACTTTATCATTACTATTTCTTAGAAACCTGTTTATTTTCTAAGGAGAGACAGAAGGAGTGTGGATACAGATGGGAGAGGATGTGGGGAGGAACTGGTAGGAGTGAAGGGAAGGGACACCATAAACAGGACATATTATGTCAGAAAAGTGCCCACTTTTAATTAGCAGAAAGAATGTGAACAAAAAATTTTAAGTCTCAAAAAAGAGGAAAGAAAGAAAAAAAGAAGGGGGAGGGAGGAATTAGGAGACCAGCCCTCACTCTTGAAAGCAGTTTACAAAATGATGCCAAATATTTTAGGATTCCTCCATTTCTTTTTGTGGTCATTCCCCTTCTCTCTACACAAGTATACATATGAACATATTCACCAAATTTAAATATCCTGGGTAAATACATTTGTCCTTTCCCGAATCTCCAAAGTCCCTGTAATACAGATGCAATGTTCCTGGCATGATGCACATTGTGCAGTGAGAGCTGCTGTTTCCTACTTAAGTAGGCACTTCCGGTTGTAGCCTAATATCTTGGTCCTGTCATTTAATGAAGAAATTCATTGTTGCAGTTTGGATTTGTGACATTCCTTTAGTGTTAGGGCTTTGGTCATTGCCTTGGCACTACTGGAAGACTGTAGAGACCTTAAGACATGGGGCCTACTTACAGTTTTAGCCCATTGGACCAGTGCTCTGAGGGGATTGTGGGATAGCAATCTCTTGTTTGTGCATTGCACACATGAAGCAGAAAGGGATGCTCTATACATGCAATCCGACATGTTACACTGCCTCTCTATGTACTCAACCAATTATTGATTTTTATTTCCAAAGCCGTAAGCCAGGTTAAATCTTTGTTTTCTATAAGTTGATTTTATCAGGTATCTTATTAAAGTAGTGGATAGCTGACTAATGCATCCATATACTTGTTACTTAATCCAAAAGCTACCATAGTTATCATTAGAAGTCAAGGAAGTACTAGGAGGAGACAAATAATTTCAGGGGCTTTTTGTTTATCAGAAAAGTACTCAGATCTAGCACAGAGAAACTGGTTATTATTAACTAAAGGAACCTCCATCCTGAATACTACATAAGGTACATAATTTCTTTTTTCATTTTTCATTTTACTTCCTGGTATGGAGATGAAGTAGAGTCCTAGCCGTCAAGAGTTTATAGTTACTTGACAGACAAAGATACAGTGATCAGTACTCCTGCTTGATGAGTGATGTTTCCTGCCACAGAACATCAATGCTGCCCACTTGGAGCACTAGGCAGAGACAGGCACACTGGACAGGGCCTGCATGAGTGTTCAGTAAGCAAACTTTTCTCAAACTGAATGGCAGTGGCAACGGAGGACAAGTTGATGTCACTATAATCCTCTCAGAGGATGGAAAAAAGCCTGCTATGCAAGGAAAAAGTGAAAAAGGAAGTAAGCTTTATCTGGCCATCACATAAGGCTGAGATTAGAGCTGTTGAGAAGACATAGTGATTCAGCCCGGTGAAACAGATGTGCTGGTTCCAGCATCACTTGGCAAAAAAAAAAATTCTTTCATGGTAAGAAAAGATGCTGCATGTACTCTATATTCAAAATAGGTTAGAGAACCCAGTTTGAATTCACTGAAACTGTATCTGTTACTTCATTCCAAAACCGTAAGGAACACCTAGAAAAACGAAAGTGAAGTGGCACTTGCTATGTTGTTGGCTTTGCCTTACAGTTCTCTCTCTCTCTTTTTCCTATTCACATTCAGGTGGATAATATCTCCCTACTATGCAAAAATAAATAGATGATAGATAGGTAGGCAGGTAGATACATGACAAATAGATAAATAGATAAATGATAAATAGATGATAGATAAATGATAAAAAGGGGGTTCAGAATCAACCCTGAGACCATTCTTTTCTCCTACTTTCATCTAGTTTGCATCTAGGGTTGCACATTCTTTCTGAATGTCACACATCCATATCTTATTTTTTGTCTCCCATCCACTACTCCTGAACTTGCACCCTGAGTCTTCAAACTCTTGACTATCTATAAGCTTTCCTAACTAAAAACACTGATTTGTCTTTTTGCTTTCTGTCAACAATGAGCTCTTCACCCAACCCAACAACCTGAATTCTGCCCATAATTTAAAAATCTTGACATGTTCTATATCCTGGTTCTAGGCTTACTACTCCTGTGTCTTCTTGATCACTAGCCCAGAAAAGTCAGTTTTCCATTCTTGCCCAAGCTGGAGTCCCTGTTTTCAGTTTCGCAGGGGCTACAAATCTCTGCGCCTGCCTATGGATCACATCTTTGATCAGATTCCACACCAGCTGTTAAAAACTTTCTTGATCACTATAAGGAATCAAACCAACCTTCCCTTGTATTCTGTACTCTCAAAGACATATAAACCATGCTACTAATTGGGTCCTCTCTGGAATCTCATGTCTGGGTCAGTTCCTACCAAAGCTCTAGTACATGCTGGAAATTGTGAGAAATAATTTTAATTATGTCATATTAATAAAGTCACACAGTAACCCCAAGTGTTAGTATCCAGTTTTCTGATGAGAAAACAATTATCAAGAGAAGATAGAGCCTAGAGGCACTTATTCACCCAGCTATGGTATGTCAGTCTGTGCTCTCTCCACAATGATGTCCTGTAAATGGCTTGACAAAGGAGCATACCTGGGACCTCTTTAGAATGCTCAATGGATAGACTGACTTGTCAATAGATTTGTTGCAGTTTATACTTTATAATAATGAAGTTGAACCAACTATAGAATCTAAGTGCCTTAATATATTTTACATTCTTCAGATGAAATAAATATTCTCAGACATGTAGGAAAGCAGATTTGTCAATGACTGGAAAGGAGAGTTCTCAGAAATGACACATGACCAAGGAGACATCAGCATGCCCTGCCACTTCTTTCCTCCTCACCACTGATTTTGGGGTTAGGGTACTGACCCACAGCCTCTAGTTTATACTTTGACAAAGAAGATGGCATCAACAAGCCTGCGGACCCATATGGGACTGCTCTTTTGAATCTAGCCCCCGACTAAAGCTTTCCACCATTCTGCTGCAATATAATTAGCTGCTCCCAAGTGGCCCCTGATGACAAGTGTTGACCTGCTAGTCAACCGCTGTGCCAGAGGGAAGGAGTGGCAGGTTCTGTTTCACACAGGCTCCTGTGGATGTAGAAAAGTCTTCATTATAACCAGACTAGAAACAGGGGACTTGGGTATCTGAGATTCCTCAGAACACTGAGGACAGTTATGGCTTGCTGTAAGTTCAAAAAGTTCATATCCTCACAGCCAGTGATTAAGGAAAATTTTCTCAAACCTCAGAGGTTCTCTGAAGATTGTGGCTACTAAGAATGTCAGGCTCTATGATGAAAGATAACTGAAGTCGGGTTAAAGAATAATGTTTGCATCTTAACTGTGTGGGTTCAAGAAGCTGCACCCCACTAGAGTTAGCTAATATTATGCAAGCTTTGAAAGGAAAGATGTTTTTGTGTCTAGGATAACCTAGTGAGAATAAAAAGTCTGATTTGATGAAAAGCCTCTGGTAAAATTAGAACCTGTTTCTGTGCTTGTTCAAGGAAAATGGAAAGTAATGAAAAATAAAAGAGTGGCAAAGGAATCTTGAAAAACTCATGACGAGATGGCAATCTAGAATTCAATAGAGTTGATTTCGTCCTTCTTTGTGATTTCATCAGCTTTTTTCTTCTTCTTTCTACATCTTTTTCTTTCTGTATCTCTCAAATAGAGACGCCTGCCTTCTTACTCATTAAACTCTTGAAAGAATCCTTTTATAGATGTGTGTAAAAGCCTTCGAGGAAGAGGCCCTGCTTTGGAGGAGACTTTGTGCATCTGCAGTCCATCAACAAACGTTACCTGGGACACACTTCATTCAAAAAGCTAGGAGCTATGGACAGCTGCTGATTTTAGGTAAGGTTCCAGAATTTAGACAGACAGATGCCATTTTTGTACAGGGATGTCATGATCTTTAAACCATTTATTTTATCAAGAATCAGGAATAAACTTGAAATGGGGACCGGAGACTCTGGCAAGTTTAAGGTAGAAGACCTGGAAGGAGCTGATCATAAGGTAAGACTGGAGTGTGTCATCTGCAAAGGACACAGGTGCTGCTTAAGTGACACTAAGAAATGAAGAATTTGAATTAGCGCAGCATCCATTTGTTCACTAAATCTAATGTGTGCTCTGTCTTGTGTTCTACAGGCTTTGGAGTATAAGCACAAATCAGAACTGAAAACACAAGCATTAGAACCAAGGTGAAGTGAACCTTGGAAGTATAAATCCTCGGCTTTCAGAGAGATACCTTTAGGTCATCACTGAGTCACCCAGGATGCATTATGCTACAATCTGCCTGTCTCTGAGGGTTCATGTCTGATCCCTATATATGTTTGGAACAGGCCAGGGATTCAGCATCTAAATCTGGAAAGGTGTAGATTATTGAAACATTACCATGGTGCTAGTGAGAACTTGTAATAACTGTAGACCAGCAACATTAGCAGACTCTGAATGCACTCTGT
Source organism: Mesocricetus auratus (assembly GCF_017639785.1). Lineage (NCBI taxonomy): Eukaryota > Metazoa > Chordata > Mammalia > Rodentia > Cricetidae > Mesocricetus > Mesocricetus auratus. The sequence goes on along the minus strand of NW_024429210.1, from coordinate 15,088,968 downwards.
AGAGTGGATCTCCATTCTGCTTATGACACTGAGTAAATCATGTCCCTCTGACTTTCAATGTCTGTGCATGTGAAAACAGGCATCACAATCCCCTCATTCACATCCATTGTCTGTGTTCTCAGACCCACTTCCTGCCTGGTGTCAACATTGCAGGGCCTTACCCTGCACACTGTTGACTCTGTTGTCTGCCCAGGGGAGATGCTGGTGGGAAAGTGGAAGACACTGTTACCAAAGCAACTTATTTATTTTGGCATAAAATTCCAGAGGGCTCAAGGACCATTGATTATTATGTGGCAAGGGGACTTTTTTTGTGATCCACTCTTCACTTTCTTCTAAGCTTTCAATCTTGAAGCTTACTCCTGATGGTATATTTTCTCCAGAATGGCTATACTACCTAAACCTCTCCTAAGAGTGCCACCAATGAGGAACGAAGTGTTCAAATGCTCAAGATTATGGGAGACCTATCTAATTCTATCCACACTGCCCACTGCCATCACCTTGGTATTCTTAGAAATGCCTGGATTTCTCTGCTTCTGATTCCGTCTAGACTTTTGGGACTTACTTTCCCCCTTCTCCTACCAGCCCCAGGGTGTCTAATCACTGCCCAACTCCTGTATAGCCAATGTTAAGAATTGCTGTTCTCTGTCCTCTGACTTCTCAGGTCTCTGCCTCAGATCCTCCCTGTGTAGACTGAGAAAGTCACCCTTTCTTCCTTGGTTACAAACAAACTTTCCTTATAGAATCATTGTGAGGAACTATGGTTGTCTCTGACCTTAAACATCAAGTAGAACCCTGGACAAGTCCTTAAGTGTTCCTTCCTTTGCAGAATATGTACAGACACAAAAGAAATACTAGCCTTTCATTAACTCCTCCAGGTATATCACACTTCATTGTTCACAAACTCTATGTGACTTTGTTTTTATTTTGTGGTGACAATATTGACCTATCTGTGCCATTTGAGGTTAATGCTAGGTAGTGTTTGGAAAATAACATTTTTATTCCTCCGGTACTCACAAATCTAATAGGACAAGCTGGTCCTGCCTATCACCTATGGGGACAAGCTGGTCCTGACCACTGCTTATGGCTGAGAGAGAGCCTGATGTGCCCAGTGTGTATACTGAAGGTAGTTTGTGAGAGCTTCTAGATAAGGGTACAGAAAGGATAGGGAGGCTGACTTTTGAGATCTCACAGAACATACAGAGCCTCTGGAGTCTCCAAGGTCTCCAACTTACCCTTGTCCCTTGTCGTGATGCCAGTTCAAAGCCTGAGGCTCACAAGATTTTAGGTGTCATGGAAACTATAGTTAGACTAGAGCATGCTTGCCATAGTTCAGTTGAAAATGGAAAATGATGACAGTTTCTCTTTTGTCCTGTTTACTTGACATAATGAAGCCTCTGGCCTGGACATATGTGACCAGAATTTTATATGGTGAGTTCTGAACATCACTGGTAGCAACTGACTTTGCTGCCAAACTGTGGAGTAATGGAAGCACACTTAAATTCAACAGTAAAATAAAACCACAATCTATGTGGGGACCTGCCAAACCAGAGCATTTAATAGCTCTCACCTCTTACGACTAAGTATGTTGGCTGAGTCACCAAAGGGTTCATAAGAAAATGAAGACTTTCTATTTCTAGTAATTAAGTTTTCTAAATCTTTCATATTTTCCTTTGATTTTCTTATGTATAGTTCTGACCCTCAAAGCTTGGTTGAAAATTGTATGTGTGTGTGTGTGTGTGTGTGTGTGTGTGTGTGTGTACATGTGCACACGTGCATGTGTGTGTACTTCCGACCCCCTTGGTAAATGAAGGTCAGTTATTTGTATGAACCTAATACCTAGAATTTATCCTTAGCCTTTGATTCTCCCCTTCTCCAGATGGGAAATTGTAAGTGTTTGTACTAAAGTCAATGGTCCAAACTTGGTCACTCCTGTTGGTCTTCCTTGAAAGGAAGGGATTTCAAAAACGTTGCATCATTCCTAACAGACACCAAAGTCAGATAGCTGATGGGTGTTCAAATCGGAGTGCTGGCTCTCTGCTCTAGCCCCGATGAACAAAACTTACAGAGTGTGTGAAATGATGATGACGTCTAAGACAGCAAACGGGCTAGAGCAGATGTGAAGGGTGGCACTGTTCCCCCTCTCAGCTCCGCAGGCTTTCCTACTTGAAGATCTGGTGACATAACTTCCTATGGTTTCTCTTCCCAGCAAACCATTTCTTTCCGCTCTCCCTTTCTTCCCTTCTTTCTTCCTTTTCAGGTTGCTTCCATCTGTAACGTCTGCAATAATCACAGTGGTATTGTTGCTTAGGCAGTTTTGAGAGTCAGAAGTGGGCTATAATTGAAGAGTTCATTACCAAGATCACTTGGTTCCCTGATTACGGTGGCAAGGTGAAATATTTATCCTCACCAAAAAGCTCCGCACAGCCATTTTCTAAGTCACCCACTTCTCACTCTTTTTTTTATTTGAACCCCGATGAGCTTGTCAGCAAAATTAAAGGTATGTCATTCACACCGTGCCTGCATTGCAAAGGACTATAAACCTGCCAACCTCTTTGATGAAATAAAAGGGTTTTATTTATGATTCATGTAGGAATATGAGGTTATTTTTATTCCGTCAGTACACTAATAATCAGACGAGGGCTCGGGAAATGAGGAGCCCACTGACAGGGAAGACTCTGATAAAGGGGAACCCTCTAGGGTGTTTGCCCCTCTTTGTAATCTTTTTTCCTAGTGTGAGGTTATGAGCCTGGCAGAGTGTGAGCCAGCTATGAGGCTTGGCTGCAGGAACAAAGACCGTTGCAATTTGGCAGCACTTGGGATGCCATCCGATGGAGGGGTGGGGGAGCAGTCCCTTCTACGAAAAAAAAAAAGTTTGTGCTCCGGCCTCAGGTTAGCAATTTGGAGTCTCCTAGTTTCCTGTGATGTCTCCAGTTCAAAAGATAGCCTATCCTCTAGCCTGCACTCCTACTGGGCATTCTAGCCAAAGTTAAATAAAATAATAATAATGTAAAAAGATAAGTAAAAGAAAAGAAAGAAAGCAAAGGCAATTGGCCAGGTTCCTTCCACAATCATTAACCATTTGTTCCTATCGCCCAATGTCCTTGGTTAAGGTGATTTCACTTCAAGGCAAACAAATGTGGCTGAGTACATTTCAAAGGACACCCTTGCCTTGTTACTTCAAATGCTCCCATAATTTGGGGCTCCTTTCATCTTTGTTCCTGCTCTAGGAAGTACTTGGAAGTTATTTTAATTCAAGTTAGGGGTAAATTCTCCTTCTTACCCATTACTCCCATTGAGATGACCTCAAGCGATTCTGAATAGAAGTCATCACAGCGTGGACGGGGGCAGCATCAAGGCCGTGGTTTGTTCAGTAGTGACATCTTGGCAGAGTAGCACAAAGCCAGACAATCTATTGAGGATGAAGGGCAAGGAAGTTCACTGGAGGAAGGAAAATAATACTAATCCTTTATTCAATAAGCAGCAAGTAAAATGAGGTGCTTTCTTCTCTCTCCCAAAGTTAAGGAAGGGAAAAGTGTATTCATAACAGCACCACCAGTTCAGAAGGTCAGGTGGGTGTTGGGCCCTCGGGAAAGCCGCCAGCTGATAACGCAATGACTGTAAAGCATACACACTGCACATGCACCTGTTCTCTTCACCTGGGGAAGAGAAGTCTGGAAAAGCAGACATCCTGGCTGGGCCTTCAGAGTCCAGCCTTCCTTCCCCACAATCTGTTTCTCACCGCCACGGAACAGTGTTTTTTCTGAGGATTGTTTTGCACCATGGCCTACCACCTGCTTTAAGTTGCATCAAAGTACTCCTCCCAGTTAATCTAATCCCTGGAGGTGTATCTGCAGTGGTAAAATATAAAAACCCTGGCTGCACCCTAAAGTAGAGGTTAGGGCACTGTGCCCTGAGAGGCAAGCATCGGCTTTCCCCAGGGTCTGTCTGTGGTAGAATGTGGGTCATTTTCCCCTTTCCCATTTCATTACTGGGAAATAGGTGGCAAGGTCTTGCTTAGTAGCAATGTGATCAGGAGATGCTTTCGAGACCCTCTCCCTGTCTATCCCACCCCCACCACCCTTGTTTTCAGTCCGTAGTCTATAAGGTAACCACTGGTTTGAGAGAATTGGTGTATGGAAGCACTCTTGACCAGACGCCTGTGTTCTAGCTCCTGTGGGCAGTAGTGTTAGCATGTGGCCTCCTCTCTGTGCTGCAGTATCATCTATCTAAGATCAGAGTGTCTAGCCTGTTTGTTTGACTGCTTAAGCAGCACATGAGTTTTTGGTTGTGAGTGTGTGGAAACGAATGAAGTTTGATACAGAGTTGAGCTGTTTTGAGTGTAAAATCCTACACCCATAAACACAACATGTGCCAAACTGATACCAAAGAGCTTGGTTCTGGAAATGGCTTTTCATTTACACCAGCAGCTGCCCTTTCTCTTGACACTTCGTGGATAGGAAATCACCAGGAATGAGGAGAACCACACCACCATGTTATGCTTAGGACCTCAGCAGACTTCTATAAGAGAAAGAAATGCCCTCTACTGTACTATCAGGCAAAGTAACTGGGGGGGGGGATCACACGTGCATTCTAGAATGACCAAGACTATGGAAACTAAAGGTCCTACCTAGGCCTATATGTGTTTAAAAGTTTTTATTATATGTGTTTATTTATGAGTTTAGGGTGTGTCCATGTGAGTGGCGTGTGAGTGTGGAGGTCTGAGGAAAATGTGTAGGAGGAGTGAGCTTTCTCCTTATCCCACAAGGGGCCCTGTGGAGGAAACTCAGCTTGTTAAATTTGGGGCAAACCACCTTTGCATGGTGGGTCTTTTCCCTGACTCACATGCAACATTGAAATTACACAGAAATGAGGAGTCCTTCAGTTAGCACCCACGAACTAAACAAAAATCTTTTATGGAGGCTGGGGAGACTGCTCGGTGCTTAAGAGTGCTTGCTGATCTTGCAGAGGACTGACATTCAGTTCCTAGCACCCATGTCAGATGGATCACAAACTCCTGTAACTCCAGCTGCGGGGAGATCCCAGGCTATGGCCCTGGGGCGGCTACACTCACACATATCCACTTGCACACAATCCACATAATTAAAAAAAATAACAAAATTAAATCTGAAAAGATTGTGGAGGAATTGGCTGATAAATTAAACATCTCTCCAGTTCCAAAGTGAGGTCTTCACACAGCCTCTTTCACCAGGGCAAAGCCTGGGATTCACAAAGTAGCCCTGCACCTTTATTCCCGCAGCCACGGAGCACATCTCTGGATCTGGAGATAGAGCCGGTAGCTGCTCTGCTAGCCCAGATTTCGTTCTCATGGAGAAGCAAGGTTCATTATGCCCTCTCTATCAGCAGTGAGGTTTACAGCTGAAGCCATAAGAGAGATCCGTGTGAAACATGAGCCAAGAGAGAGGCACTGAGTTTTGCCATTAATAAGCCCTCTTTGGGGATCTGGCATTAGCGAGATTCAGCGGATCATGGAGCACAGGGGGATCATTTTTACATGATTACTCTAAATTCTTAAACCAGAGGCTTAAGAGAGCGGCTTCTCACAAAGGCAGCTGTGGGAATTGTTGAATGATCGCTACAACACTTGCAGTGGGTTTAACCACTCCAGGTAGCTCCACGTGGCTCCCCAGCAGGTCTCAGCTACCTGTTTTCCAGGGGAACAGACAAGGGAGGACAGGACGTGGTGTCCTGAGGAGGGATTTCCTCACTCTGTCAGCCTTGGGCGCTCCTTCTTAGCACATTGGCCAGTTTTGGTTCCCTCCTGCCTCTGCTGTAAGATGAGCTTAGCTTCTCCAGTGGGCTGTTTTGCATTATCTGCATGTTGGACCGTAAGGACACCACTTGTCCACAGAAAGGACTGAACTTACTGCTTGGGTTCTCCTGTACAGGTTCTGGAAACAGGCTCAGAACTCCCTGTCAAATAAACAGGCTCCTACACTCCGATCAAAAGCATCTTTCTATTTACAAAACCAATGCTTAGAGTTAGAGAAGATACTGTTGTCATTTCTTGTCTTTCTTTGATCCAAAATCCCAAAGACTCTTGTATCTATTTAGATCTGTCTCTGAATATGTGTTTACCATTTACCCACAGGTCTCCTCACCCCAGACAGTATTGGGGGAGTCCAGTGGCTCAGAGCAATGGCTATCTGCTTTCATTCAGAGCAAGACACTGATAAAGCAATGCCATTTGATTAGGGGAAGCCAGGCACATCCTTCTTTCTGTCTCTCAAAGTGATAAAGACTTAGAAATGAACCAAAATCTCTGTACACCTCCAACATCTGAAAACCAAAGTGCATTTCTCACCTGGCTGTAAGTGTGAAAGGTATTTTGAAACTTATGGGCCAGTTCCTAATGGCACCTTGACTTAGTGTCTTGCTTTTTCAAAGGTATGTATCATCCCCTCCCACTGAGAGACTCAAAAGTAGGGACCTTGTTGTATATGGCTCTTGAACAGCCAGGACTCTTGGCACAGCCTGAGATAAACTGTCTTGCAGACTAAATGACTACAATAGGGATGCAATTTTGAATTTTCAAACATTACTCTTGTTCTCAATGACATTATTTGAGAACTTCAAAGTGTTTGGAACATATTATATATAACTATTTAAACTGCTATGTACCGAATCATCTCAGTTTCCCCATTCATAGGTTGAAATAATAACTACCAACATAGTCATATCAAAGGAGGAAAATGAGGTAGAAAGGACTGGCGTTCTTACATAAAGATGAGAAGGTATCAGAGATGACTTTCTCTGCACAAGAGCAAGCTAAGGCTAAGGGAGATGCTTCACCAGATATCAGCTCAGCTGGCTCCTTGAACATGAACTTTACTTTCCAGAACCATAAGACAATACTTCTGTTCCTTATGCCCACCTAGACTCTCTTACCTTGTTATGTCAGCTTGAACAGTAAAATGCAGACACCTGCCCATTTTGCTAAGAGTTCTATTAGATGAGTGTCTAAACAGTGTCTGAGACAGGAGTCAAATGTTTGTGTGTGCTTCCATGTGTTGGTGCCCAGTTCATGCTACAGCCGAGGTATGAAAAAACACTGGAGGAGAAATGTCCAGAACAAAGCTCTGGTGTTAAATATTACATATATATATACATATACATATACATATATATGGCTCTGCTTGTTAATCTATCCAAGGTAATCTCTTAGCAAGTAGTGGGAAGAGGAGGACAGCTGACAGTTTATTCACATAGATCAAACTCTCAAAATAAGCCATAGGAAGAAGGGTGCTATGTAGCTGTCAACTCTCCTGAATGGATGACATGTTTTGTTTCTCACAGATCCTGCATATGTGTGTAACATAGAGAACAATCCAGAATTGTCCCCTCATAAGTAATAAGAGGAATGATAACTATTAGAAGTAGATTGGTGGTATATAAAATAAAACTAATAGTCTACATCAAGACTTTTTTTCAGATGAAAATAAGACTTAAAGGTAAGAACAAAATATAAAACACTGTAAGAAAATGTAGTGCCAGATTTCTGCTTGCCCACTCTGGCATCTCCTGGCCTGAGGACTGCAGGCAGGAGGAGTCGTCCCCTGCAGACCAAGCAATCAAGAGTCTGTAGAGATCATTAGGCTACTCCCACCTCCATTCAGGTGACAAGTGAGCTTCTGCCCCTATTGCAGGCCTGACTTCTGCTTGCCCACTCTGGAAACTTCTGGCCTGGAGACTTCAGGCAGGTCGATTTGCCCTGGGTGGACCAAGAAACCACAAGTCTGCTGATAGCACTGTGCTAGTCCAACTGCCATCCTCCAGGAGAGGGAGTGCCTCAGACCCACCTATACCTACCTTGAGACTCACCAGGAGAGGAAGAAACCCACCTTCACTCACTGAAAGAAAGGATGGGAAGACAACAATATAAGAACGCATTCAACAAAAGAAAAACCAATATGACATCACCAGAGTCTATGGACTCTATGCCAGCAAGACCTGAACATCCCAACACAGATGAAGCCAAAGAGAATGACCTTAAAAACAAATTCATGAAGATGATAGAGACCCTAAAAGAGGAAATGAGAAAATCCTTCAAAGAAATGGCAGAAAAGACAAACCAAAAATTCCAAGAAGCAATTCAAACAGTGCAAGGTTTGAAAGCTGAAATAGAGACAATTAAAAAAAAAACACAGTCTGAAGGAATGTTGGAATTAGAAAAGATGGGTAAATGATCAGGACCTACAGATGCAAGCATAACCAACAGAATGCAAGAGATGAACGAGAGAATTTGAGACATTGAAGATACACTAGGAGAAATAGATTCATCTACCAAGAGAAAAATCTTAAGTCCAACAAATACCTAACACAAAATATCCAGGAAATATGGGACACCGTGAGAAGGCCAAATATAAAAATAATAGGTATAGAAGAAGGTGAAGAAACACACCTCAAAGATGCAGAAAACATATTCAACAAAATCATAGAAGAAAACTTTCCCAACCTAAAGAAAGACATGCCAATGGAAGTACAAGAAGCTTACAGAACATCAAATAGAGTGAACCACAAAAAATTTCCCTCGTCACATAATAATTAAAACACCAAACATTCAGAAAAAGAAAGAATATTTTTTTAACTTTTTTTATTAATATTTTTTTTATTTTCCATTTTAAATTTAGATAAGAAACAAGGTTGCTTCACAAGTCAGTACGAGGTCCCTCTCCCTTTCCCTCCCCTCCTCCCGTGCCCTCCCCCCATCCCCCCCCGTTATCCCCTCATTCCCCCAGGGAGGGTGAGGCCCTCCATGGGGGTGTCCATAGTCTGTCATTTCATATAGGGCAGGGCCTAGACCCTTCCCCAAGAGTTCAGGGTGAGAGTGCACCTCACATTGTTCTATGGGAGTCCAGAGACCGTGTGTATACTTGGGATGGGTACTGATCTGCTGTCCAAGGCTCAATAGATTACCTAGGCCTCCTCACTGACACCCAGATTCAGGGGGTCTTGATCAGTCCCATGCTGGATTCCCAGGCTGATGCCTGGGATTCAAGAGTTAACCTTTGTCTGGTCAGCTGTTTCTGGGGGTTCAACCAGCCCAGTCTTAATCCCTTTGATCATCAGTCCTCCCTCTCTGATACTGGCTTTCTTGAGTTCAGCTCAGTACTTAACCAGCCAGTAAATGAAGTTTCTGTTTCCCAGACTCTCTGGCCATAGGATTGTAGGCTGGCACTCCCCAGATCTATGTCTAAAATCCATATATGAGAGAGTACATGCCATGTTTCTCTTTTTGTGACTGGGTTACCTCACTCAGGATGGTTTCTTCTAGTGTCATCCATTTGCCTGCGAATCTCATGATTCCATTATTTTTTTCTGCTGAATAGTACTCCATTGTGTAGATGTACCACATTTTCTCTATCCACTCTTCGGTTGAGGGACATCTAGGTTGCTTCCAAGTTCTGGCTATTACAAATAAAGCTGCTATGAACATAGTGGAACAGACATCTTTGTTATATGAATGGGCATCTTTTGGATATATGCCTAAGAGTGCAGTTGCTGGGTCTTGTGGTAGGTTTATTCCCATTTTTCTGAGGAATCTCCATACTGCTTTCCAAAGTGGCTGAACCAGTTGGCACTCCCACCAGCAATGGAGGAGTGTCCCCCTTTCACCACATCCTCTCCAGCATAAATTGTCATTGGTGTTTTTGATTTTAGCCATTCTGACAGGAGTGAGATGGTATCTCAGAGTTGCTTTGATTTGCATTTCTCGGATGGCTAAGGATGTTGAGCACTTTCTCAAGTGCCTCTCAGCCATTTTAGACTCCTCTATTGAAAACTCTCTATTTAGTTCTGCAGCCCACTTCTTAATTGGGTCCTTTGCTGTTTTGGAGACATGCTTCTTGAGTTCTTTGTAAATTTTGGAGATCAACCCTCTGTCAGATGTGGGATTAGTGAATATTTTTTCCCATTCTGTGGGCTGCCTTTTTGTCTTGCTGACTGTGTCCTTTGCCTTACAGAAGCTTCTCAGTTTCAGTAGGTCCCATTTATTAATTGTTGATCTCACTGTCTGTGCTACTGGTGTTATGTTCAGGAAGCTGTCTCCTGTACCAATTCGTTCAAGGGTACCACCCACTTTCTCTTCTAAGAGGTTCAGTGTGGCTGGATTTATGTTGAGGTCTTTGATCCATTTGGACTTAAGTTTTGTGCATGGCGATAAACATGGATCGATCCGCATTCTTCTACATGCCAGTCTCCAATTATGCCAGCACCATTTGTTGAAGATGCTTTCTTTATTCCATTGTATATTTTTAGCTTCTTTGTCAAAGATCAGATGTTCGTACGTGTGTGGGTTAATACCCGGATTTTCAATTCGATTCCATTGGTCTGCCTGTCTATTTTTGTGCCAATACCAAGCTGTTTTCAGGACTATAGCTCTATAATAGAGCTTGAGGTCAGGGATAGTGATACCTCCAGACGTTGCCTTGTTGAACAGGGTTGTTTTGGCTATCCTGGGTCTTTTGTTTTTCCATACAAAATTGATTATTGTTCTTTCAAGGTCTGTGAAGAATTGTGCTGGGATTTTAATGGGGATAGCATTGAATCTGTAGATTGCTTTTGGCAGGATTGCCATTTTTACTACATTGGTCCTACCTATCCAAGAGCATGGGAGATCTTTCCATTTTCTGAGGGCTTCTTTAATTTCTTAAAAAGAAAGAATATTAAGAGTAGTAAAGGAAAAAGGCCAAGTACCATACAAAGGCAAATCTATTAGAATTACACCTGACTTCTCCATGAAAACTCTGAAAGCCAGAAGGTCCTGGATAGATGTTCTACAAACACAAGAGACCGCAGATGCTAGCATAGATTACTATACCCAGCAAAGATTTCAATCACTATAGCTGGAAAAAACAAGTTATTCCATGAAAAAGTCAGATTTAAACAATACATATCCACTAATCCAGCCCTACAGAAAAATACTGGAAGGAAAAACTGCAATCTAAGGAAGTTCACTACACTCACAAAAACATAGGCAATAGATAATCCCATTTTACCAAAAGTCAAAAGAAAAAGCAAGGTAAATCCACACACAATAACAACAACAAATCAAAACCAAACAAGAATTAATACTCAATGATCCTTAATTTCCCTCAATATTGATGATCTTAGTTGCCCATAAAAGACACAGGTTAATAGAATGGATATGAAGACTGAATCCATCCTTCTGCTACATACAAGAAACCCACATCAACTTCAAAGTCAGACATTACCTCAGGGTAAAGGGTTGGGATAAGATTTTCTGATCAAATGGACCCAAGAATCAAGCTGGTGTAGCTGTCCTAGTATAGATAAAGTTAGACTTCAAACTAAAATCAATACAAAGAGATGAAGAAGGTCATTTCATATTCATCACAAGGAAAATCCATCAGGAAAAAGTCTCAAGTCTGAACATCTATGCCCCAAATACAAAGGCACCCACGTTCATATAAAAAAACTTTTACTAAAACTCAAATCACACATAAAACCTCACACAGTTATAGTGGGAGACTTTAACACACCACTCTTAACACTAGACAGGACCAGAAGACAGAAACTTAACAAAGAAACAAAGCAACTAACAGAGGAATGACTCAATTGTGTTTAAAAGATATCTATAGAACATTCCATCCAAAAACAAAAGAATATAGATTCTTCTCAGCGCTACATGGGACCTTCTTTAAAATCGACCACATACTTGGCAACATAGCAAACCTCAACACATACAAAAAAAGTTGGAATAATCCCCTGTGTCTTATCAGACTACCATGTATTAAACTTAGAATTCAATAACAACACAAATTGCAGAAACCCTACAAACTCAAGGAAATTAAACAGCACACAATTGTACCATTCCTGGGTCAAGGAAGAAATAAAGAAATAAAAGACTTCCTTCCTAGAATTCAATGAAAATGAAGACACAACATACCCAAACTTATGGGATACTTTGAAAACAGTACTAAAAGCAAAGCTCATAGCACTAAGTGCTCATATGAAGAAACTGGAGAATAGTCACACTACAGAATTAACAGCACAACTGAAAGCTCTAAAACAAAAAGAAGCAAACTCACCCCAGAGGAGTAGACTCCTGGAAATAATCAAATTGAAGGCTGAAACCAATAAAGTCAAAACAAGGAAAACAGTACAAAGAATCAATGTAACAAAGTGTTGGTTCTTCCAGAAGATCAACAAGATAGACAACCCTTTTTCAAATTAACCAAAACACAGAGAGAACATGCAACTTGGCAAAATCAGGAATGATAAGGGGGACATAAAAACAAACACTGAGGAAATCCAGAGAATGTTCAGGTCAGACTTTGAAAACTTTTACTCCAAAAAATTCAAAAATTTAAAGGAAATAAACAATGTTCTGGATAGATATCAATTATGAAAATTAAAACAAGAACAGATAAGCAATTTAAACAGTCCTATAACCCCTAATGAAATAGAAGCAGTCACCAAAATTCTCCCATTAAAAAAATTCCAGAACCAGATGGCTTCGTGCAGAATTCTACCAGAAATTCAAAGAAGAGCTAATACCAGTACTCCTAAAATTGTTTCACACTATAGAAGCAGACAGTTCATTGCCAAACACTTTTTACAAGACTACAATTACCTTGGTACCCAAGCCACACAAAGACACAACTAAGAAAGAGAACTACAGACCAATATCCCTCATGAACTTGATGCAAAAATACTCAATAAAATGCTGGCAAGAACACATCAGAAAAATCATCCACAATCCCAGAGATGTATGGATGGTTCAACATATGAAAATATCAATATAATTCACCATATAAACAAACTGCAAAAGAAAAACCACATGACCATCTCACTAGATGCTAAAAAAGCCTATGACAAAATCCAACACCCCTTCATGATAAAGGTCCTGGAGAGATCAGGGATAAGAGGAACATACCTGAATATAATAAAAGCAATATACAGTAAACCAACTGCCAACATCAAAGTAAATGGAGAGAAACTCAATGTGATACTTCCAAAATCAGGAACAAGACAAAGCTGTCTACTCTTTCCATATCTTTTCAATATTGTCCTTGCAGTTCCAGCTAGAGCAATAAGACAACAAAAGGAGATCAAGAGGACACAAAGTGAAAAGGAAGAAGTCCAACATGTGTTATTTGCAGATGATGTGACAGTTTATATAAATGACCCAAAAAACTCTACCAGGGAACTCCTATACCTGATAAACACATTCACCAAAGTGGAAGGATACAAAAATCAGTAGCCCTACTATATACAAACGATAAATGGGCTGAGAAAGAAATAAGAGAAACATCACCCTTTACAACAGCCATAAACAATATAAAAGATCTTGGGTTAATACTGACCAAACAGGGGAAGGACCTGTATAGCAAGAACTTTGAGTCTCTAAAGAAAGAAATTAAAGAAAATACCAGAAAATGGAAAGATTTGGATATGTAGGATCAACATAGTAAAAATGGCAATATTGCCAAAGCAATCTACAGATTCAATGCAATCCCCATCACAATACTGGCATGATTATTCATAGACCTTGAAAGAACAATAATCAACTATATCTGGAGAAACAAAAGACCCAGGATATCCAAAACAACCCTGTACAATAAAGGAACTTCCAGAGACATCACTATCCCTGACTTCAAGCTGTATTATAGAACTATAGTCCTGAAAACAACTTGGTATTGGCACAAATATAGACAAGTAGACCAACGGAATCGAATTGAAAACCCTGTTATTAACCCACACAACTACGAACACCTGATTTTTTACAAAGAAGCTAAAATTATACAATGAAAAAAAGAAAGCATCTTCAACAAGAGGTTCTGGGATAACTGAATGTTGGCATATGGAAGACTGCAGATATATCTGTGTCTATCACCGTGAATAAAACTTAAGTCCAAATGGATCAAATAACTCAACATAAATCCAGCCACACTGAATCTCTTAGAAGAGAAAGTGGGAAGTACCCGTGAAAGTGTTGGTACAGGAGACTGCTTTCTGAACATAACACCAGTAGTACAGACACTGAGATCGACAGTTAATAAATGGAACCTCCTGAAACTGAGAAGCTTCTGTAAGTCAAAGGACACAGTCAACAAGACAAAATGGCAGCAAACAGAATGAGAAAAGATATTCACTAACCCCACATCCGACAGAGGGCTAATCTCCAAATTTACAAAGAACCCAAGAAGCAAGTCTCCAAAACACCAAAGGATCCAATTAAAAAGTGGGGTACAGAACTAAATAGAGAATTCTCAATAAAGAAGTCTAAAATAGCCATCAGGGAAATGTGAATCAAAACAACTCTGAAATACCATCTCACTCCTGTCAAAATGGCTAAAATCAAAAACACTAACAACAGTTTATGCTGGAGAGGATGTAGAGAAAAGGGAACACTCCTCTACTGCTGGTGGGAATGCCAGCTCTTACAGCCACTTTGGAAATCAGTTGGCGTTTCCTCAGGAAAATGGGAATGAATCTACCACAAGATTCAGCATTTCCACTCTTAGGCATATACCCAAGAGATGTACATTCATACAACAAGGACATCTGTTAAACTATGTTCATAGCAGCATTATTTGTAATAGGCAGAACCTGGAAGTAACCTAGATGTCCCTCAACTGAAGAATGGATAGATTTAATATGGTACATTTACACAATGTAGTACTACTCAGCAGGAAAAAAAAATGGAATCTTGAAATTCGCAGGCAAATGGATGGAATTAGAAGAAATCATCCTGAGCGATGTAACCCAGCCACAAAAAGACAAACATTGTATGTTCTCACTCATATATGGATTTTAGACATAGAGCAAAGGGTTACCAACCTGCAGTACATACCACCAGAGAGGCTGAGAAACAAAGAGGACCCTAAGAGAGACATACATCGTTCCTCGGAGAAGGGAAAAGGAACAAGATCTCCTGAGAAAATTGGGAGCATGGAGGGAGGGAGAGGGAGCTAGGAGAAAGAGAAGGGGAGAAGAGGAGGGGAGAGAAGCACAGGAGGGAGCAGGAAGGTTGAGTCAGGGAAGAATATAGGAGAGCAAGGAAAGAGATACCACAATAGAGAGAGTGATTATAGGTTTAAAGAGAAATCTCACACTAGGGAAATGTCCAGAGATCTACAAGAATGACACCAACTATCAATCTAAGCAATAGTGGAGAGGCTACCTTAAATGCCCTTCCCCGATAATAAGATTGATGACTATCTTATATGCCATCCTAGAGCCTACATCCAGTGACTGATGGAAGCAGAGGCAGACACCCACAGCTAAATACTGAACTGAACTCCTGGAATCCAGTTGCAGAGAGGGAGGAGTGATGAACAAAGGGGTCAAGACCAGGCTGGAAAAACCCACAGAAACAGTTGACCTAAACAAGGGGGAGCTCATGGACCCCAGACTGATAGCTAGGAAACCAGCATAGGACTGAACCAGACCCCCTGAATATGGGTGTCAGTGAGGAGGCTTTGGCAATCTATGGGCCCTCTGGTAGTAGATCAATATTTATCCCTAGCATAGGAATAGATTTTGGGAGTCTATTCCACATAGAGGGATATTCTCCCAGCTTAGACACAGAGGGAAGGGTCTAGGCCCTGCTCCAAAGATATGACAGACTTTGAAGATCCCCCATAGGAGGCCTCACCCTGCCTGGAGAGCAGAAAGAGGATGGGATAGGGAGTTAGTGGGGGGCAGGAGAGGAAGTGAAGGAGAGGGAACTGGGATTGACATGTAAAACACTGTTGTTTCTAATTTAAATAAAATATGAGAAAAAAAGAAAATGTAGTGCCTATTCATATAATTTTGAAGTAGGTAAAATATTTTCAATGTGAACTTGAAAATATAAATGATTTTTAAATTATTTTCATTTTCTTTTATGTATTTGGGTGTTTTGCCTGCACGAGTCTCTGTACCACAGGCATGCCTTTTGTTGTCAGATGCTTCAAGAAGGCACTGAATCCCCTGAAACTTGAATTACACATGGTTGCAAGCCACCATGCAGGTGCTAGGAACCAAACCTGGTTCCTCTAGAAGAGCAGCCATTGATCTTAATTTCTTCACCATCGCTACAAATCTGAAAACAAAAATTTTAAAATCTCATTTTGCTAGATTTTACCTTCTTAAAAATTAATAATGCATAACAGTAAAATTAGGCCAGTAAAATAACTGTGAATAGTTTTAATTGTTTGGAATACATTTACAAATTAGTAATCATCAGAGTATCAATATATTTGATGTCTAATTATGTATCAGACAAAATGTTAATATTTATTGTAGCTCTCAAAATGCTGTGCTAGTGTGAAGAGTTAAGCTACTAAGAAGAAACAAATGATGCTGTTATACAGTAGGTACAAAATGTGAATAAGCAGTTGAAGAAATCAGACTCTTAAATGGAAAATATACAGTAAAAACAGAAAAAAGTTTCATTCTTTCTACAAGTCAAATAACTGCTCATAAAAACAATAAAAATAATTTCCTATATCAGAGCATATGGAAATAGGTTATTTTAAAATTATAATATCCAGATTGGCAGGGGTGTGTTTCCTCACTTTTCTGAAGAGATACTGAGAGAATACATGAAGAAATATTCCTTGGAGATGTTTGACAATTTATCAAAGCCTTAAAAATCTATTACCTGCTAACTTGGGAGATCCACAATGAAGAATTCATCCTTTGGAAATGATCGAGCAAATTGGCACAGAAATGTTCACAAGTGTGTTCACAGGTAAGAAGCCTGGGGATAAAGGAACCAATCTACAGTAGGTCACCAACTGATGAATTGGCCAGTAAACATGGCGATGAAAATAATATGGATTACAGTTGTAGAGAGGAGTGATGAGCAAAGGGGTCAAGACCATGCTGGGGAAACCCACAGAAACAGCTGACCTGAGCAAAGGGGAAGCTTATGGACTCCAGACTTATAGCTGGGAAACCAGCATAGGATGGAACCAGGCCCCCTGCACATGGGTGTCAGTTAGGAGGCCTGGGCAGTCTACGGAGCCCCTGGTAATGGAACATCATTTATACCTAGTGTATGAATGGACACTGGGAGCCCATTCCCCATAGAGGGATACTCTCTCAGCCTAGACACATGTGGGAGGGCCTAGGTTCTGTCCCAAATGATGTGACAGACTTTGATGATTCCCCATAGAAGATCCTTTCTGTAGAGCAGAGGAGAGAACTGGTGTTGATATATAAAATAAGACAGTTTCAAATATAAATAAAAAAGGAAAACATAATATGGATTAGTTAAATATCCAGGACATTTATGATATGATGATAAGTGTAGAAAACCAATAGAGATTTATACATATGTGTTTATATAACGTGTTCATGTGTGTGTGAAGATTATTGAAACACAAACTTCAACTTAATAATATAGGTCATCAAAGGATGATTGTGGATCATGGCATGTTTGAATTTATCTGCAATCGAAATTTTTGACAATGATCTACTTGTCACAGAAAATAGCAATGATGAAGAGGGTGGGATGAAAGGACACAGAAGTTCCTTGGAAAAACATTTTTGAAGTGTAAGCAGTGCAGTTGGTGAGCCAGGGACCCCCTGCTCGGGGCATGGCTCATAACGACCATCTGCAGCACATCCGTTCCGTGGCTTTGCCTCAAGTGCGGATGCCAGAGCCCATCTCAGACCTTTGAAGTCTGAATCTCTGGGACAGAGCCATTTAGCAGGTTCCCGAGTGCTTTTTTTTTTCCTGCACCGAGTGACAATTATAAACTAAGTGACTTCCTATCAATGCGATTGGTTATTAGCACGGACTCATTAAGGTTCCCAGGGGATGCTGCTCAGAGATTCCTGGTTGCAGGGAGGAAAGCCCTTTCTACCCTTTCTTGCCTTTTCCTAGTTCCCCTGCCACCATTTGTAGGTCATTGGATTTACCCTCACCTCCAAGTCTCTCGTCACATAGTGAATGACCCTGGGCGCATTCAAAAGACAAAGTGGACATCTCCCATAAGAAATTCACCCCACAAGATGAAGAGAAAGCTACTTGGGAGCTTGTCAAGGCTGGTGAAGAGAGACAGCTTCAGTCTGGAAGTGAGAAAGGTGCCAAATCTCCTAAGCTCCTTGGGTTGGAATGGAGTGAGGGAAAGAACGAAGGAGTGAGTTCTTTGTGAAAACAGCCAGGTTTCCAGGGATGTGGGAAGCCAGAACTGTGTTTCTCATACTTTTAAGCCCAAGCTTTGATTCTGCTAGTCCTCCAGACTTGGTGATCAAAATGATAGCTGAAGAGCATATTTGTTCCCGGGTACCACAGTAGGTCTGTTCTAGCTAGTACCCAAATGCTTTGGGAAATTACCAGCAGGTGGTGCAAGAGTCTCCGAGTCACTGAACAAACTCTCCACGTGGCTTCCGCTCTGGGGAGTCCTTCAAGGGCCTTTCCTTCCTTCTTGCAAGCGCCTCTCATAATCCTTACATGGCTTCTCGGTGCTCGAATAATCACAAGGGAACAAGAAGCGTCTTTAAAACGCGTTTTGTACCTTTTAAATGTGTTAAATATAAATGTAGAATCAAAGAAACATGCATTAATTATGGAACTGTGTTAAGAAAAGGGGGGGGGGGGGCAGAGATCCCAGTGCTAGCATACCCAGCAGAAACACAACGCTTTCCTTATTGGCAAGAGGCAGATAGGAAAAAAATTAGCTGAAACCTTTAGGGGTTAATGGCCTTTACCTCCCACCAAAAAGAGGAAGACAATGAATTTAGGGAGAGGGCTATTTTGGGAGAAGAGATTAAATAAATCCAAACTGAAACCCTAAAGGAATGAGGAGATACGTGCTTAGCCAGAGTCTGAGTTAAACTGAGCGAAACAAGGCTTACGGAAGAACATGCAAAAGAGAGTTCCCAGAATGCTGTTTGGGGTTGCTTTGCACAAAGGACTGGCGAGAAAATGGCTTCAGAAAGCTCCAGAGAAGCTGAACAGATCCCGAGTGAAGGAAGACACACGCGAGCAGAAAAGACTAAGGCTTGGTTTGCTTGAAACATGAGGGAAACTTCTTCCAAGCTGTCTTTGTGGGTCTCCGGCAGCGCTGGCAGAGAAGGGCTTAAAAACAGACAGGAAACCCGAGTATCTGCATATTCATGTCACATGCAAAAATTCAGGTGGAGACAGCGATTGATTTCATCATCCCAGGGTTTCAGTCATAGGTTCAAGTTCAAGCTCCGATATATAGAAAGCCCATATGGATATGTAGCTCTCCCTGTTTGGAGTATGTGCATACGCCTGCTAACAGCCCTGAAAACGGTTCTGCAGTCTTATGTAACAGAAATCTGAAGGAAACTAATAGAACTAACTCGTCAGAACATAGTTCTGGGAAGAGTGAGATCTTCCCCTATTTCAGGGACATTCTCATATATTCTGGCAAATAAACCCTATAAGGACACAACCATGATCTCGATGTGATAGTGACTTTGAAAAACTCACATGAACACTATTGTCTATTATGTAAAGGACACAAACGCAGAAGCCCTGGTCACAGTGAAAAGCCAGGTGTTCTTAAGGCAATGGTAGAGACTATATATCACACACAAGGCAGGTGGGTTGAAACGTGAGTTCCATTCCTCTCCCATTACAGAAACTACATCATCTTACAGACTGAGTTGTTGGGAATGTGACAAAACTTGGCTTGTTTTTGAAATTAAGACTTGTGGTGATAATGCATGCTGATGGTCACAGTGGTGACAGAGCACAAAACAGAGCAGAAGGCGCCAGCAGACAAAGACTATACTTTAGATTATGAACTAGCTCAGTCTTTGTGGGTTGTATCGTTGTCCTCAGTGGCAGACCCAAGAGAATGTGAGCGCTGGTGCTCCAGCTTGCATTACTTCCCCTTACTCAGAGGAGAGCTCTAGTGATGCACAGGCAAACACTGGCTGAGGGAAACACTACACACAGAGGCAGCAAGACAGTCCCTGTCACACAACTTCAATTTTCCTGACTCTCTTCTGATTGAACCTTTCTCCAATTTCATGTAACAGCTGCCACCCATTTTTATGATGAAAACTGAAGGTTACTTGATTATATAGTCTTCATAGCATATATGATCCTCTGAGACACCCCCATTTAAGCCATTTATTAATATGTTTCTCTTGGATATAAATTAAATGGTCATTACCTACTTTTGGGGATTTATGTGCTGAAAATAATACAGGCACATAGGAAGGTCCTCAATAAGCACATCTCCATCTCTTTACGTCCTATACTGATATATAGACCTTCTTTTTCTGCAGGTAAGAGTAGGAACTCTCAGAAAGTTGAAAATTCTCTCTAAACTTCTCATTTCTTCTCCTCCTCTCCCATCCCCCTGCCACTCCTGCTGCTGCTACTGTAAACCCCTAAAGTGAGAGTGTGACTTGACAAGCATCCTCAGTCTCAGCTTCGAAACTGCTTCTAGGCACTACAGTTTACTGAGAGAGCTTTCTGAACTCCCAAGTTCATGGTGCCCTGGGTAGTGCATGTGGAATGGAGCCTTCAGCCTTGTCTAACCACCTGCCCACCTTTCCTCTTAGAGTTTTCTCTCTTCCTGCTGGTCAATGTCTTCACTATCTACTTGTGGTCCCATTTCTTCAAAGGTTTTGCCTATTGGATATCTATTGTTTTGTAGTAAGTCCTGATTAAGTTTAACAGGTTATAACAACAATGTCTGTTACCTCTCGATCTGGAGTGAACAGTTGAGGGATAATTTAGCTGGATGCATTAAGGCATGGTCTCTTCAAGGTTGTCATCAAAATGAGGGCCCAGAATCTGTGGTGTCACAGTTCTTTATGGAGAGAGTTGCTTCCGAGCACACTTTATGTGCTGTTCACAAGGTGTTCTCCCTCAGGGACTCCCATCCATGGCTTCACTCCCCTTTGACTGCTATCCCTAAGCTGCCTACTGCTCCTGGAGGTCTTTCCCACCAGGACCATGCAAGAAGAGACAGCAAAAGAAAAATCCAAAACCATAGAATTAACAATCTCTTGGGATATATCTGTCATTTTACTGTATTTCATTAATTAGAAGCAAGTTAGTATTCCCACCCCATGTGTGAAAGAAAGGGATGACAAGAACATGAGGATAAGGCACAAGGATCATGGAACCCTTTACAGCTCTGGACACCAAATTCACCCTCTTGACACTTTCTTTTTGTCATTTTCTGCCACATAGAGTGAACTTCTTCACAGTTTTGTCCTGAGCCCTCTCTCCTCTCTCCAGCTTCCCTTTGTGTCTGCAGATACCCCAAAGTTCATCAACTCTTCAACAGGATAGCTCTTCAGGTCACCTGTGTCCCACTACTCCATTTTTAATCTCATTCAACTTAGATGTCACATAGTCACCAAGTTTCATATAAAGTGGAAGCCAATGCTTTGATCTTTACTTTGTTTCACAGTATAAAACTTTAATCTCACCCAGAACTGTGTGCGTTTGTATGTGTGTGCATGTGAGTGTGTGTATGTGTGTGCA
This sequence comes from Mesocricetus auratus, assembly GCF_017639785.1. Classification (NCBI taxonomy): domain Eukaryota; kingdom Metazoa; phylum Chordata; class Mammalia; order Rodentia; family Cricetidae; genus Mesocricetus; species Mesocricetus auratus. The sequence goes on along the minus strand of NW_024429210.1, from coordinate 15,067,511 downwards.
TGTGAGTGTATGTATGTGAGCGTGTGTGTGTGTGTGTGTGTGTGTGTGTGTGTATGTGATGTACTTAGGCACTACAGGGTTACAGGTATATTTCAGTGGGATATTCCTCACTTAGCAGGCTTGGTGAAGTTCTGGATTTGAACTTCATCACTGAAAAATAAAAGAGAAAAATGTTCTGCTGTTTGCAGACATGATTGACATGAAAAATACTGTATCTATGTAGTGTATATAACTTGTCAAATTAAGGGTAAGTTACAAAACAATGAAACCATAACCACTATGAGGTTTATACACACATGTACCCATTATTCCCAAAAAAATCCTTGTTTTCCATCCTCAAATTCCATGTCTAATCCATCATTTCTTCTACTCACTTGTTCTGGTTAAATTCTACATCTCTGTACTTCAACACCTTGCTCTGCCCAGGCCACAGTAAATGTATGTATGGATTTTCATGAAGATGGTGTGTTATTTACCAAGCTTCTGTCAGCAAAATGCTTACCAACAACACTATCTTCAAGGCACTCTTATCTTCCTTAGATTTGTTTTATTTTATGTTTTAATGACTGTGGCTTTAAAAAATAGTTTGACATAATTTTGGACTTATTGAATACTTGTGTGTATTTCACAAAGATTTCCATGTAACTTTCATCAAATTCTATAAACAATATGTTATTAGTTTACTTTCTTTATTGTATCTGCTCATGTTCCCTGAATTTTAAATGCCCTTTTGTCTACTCAAAATAGAAGAAAACATCTCAATTCAGCATTCAAGACCATAATGCATTTGGAAACCATGTTTGATACATAAAAAACTCACTGTGCTCAGTGATGGGGCTTCTGCCTCTGTAATCATCCTTTAACTGCTCTCATTCTTGTGTTAGCTTTGCGGTCTCTACTTTATAGGGAATGCATCACCCAAAATTACCTCTGCATAGAACACTCCTTCCTACTCTACAAGTCCAGTTCCAAACGTCTCTACTTCATGTGATATGGAGGCCAGGCTGACACTATAATCTGTAACTCTAAAACATTTTGCTTTTATTATACTTTTGTCTATGGTTAGCTGCAAATAAGGTATTTTCTGTTTGCTTTATTTATGATCATTTTCATATATAACTTAATATTCCTGGAATTTTCTGTTCTTGAATACTTTTTATTCACTTAGACCTGGTTTAAGTGAGGGAAGTGGGAGGCTTATTGTCTTGAAAATAGAATTAATAATCAATTCAGGACAAGGTTATATGAAATAACCTTTAAATAACAGATGACCTGCATGACCTGTTTACACTTTGACCAAAACCCCTAACAATTTAAAGAATAAAAATGTCACTAAGCATGGAAGCTAGACTTGCTGCACTGGGCCATAGCATACAAGTCTTTGGAGAAATTATTATCAGTATTTAAACAAGTTCTCTCTAGGGTAACTGGGCCTACATTGTCAATACCAGAGGGCATTGCAACAGCTTAGTTCAGCAGCTTGAGCATTTTGCAAGGACTTTCTGCTTGGCCCTAAATGACTCATGATCTTAACTGCATAAAAGAACTTTTAATATGCCTCAACTGGAAAAACAAGATGCTTAGAAAGTCATCCCATTTGCTAAGTGCCCTTAACTCTATGGAGACATAACCACAAACCCCCCCTAATTTTCCAAATAACTTTCACAAGTAGTGGATATTTCATGATATATTAGACCCAAAATCTCCACTCAATTTTTAGTTATTAAAATAGTCCAGATCAATATGAAATATCAGATTCATGTCAAACTCTAGATGTACTCCTTCCTACTGTAAGCCAGACTGCATGTGTAGTGCCTTGAAGCTCTATGTTTTAGGTGGACATAAAAAAAAAGTGACTGCCATCATTTATTCGTTTGCTTCTTTATCTGGGACAATCCTCCTGCTGCATCCTCCAGTGGCCTGAAATTTCAAGTGTGCACCACCAAGCCCACTTGCTTGTCCACTTCCTTTTTGTGTCTTTCCCATTTTCTTGTTAAGCTCTGGCTCCCCTGATACTAGAAATAATGAAGAATGATATTTTTAGAGGCGTGTATGTGCATGTATATTAAATTATATGCATGTGCGTTTGTATGCATGTTTGTCATGTGAAAACATGAGCTTGAACATAGTGCCAGTGGTGGCCAGATGAAGGCATCTTATTCCCTGGAGTTGGAGTTACAACCAGTTGTGAGCCCCTACATGGGTGTTTCTAACCAAACTTGAATTTCCTAGAAAAGCACTAAAAATGGCTTGCCATTTGAACCTATATGAACTGAAAACCTGAGCTTGCCTCTAAAATGCACCTGATCTCAATAAATGTAAGCAAGGACAAAAAAATTGAGAGCACCTTGTTGTAATTTAAAAAGCTGTGCAGGATAAAAACAGAGCTTAGGTGGAGTAGATTTTTATTGGTGGAGAGTGTTTGGGAAAAGAGGGCAGGAGAGAAGGGAGACCAGCCTTTGGGGACAGGAGATGGAAGAGAGAGGCAGAGAGGTGGAAGGGGGAGAGAGAAGGAGAGACAGAGAGACAGACAGAAAGGCAGAGAGAGAGGGAGAGAAAAAGAGAGAGAGAGAGAGAGAGAGAGAGAGAGAGAGAGAGAGAGAGAGAGAGAGAACAGAGGTAGGCAGGACCCTTTAAAAAGAGAACATAGTGGCTGTGCACAGGTGGTACTCTTAGTGGCTGCAGCTGTCAGAACCCCAAGGACAGGCCAGTACAGATGCCTGAATACTAACATTCCCTCCATGTCTCAAAATAACCTCAGAGAGGTACATGTGTAGGACATATATGAATCATCATAAAAAAACAGAGTCAATAAAAGGAGCACAATTTTCAACAAAGAGTGCTAAAACAATTTGATGCTAATATGAAAAAATAAATTGAAAATTAATAAATACCAGACTTATGTTTTTCATAAAAAATTAATCAAGATGTGTCATGGGCCAAATATAAAGTCACAGTGCTCTATAGTGTTTGAAAGAAAATGGAGGATGCAAACTCATGATTTAGACTTTGTGATGATGCTTTAGATTAAGCACTATAAGGATAATCTATTGGAAAAATTGATAAATGATTTTTATTAAAATCTTTTATTAATATCTGTGAATAACACTACTAAGAGAATAAGAAAGTCACAACTGGTATAAACTATTTGCAAACCATATATCTAAGGAAATAGCTGCATGGCAATACTTTGGTAATTCTTAATTCCCAACATTAAGAAAACAAATAAGCTAATAAAGAAATGCATAAATTCTGAAGAGGTTCTTCCGATATATACATGACAAAAAGTAATGACAAAAATGCCCAGTGTCATTTGTCATCTAGAAGTTCAATGCTGAAGGGTGAGGAGATTACTTTGTTGGGTAAGAGCAAAGATATGAGGTCAAATCCCAAGCAACCTTTAAAAAAAAAAAGGAACTGGGCATGATTGCAAGTGCTTGTACCCTAGCACTGAGAGCAGACAAGGGGGACAGAGATGGGGTTCAGATGTCCTAGAGTCTTGCTGGTCAGTCATCTTAGTCAAAATGGTGAAGATCCCAGCTCATAGGCGTAAGGTTGGGAGTGACAGAACAAGGCCTAAAGTCAACTTTTTTTGACTTTCTTTTTCAAATTGCCAAAGACTTACAGACTAGATTTATGTTGGTGAGTTCTCTGTTCCCTTGATTTTTATCTATTACCTTGCTAATGCTAGTACATCTTGGTTACTGCAAATTGATACTAGGTTCAAATTGGGTGAGGACAGACAATCATTCAATTTTGTTTTTCTTTAGTGTCCTGTTGTCTGTCATGATATTTTATTATTTTACAAAAGTTTTAGAAGACATGTTGCTAACCACAAAATAGCGTCTTGGTATTTTTATGGAGATTATGAGGAGTATACATAGGAGAGTGGGAAGAGTCAACATCTTTGTAATATTGAGCCTTCTAATCAATAAACATGGGTGAGCTCTCCAGTCATTTAGATTTTAATTTTTAATCAGTTTATATTTTCCTTCATGTTAAATCGAAACCAATAAATAATAATTATCATTTTAAACCAATAATTAATAATTTAATTCCTTCTAGTTTCTAAAAAAGTGGCATATTTCATTACAGCACAGTTATAATATTTTATAGTTCCATCCTCTTGAAGAAATTGTATAGGTATGGGGAAAATTATGATACAAGATTTGGCAAGCCTCCACAGGTAGTAGCACATTAACTATTGCTGTGATCTTTCTATTATCCAATAATAATATTGGAGGAGGACTACCATACTTTGAGGCCAATTTGTACTACATAGTGGTTACAAGCCTGGGATACAGAGTGAGACCCTGCCTTGAGACAAAACAAAACAAAAGTTTACCAATTTGGGATCAGGACAATATATCTATGGAGGTGATTTGAAACTAGACAGTTTATAAAGAGAGTCTTCAAATCTTAGAACTATCCAAAGACAGCATACACCCAAGTTCTCAATAGGAAAAGAAAAAAAAAACAAAAACAAAAAATGACACTTAAGTGTGACTGGTCAATGGCCACCAGCTGCAGCTTCTTACTCCGGTGTGCTCAACCTGTGCAATGAGCGCTGGCTTGCCTCCTGCTTAGGGAAGAAGCAAGTGTTCTGCTTCTTGGAATCTGGTTGTCCCGTGACATTTTTGTTCAGTAGAATGTGGTTGAAATGACTCTCTGTGACGTGTAAAGTCTTGTCCTTAACAGGTCAAGGTGCTTCAGCCTGCAAGAGCATTACCTTCAGAACACCAGAGAAGATAACCTGTCAATTCAGCTAGAAGACAGGAGAGCAGTCCAGGCACTTCAGGAAACAAACAGCACCGATGTGGGAGGAGAATCTTCATAGCAAGCTCAACCTAGCTAGCCTTCTAGAAAAGTGCAGTCACATGAGTGAATCCTAGCTGAACATGAACACGATCCATCCAGCTAACCCAGTGACTGTAAGAAATAGCAAATTGCTGTTATTTCAAGGCACCAAGTTTGGGATTGTTTAGTATGCAGCAAAATAGCTGACAGAGCACCATAAAGCAGAAATATTTATGTTCTGAGGTTCAACACTCAATGCAAGAGGCCACTTGTAAGCGCCAAAGCCCTGATCCCAAAGCTCTGAGGGTTTAGGATTGAATACAATTTGAATAATTGCATAAAAGAAAGGAAGGCTTTCCACACAGGTAGGTAAGCCCAGGCAACAAGCACAAACCAACAGATAACAGTGACAAAATCTGGGCTGTCCTTTTTTTAGATTCCTCTCCAAAGAAAACAGCCCTGTGTTTATTTCTCTAAGACTTCCACAATATTGGAAGATATATTTCATATTTTTGTCTGTAATAGCAAAAGTTAAATAGATTGTAAATTCTGACGAGTGAGGAAATAGAGAGGGACTAGTATTCTGTGAACAGTGCCTGTGTCCTAGGAGCTTGGCAATGATTAAGCATGTTTGACCATCAGAACACATCCATGCCACAGTTATTTCCCCACATTTAACAAAGGAAGCAACTGAAGACAGGGGATTGAGTAGCATTCCTGGGTTCATGCAATTTCTAAATAGAATCGCTTTGTTCATTCTTTCCAAATCCACATGTTTTCACAACAACCATATAAATCTGGCTACCAACAGTGTTAATTTATCTCTTAGAAGAAGTACTCAAAGACTGTGCCTGTGCTAAACTTAGTAGGACATTTATGTGACAGAAATTTCACTTATTCTTGAATATATATATATGTATATATATATATAATCCGTGACCAGTCCATTTCCTTTATGTGACCACTTAAGAAGTAAAGAAAGAACTGAGGTGAACGAAGCTCTGAGTGAATGTGTGTCCATGTCAAGGACCCCACAGCCTCAGGCTCAGAGGGATTTGTAGTACTCCTCAGGGGACCAAGTGAGAGTGTTACAGGGAAATGGGCACCATAGCTCTGTCCCCAGTCACACCCAATATTTATGGCATAAAGACTGCTGCCATAACAGAGACTGCATCTACTCAGGTTCGACAAACCAGTCTCTTTAATCCAGCTCTAAACCATAGACTCTGACTCTTTGCTTGTCTGATTTTGTAATACCCCGTGTCCTTGTTGAGCTGTGTGCAATAACGCTGCCTTTCTAGTCAATTCAATATGACAGACAAGCTGCACTTCCAGAGTGCTGCGATTTTCTATCCACACAGTCGTGGTCCACCCACCCCCAGCGTTTTTGTGTGTCCATCTGTCTATCTTTCTTCATTCCCTTGCTTTCCCAGTCACTCCAAGTCCTTGGAAGCTGTGTCAAGGAATCAACACCTCCATTAACTCATAGATCCATCATTCAATGGTCAGTTTAGCAGATAGTTTTAGACACATGGTTAAGAAGCAGCTTTGAGGCACCAAGAGCATAGTAGCTAGGAACACTCCCTCCCCAACCCTCACTAACTCAGTCTTTGACTTCTGTATAGTCAGCTTATCACTCTAACACCTTCAAAGAAATCCCATGCCATGGGGAGAACTGACTTCTGGTTCTGTTTGACCCTCTGACAAAGCAATGGGGTAAATAATGAATCCTATCCCTGCCCCCCAAAGGGGGCAGGATTCCCTAAGGAGTATTTGCTTATCTTTGTGGAGATTACAATGGTTAAAACAAATATTTGCTTTGTAAGGAAGTGACTTAAACTCTAGTTAGAAGAATTGAAGTTTACATTGAAATTTGAATTATTCTGTAGCACATAACAAAGGCCCTAAGGCCTAACCTTACTGAAATGTGTGTCTAACTCAGACTACGGTCTTTTGAAATTTCTGCGACAAGTTTGTCAAAAGTTTGAGTGTCATTTAATCCCAGCTGTTTCCAGGGTTCACAACTTCTACCTCCCCCCCTCCTGCCTCAATAAGTTGTCTGAAATTCTTGGCTGGAAGAGCTGTTTGTTTCTCTATTTAGCAAAACCTAGCACAGCTCTGCTTAGCAGAAGAACAAGCTGGAGGTTTGCGAGTCTCTGCTTTATCACTCAAGCGGTTGCCAACAGGTCACAGGTGTACAGATACATCAGCGTGTAGGAGGCAGAGTGGGCTGGTGTGGACCTGCCTGCTGGGCTGCATCCTCAGGCCCAGCATCTTCCCACATCTGTCAAGGAGGTTTGCTTTACTTGATGGGCTGAGGTGGGTTGGCAAGCTGTGGTGGTCAGAGGTGGGGGTCCAGGTCCTCCATGTAGTTTCTAAGACATTGGGAGTCAGCAAATATAAACAGAGCTGTTGACAGGATGCCGTTTGACTATTAAGTTGGCAAAGGGAGGAGAAAGCAAGGGAAACTTGAAAAGGAAATAAATCAAAAGTGGCATGCTTTCTGAGGAGCAGAGAACGAAACGGAGAGGGTTGTGTTATTTTTAAAAGCTGCTGAGTTAGTCTCACTTCTTTGCTAAGTCTTGAGTTTTCTCTCCTCTGAAGCCGTGAATACCTGCCCTGCTCTGAAGGGGAAAAGAGGAGGCTCAGGTGCCCGGCAGGCGGACAGGTGGTCAGGTGTCTGAGCAGGCACAGGCATTTCTTTTAGGGTCAGTTTTCCACGGAACTTAATTGAATCACATCACCCCTCACTCTTCCCTCCTTCCCCCTCATTGATCAAACTACTTTTGAGAAAAGTGACACTTTGCATATCTGGCTAAGCACTGTTAACAGCCTCTGCCTGCGGTTTGTTAAAATTAAAAAAAAAATAAAGTGTGATCTTGCCGGAGAAGTAATTTGCTTCTTTCCCACCAACGATGGCTTGTACTTTATGCAAATTGGTATCTAGGGACAACAAATCCCATTTAATACATATGCATAGTTCATAAAAAAAAACGACGTGAGAGAAAGAGGGGGAAAGAAAGGATAAAGCATCGAGTCAGCAAAACAAGAGGTTCTGAGGAAATTTATTGTCCCAAATTGGACATTTGTAACAGATGATGTGAACAAGTGTTAACTCTGTTTTCAGCAGCTCTTCACGCACACTCACTAGACATCACACAGATTATGTTTTAAGGATCTGAACTGTAATAAAAAAAAGTGTCTATGGGCTTTAGAGTGTTGTGTTCCATATGGTTAGGGAAGTACGGAGTTATTGCGACAAGCATCTTGTGAAGCTCATTACGCGCCGTGGTGTTAGATGCGAATTGCCACGCATAGCTATAGGGTACGTACATGACATCCCACAGTCAGCAGATAGCAACTGGAAATGAAAGATATGAAGGCACACAGTACAGCTTCAGGGAACATGTTAGACAAAACATCTGCTGGTATCGGAACGCTGCATTATCAGATCATTGTGGCCATGAATTTTTTATAAAGATACTTTTTCCCCCCAAACCACAACTTTGAAAGTGACATTTTATACAAAAAAAGTTTTTGATTGAAGTGTAATGTCAGGACAAAGTCCAATACAGAGATTCCTTGTGGACCTCCACAGCCCAGGAAAACTCAGTTTTTTTCAGACAGGGACAGTGTCCACCTGTAAAAACCCATTGCAAAGTGTGCGATGGGAATGCAGGAGCAACAGAGTGATCTAGCCGAAGATAGCCTCTCTTACCACTCAGTGTGAGGAGTAGTTTGAATTGTATAGTCACTTAACAATCATTTTACACAAGTGAACGGGAGGGTCAGTGACCAGCTCCAATTAAGCTGGGGGCTGTTTGCAGAGAGTCACCTCCTCAGCTCTGCTGGCTAATGGCACAGTTTTTCCTCTGCCATTTCTGTGTGAGACTGCTCCTGTGCGAAGTTTCTTCACCAGCGGGAGCACGCGTGGATCCCTGGGAGTGTGCAGTGTGTTCATTAGTGCCCTGTAGTCCATGGGAGACAGAGAGAAGGCCCAAGGACAGAGAAGGAGCATGGAGGGCACTTGCTGTGAGCAGAGGAAAAGGAACCATTAGAACATGACACACATCTCATCCAAGGCACTGATAAAGTGCTTCTAAGAGAATGATGACATGGGAGGCACAGCCGTCCTCCTGTTAATGTGGTGCTGAGAAATGAATCCCTGGTGGTAGTGTCCTCCCAGGCCATGGGGTAGAAGAATAAACACATTTCTTGTGAAGGATCTAATACAAAGATCCCATGGATGGGAAAAATGGTAGGCAGGCTTCAAAATGAATTAAAACCTAAGAGATTTTCCCCTTTAGTAGGTAACCAGCATCCTATTGGAAAGTGTGTTTAGTTAACAACCAGGGAATGATGCTCTGAAAGACTCTGAAGAGTTAGAATGCACTGGTCACTGGCAATTGGTGATCATAGAGTCCTTCCCAGGAATTGGCAAGGGTTGCGAGTCTGACAGAAATGTGGGTGGGACCGGGAGACTAAGCCCCAGACATAGACTGTCCTTCACAGTTCCAGGATAGTCTTGTCATTCTGTCCAACACCCTGATATTTGTCTTTCTTTTTTCCTTCTCCTCTCCTCTTGCTAAAGTCAAGGTGAAATGGGGATTTTTGCTAAATCGTTCCTATTTTCTTCTGCTTTTTTAGAAGAAGTTCAGATATAGAAAAATGGCATCTAAGGAAAGGCCCTAACTCCACTATTTTGTGAACTTTTGGATGAATCATCCTAAGGACACCAGGAGACAGGAAAAAATCATTCAGTTGATAAATCAGCTACCGTAACTGACACTTTTGCCAAAAGTAAATACAATTGATTTATATTTATAGTCATCTTTTAAAAACATATTAAGTTACCAGTTAATAACCAAGACACCAATCATTAGGTAAAAGAAAGAAATTAGTTAAGAAATCCTGGCTCTGACTTTGTCATGATAGTATTCTTCTATTCCAAGTAATTTTGCTTTTGTTTCTGGTTTGTGTCTTGGAAGTTATTGGGAGGATAGACTAATGAGCACCTTAGGTGGAGAATATAGTAAGAAACACAGCTGTGAATAAGGAGTCCTTCCATGGTCCACATACTCAGTGTAATAAAATATACAAGTAAATGCATCCCAGTCACCAGCAAAAACACAAGCCCAGCCACAATTTCACCACAATGTGGATAAGTTGGCCACAGTTCATAGAACACTGAGTGGTCAAACACAAATATTTACATATGTATGTATATATGTATGCATGTATGTATATATATTATATTGCACACACACTCTCTCTCTATATATATATATATGGAGAGAATTGATGAACACCCTCAGACTAATTATAAGCACACAATGAAATATTTCTTTCTAGCAGAATATATCTTTAGATATAAGCTTTGAAAATCTCCCCACAAATTAAGATGTAAAATCACATGTGCACAATATACAAGGAAATAGGATGCCATAAATGAGAATCATTAAACATTATAGACAATCTGCCAACATTTTCACAAATTGTATTTATCAGATATATATTTTATAGATTATAAAATAAATCTGTATAATTATTACTAAGAAAGCAAATGGGAGACTGAACCTATGATAAAAGTTAGAGATTGTAAAACCTAAAGTGTATTTCAGAAAGAAACAAACAAAAGTTCTAAAATGAATAAACAACCCAATGGATAGTTTTAACAGATATTTTGTGAACTTTAAGTTACATCTAAAGAGAAGCAAAAAATATACGGAAGTAAATGGGAAGTATATAGTTCTAACATATGTCTAATTTTGTTTAAAAAATTAGAATTAAAATTCCTTTTCAAAGAAAAAGTTTCCAGAATTTATTTCTTGAAGAATAACAACTCTCATATTCATTAATTTATATGAATCTTAAATGAGGAGTTAATACTTAGTCACACAGAATGAATTTGCACATCATCAAAGACATAAGAATACTAAATACCAATAGAAGATAAAAACTTGCAGAGGTCTGATAAGTTGACAGGTAGCTTCCCAACAGCAATAATAGAGCATAGTGTGCTTAGGGAAGAGAACTGTCAACCAAGATTCTGCATTAATCAAGGTGTTTTCAGATAGAAGGGTGATTAAAGATATTTTGAGAAACAATACTAATAGTTCACTATCAATAGATTCCCCTCTATGGAACTTTTAAAAGATGTAATTCACAGAGAAGAAAAGTGATCCAGATGTTAGTGTGAGAAACAAGAATAAATTGTGAGAAAGAAAAAATGGCAGTATATAGAAAACATGAAGAGACTTTGGTTGCATAAAATCATAGTGACAAATTCTCTGAGAGGTGAAAAACTAATAGATGAAACCATCAAAATAAACAACTTAACTGTTGGAAGTGTTAAATATTAAAACAGTTATTAGCCCAGGGACATTTAGGTTGAAGGGAAAGTTATTGACATAGATTTATAAATTACATTTGCATGGTAAAGTATATAATGTAACCATTAAGCTAATATAAGCCAGTCATAAAATTTCTCATAAGTAGAAAGAAGTAAAAGAAAAATATAATCAAGCATTTAAGAAAAAAATATAAAAAAGAGAAAAAATAAAGCAAAGCTTCATGCAAACTAGAAGTACAAATGAAAATGCAACATGGAAGTCCATATAACTCAGGAATCACAGGAAGCTAAAAGGGTCTTTTTGGTCTAGTCAAAAGGCCAAAGCTTCAATATGAACCAAAAGAGTCACAGAGATAAGAAAGACTGCGGTGAGCAGAAGGTGTGGGGAAAGGGAAGAGAAAGCAGAGGATTAGAAGAAGTGGGAGACAAGGGAGGAAGAAGAAAACTAAAAAAAGGATAAAGAATTTAGAAAATATTGGCAAAACAACTGAGGGAAAATATAATCAAATAATGCTGGGGCAGTTCTACCAGTGTAACACAAAAATGTATCATCTTCACTCCGACAGAATGTCACTCACTAGCAATAGAGTGCTTGCATTTGAACTTGAATGCGCATAATGATGGTTTGGAAGATGTACTATAAAAACTGACTGAACAAGGGTAAGACGCCAGTAAAGCCACTGGCATAGTGGGTGGCTTATGTTAGGTTCTGCAAACAGCTTACTAAAGGCGCATCAAGAAGCATTAAAATTATAATACCAAGTCAATATGAAAGACATGCACAGCATGCTAAGCATATATTGACTAATTAACCAAAAATGTAGAATGCAAGATGTTTACAACACTCAGAAAACTCATTAAAACAAAATATCTGGAAATATCAAATATTAATTAATTTGTTTAGAAACTATTGTTATACATTCTCATACAAAATTATGGCTAAAACAGAAATGCTTATTTATTATCACTTCTTGACATTTTGCCTAAGATCAAGTGTAATATCTGTTCTCATCATTTTAAAATATTTACTTATTTTGAGACATTATTTTACTGTGTATCCCAGGCTAGTCTTTGAGTTACTTTGTAGTGTTGGTCAACCTCAAAATTGCTTCAATCTTCTTGACTTGGTCTCTTTTGTTCTGAGATTATAGGCCTGTGCACTATATACAGATTTAGAGATCAAAATTTTTTAAAAAACAGGAAGAATATATATATATATTTGAAACTGCAAAAATATAGTTGTATATATCTTATTAAGTCAAAGGAAAAATAACCTGTGTAAGTGAAAATATTTTTATGTGAGTGATGGTGAAACTATCACACATCAAGAATATACTAACTCTAAGTTATAGCTTTATGAGCTACATTGTAAGAGTTTAAACTTCAAATACTTCACAAATTTGTAAGTTGAATGTCAGACTACATTAACTAGCTGAATTGATCTATTCAATAATATATACACTATTATAGTATCACATGCAGACATGCAATTGATATATTAATAAAAAGAAGAGGATAAAGACTAAAAATTAATTACTTAGGCACTGAAAAAGAAAGCCACAAAGTGAACAGCACCCAAAAATTGTGGGGAAAGAAAATAACAGTAAAAAGGATAAAATTTAAGTAAACATGAAATAGCATGTCCCAACAAAACATGGAATAGCAGATCTCCTGGGGAAAATTGCTTCCTGGAAAACGAAGTGAATAAATCCTCTGGAAAATCTGTTCAAAATCAAACCAAATATATAAATTATAGAAAAAATTAATGAGCCATAATCATAGATATTGGGTATTTCATAGGGTATTTTATGTCAATACATTTAAAAATAATATACACAGATTTCCAGAATAATACGTAGAAATTTCTTAATGAGAAAGAAAAAAATCTGAATACGCTCATAACATACACCCAAATAATATTAAAAAGTATGTTTTACCATACATGCAAAATATGAATAAGTATATTTTTCATGTACACAATTTATTTTGGGGCACAACTGAAATGGGAGAATTTCACACCACCATTCTTTAGGAGGTTAATCTTAAAAACAGAATCTGATCGAGACAACATAAAAACACATATCTATAATTCATTCACTAACTTGTATCAAAAGTTTATTCTAAGTAAAATATAAAGTTAACAATGTCATGATCTGTAGATTCATTTAAAAATATCTTGGTCCTTTCTGAGAATGTAATATGATTTTACTTTGCAATACTATGTTAGATATCTCCTTGTGACTTCCTTTGGGACAATGTAATATAAATAGAATTATTTGTGTGCCAATTCATGTCAGGTGCTACTAGAGACATGTTCTTATTCAGCACACCATTTCCATCTGCCTATAATTAGAATGCAACAATAGAAGGATCATCAACTGAATTTCCTTCAGACTAGATACAAGGAACCTTATGCAGTGTTGATAAGTAAGCCTTTGTTATTGAGGCTACTCAATCTTGGGAGTTTCTGCTATGTTACAGTGATAAATCTATATTATTCAACCTGATAAACATATTGTATATGAATGGTTCTATTTTATGACCAAGATTAATCTATTGTAGGAGCATTTATTTTCCATTGGAAGATAAAATACAAGTTACCATATTAACAGATAAGAAATAATATGAATAGTAATATATATAGAATAATTTGACAAAATCAAAATTAAATTATGTAAAAGTTTCCCAGAAAACTGTTGATGAAAGATGACTTTCTATATGGAAAATAAATACGTACTGAAGTCTGAAACAAACCTACTAAGTCACAGTAAATGCTCATACCATTTTCTATGAGGCATGTGAATTCGAAAGATGAACTCTTGGTCACTTATGTTTGCCATTGTCTAGGAGACTTTGGCAGACCAATAAGGAAAGAAAACAGAAAAAAGAAAGGATTAGAAAGGAAAATTAAAATTTTATACAAATGAAAATCACATGCTTGCCATGGTGGGAAATAAATAATCCACAAATGAATGATGCAAATAAGGGGTCTCAGTGATCTGAATAAAAATCAATTAAAATATTTTGTGTATTTGATATGCTATTTGTAAAACCACAAAAAAATGGAGGCAGAAGCAGAAGCCTGTTCATGGGAACCATGGAGGCAGAAGGAGGCTGCTCAAATGGTATATCCAGACAAAAGAAAGGAGAGACGAACACCAGTCCTTGTCTTATCTTTCTCCTTTTTATTAGTCCTGGACCTCATGCCTTAGAATGGTGCTGCTCACATTTAGGATGGACCTCCCTTCCCCAGTTTACCCAATCTAGATCCTCTCAAACGTGTCCTGTTAAACCGACAGTATGCCATCACAAAGCTATTTCTTGTCAACTTGACACCTAAACCTATCACTTTGAAGCCTTAACCTAGGTTCATGCAATTTCATAATACAAAACGTGTTCAGCTGTTCTCTAAACTATAGCCTTTAATGGTGCCAGCACTGCTCAGTAGTCCAGTCTCTTCAAAGACTCAGTGAAGTTCCCTAACTGTGATCCCCTATGAAAAAAGAAAGGTTACATACTTCCGATAGATAATGGCACAGTATAAATAGTCCCGTTCCCAATGGGAAGAAAGTATGAATAGCAAGAAAAGATCAAATCAAAGCAAGACTAAAACCCAGGGCTAGGAAAACAGAAAAATCTTGCAGGTCCCGGCCTGGAATCTGGATCTAGTTGTGGAATCATCGGAACTTCAAATGGATTGGATAGTCCCACCTCTCCGGTTCTGTCGCCTAGAGCACACACTACTATTGTGGATTAGCTCCACTCTTAATGCTTTCCTCAGCAGACATCCCGTGGTCCTGTGACTTCTGATACCTTGAGGTCTTCATTGCAGCTTCAACTTCACCTTCACAGCGTAGGGCAGTGTACTCTCAGACCTTATCACAAGGATTCCTGTCCTAACACACATTGCATAGTCTCCAAGGTCCTCTGCAATCCTCCGTAACCCCTTCATTTCCACGTCTTTCATATTTGGAAGACCAGTACCACAGGAATGGTATGTTCTGCCAGTTCAGCTTGTACTACGGCCACCTTGGATCACAGCTGACTGTGTGTGCTGACCCTGGGGAAACAGGTCTCTAGGCCATTTGAATTCAGCCTCATTCGAATTCTCAGTAAACCAGACAGATTATGTGAAAGAAAAAAAATTCACGAAAATCCTCCTGCAGAGTCCGTGTTCCTATCTGACCCCTGAGAAACTGAGCCTCGAGTATATCCACTTACTTCATCATTCTAGTCTTCCAAACTCCTACCAAGATAGAACATTAAACTGCACAACATCTTGTTGCTTTTCAAGAATAGTTCCAAATTTTTATATATTCAATCTCACATACCAGTCCCAAAGGCTTAACGAAAACCACATCGTCAGGTTTATCAAATAAACTATCCCACTTCCTGGTTCTAATTCTCTGTGCTGTTCATTTTTCTTGTTGTTGCAACAAAATATCTTACATAAAGAAACATAATAGAGGAAGGGTTCATTTTTACTTAGAATTCAAGGTTATATAATCTGCCATAGTGACAAGAGCAAACGGTTCTAGTCACCATTGTTAGAAGAGAAAGGAGACGATTGCTGGTGCATATAGCTTAATGTGTCCTTGACCCGATCCATGCAAGGACACTGCCCACATTCAGGGTGGGTCTCCCCACCTCGGTTCATCCAGTTTAGAAACTCGCCAGCAGATACACCCAAAGGTTTGTTTCCTGGATGATTCTAGATCCTGCCAAGCTGACAATCAATATTAACCATCACACAGTGTTATAAAAAATGACAAAGTAATAAAAAAGAATAAAAGAAGAGCTTAATAAATGGAGTGTTATTTCATGTTCAAATATTGGCAAGATGTCAATTCAGTACAAATTGATTTATGGATCCAAGGCAACTGAAGTGAAATTGACCTCAGTGTGTATACCAATGAGCAAGCTGGTCCCAAAGTATATATGAAAATCCAGAGAGAATAAAGATAATGCCAGCTATCAAGAATCATCATACAGCTACATGTACATGAAGATGTTGTGTGTGGCCTACTTTCTGCTGTAATGCAGCAAGGGAAACAAAAGACTTTTAAATAAACCATGCTTAAATAATTGTGTGTTTTATTATTTTAATGCATCTTGCAAATATTTCCTCCTGTATTTTCTTCTAATAATGTCATAGTTTGAGCTCTTTGAGTGCACTTCTGCATGTGGTGAGCTAGAGGGGTCCAAACCTGCCTTGTTTATGAATATTCATTTTTTTTCAAAGTAAATTTTAGTTAATTCTTTGAATTTGAACCATATTGTGGTATTTATTTTGAAAAACACTTGGAAACACAAGGAAAACTGGAGTCAATCCTCCTATTCACAAAAACATTCATATAACAAATTTCTAATTCTATGCATAGCATAGAATAATGGATATGCCCTGATAATAAAGAAACTGATGCAACAGAATTATTTTTATATTCTTCCACTGTCCCAAGATACTAAATAGAGTAGGAAATATCTGATAACTCAATTTAGGGAACAGTTCACACTGTGCTTGTATAATGCATGGCCATTAAAAAAAGTGTCTTTAGATGTACAAATAAGGTTTTAAAGTATATTTAGTAACAAAAAATTACAGTGAAGTATTTGTTAGGGGAAAATACAAATGCATATGTGTGCAAATGTATAGAACAATTCCTGAAGCTCCAGAACGACAGTCTACAAGTTCGCATGACCTTGCCATAGAAAAAATAGTGGATGGTAAGGAATTGAGTGAGAGATGGAAACTGGTTTTTCAGTTGCTCCTAGTGAATTCTAAAGAATGTGTATGCTTTATGTGTTTAACCCTTAAATTTAATGAAAGCGGCTTAGAAACACACAGCTGTAATACCAGCACTGGGAAGACAGGTGTGGGAGGATATCAAGTATGAGGTCAGTCTGAATAACGTTGCAGAGACCCTGCCCTGCAAAGGGAAGAAAGGGGACTGAGAGAAGGAGAGAGAGGTACTAAAGCTTTATTAAATTTCAGTAAGGGATGACTTCTATGGTTTTCCTTAGATATGACTTTCTAATGCTAAATCCTGTCTGTTCAGTGACATGAGTATATATGTGCTTCAGAAAAAGCTGCCCATTCAAAATCCTGAATCTCCAAGACTGCACCCAGAGCCTGTTTGTATTGCCAAGCATTCATGGTTTTGAAGTATTAATTCACAATTGTTCACGTAGCTTAGAATATCCAAACAGAAATGTGCATGAATTTCTAGCAGTCAATCATACTTGATGAGGAGCAAGCCTGCAAAGAGAGCAAAGGCTCAAATCATGTTCTCCTGCAGGAAGACAAGAAGTTGTGCTTCATTCTAGAGCAAATATGGTAGTATGCATGAGCATTTTATCATTTGTTAGTTGGCTGTGCCGAGAGATAATTATTTATTCTTAATACTATGTTTCTCATATTGCTGTATTCATTTTGTCATGCAGGTCCATTGGTCTTACTTATCTGGTCCAACTCAATATCCCTTATGGCTCATCAACTCACTTTTAGGTGGCATCTAAATTTCCCCCAGATAAGGTCCTTTTAAACAGCCCCACTCTTACAAGTTTGAAAAAAATAATCACAAAGCTGCAAGTGTTTATTGCCATCCCTTGACACAATAGAAGCTAAAACCCATCTGCCTTCCTATATTGGAAACAATCTTTAAAACAATTATTCACTACTCTGCATTTTATTTTTGAAGTTTACAATAAATAAAGAAACAAAGGTTAATATGAACACCCATCCATGGCTATAAAAGGCCAGCTGTGTCTATGTTAGACATTTCTAGGTCTAGCTAAAAATTGTCCAAGTTCTCATGGATATCAGGGGAGAACTAAAAACAAATGGCGATTCTTCCCTGTTGATAAGTTCATGAAAGGAAAAAGATAGGTCCCCCTTATTTGTTACTCACATACTCTGAAGCTGGGCCAGTCCATCAAGTGCTGTGATGGATGATGTCACCAAAGCAAAGGAGTGTATTTAGTCTAATAGGCAAACTTGAAGAGACACTGAAAAGTTGGAATTATGTATCATGGAAGAAAATTATGAAAGCTAAGTGATCTTTTAATTAATAATGAGATCCATCACAGGATGTGAGCTTTGTGATGTACTCTGTGTGTATTCATATAGTGTATATATTTTGGGATGTAATGGTATATACCGGGGCATCTGTAACAACATGCTTGTTTTCTGTACCCATTGCTCACTCAAACACTGGGTAGGTGGATACCTAGACTGCATGACTCACATCTCAAGAGATTAAATGCATTTCCTGGACTCTGAAGCCATATTGTTTTATTGCTAGAAAATTGTAGAATTTTATTGATTTATAATGTATGGTCCTCTATTTTCATAATATCATAGTTACATTAAATCAACTATATTACTTTTTGAGTATTACCTCATATCATGAAAGTACAAACTTGTCTTTATGCAATATATAAGGCCATATCTATATGCCAATGTAAATAAATATTAACTGCATGTCAGTTTACTTTTAAATGTTTCCCCATTTCTTCATGAATAGCTGCACACAACTAGTTACATTTTTTCCTCGGATTTTAGGAACTTTAGAAAATTGTTGATTTGCAACCTGTTTCACAGAACCCCAAAGTAACAACTGTCTTCTTTCCTTCCACATCCCTAAACTAGAGAAAGTAGTAGAAACAAGGAACAGGGAGGTGACAATTTATGGATGGGCCATTTGTGGCTTAGTTCAGTGGGTCAGAATACTTTTTAACTATCCTTTAAAAAATTTAAAAGAGTATCTTGTATGTGTAGAATCCTGTCATCTGCAAATACAGATCTTCTGACTTCATCTTCTCCTCCTTGTACTATCTTTATCATTGTCATGTCTTATTGTTCTAGAAGAGACTTTGAGTACAATGTTGAGCAGAGGTGGGGAAGAATGTACATTCTTGTCTTATTCCCAATGTTGGTGGAAATGCTTTGAATTTTTCGCCATTTAGTGATGGGAGATGCCATTCTGAAATCTGTCTCTTATTGGTCATTGAATAAAGCACTGTTGGCCAATAGAGAAGCAAAACAGGTGGGACTAGGAGTCAAGTAGGATTCTGGGAAAGAGAAACACAGGAAGTCATCATGTAACCACCATAGAAGTAAGAGGTCCAGACACTTTCTCAGGTAAGAGAAATACTTAAATTAACAATTACAGAGTAAATACTTAAGTCAGAGATATCCAGTAAGAAACCAAGAAAAAACAGCCAACAGATTCCTAATTAATATAGCCTCCTGTGTGTTCAATTGGGACTGATGCAGCTCTGGCACCAGGCTGGAAGAAGGCTTCCCCCAACAATTTAGGGTGTTGTCAGGTGTGTTTTTTGTATATTGCCTTCATTATGTTGAGATAAGTCCTCTATATTCCTATTTTCTCCAGAACATTTATCATTAATGGGTGTTAAATTTTGTCAAAGGCCTTTTCTGCATCTAATGAAATGACATGTGGCTTCTGCTCTTTAGTCTATTTGTGTGGCAGATTACATCCATTGACTTACATGTGTTGAACCATCACTGCTTCACTTGAATGAAGCCTACTTTTACCATGGTTGATAATCTTTTTGATGTGTTCTTGAATTCAGTATATTAGTACTTTATTGAGATATTTTTGTATCTATGTTCATCGAAGATGTTAGACTATAACTTTTATTGGATCATTGTCTGGTTTTGCTATCAAAGTATTGCAAGCTTTGTAAAGGGCATTTATTTGAATACTTCCATCCTTTTTCTATTTTGCAGAATAGTTTGAGGAATATCATTGTTAGTTCTTTGAAAGTCTGATAGAATTCTACACTGAATCCATCTGTGTTGATATATTATTTATGATTTATGAAAGCTTGTCTGAGGATTAGGAAAAGCAAAGTCAGATTCAAGCTATAATACTCAGGCAGTGGTGGCACACACCTTTAATCCCAGCAGCCAGAAGCTAAGAGTTGGTTGTATACACCTTTAATCCTAGGACTCAGAATGAAGAAATAGACAGATCTCTGTGAGTCCAACACCACCCAGATCTACACAAGAATGAATAAGTCTAAAAGAGAATTATAGCTCACACCTTTAATCCCAACATTAGGGAAGTATGTAAACCAGAAGCAAGGTCTCAGAGAAACATTGATTCTCCAGCTGAGGAAAGGCAGCAGTTTGAGATTTGGTGGAGAGCCCATGTGTGGACCAGCCCAATTAGCCTGAGCTAGAGGTGAGAGCTAGTAGCCAGTGCTTTACTTCCCTGATCTTCAGCTTGAACCCCAATATCTGTCTCTGGGTCTTTCGTTTATTCCTATTACATCAATCTGTTAGGTTTTTCTTAGTTGTTAATAAAACTAACTCCCTACCTTTGTAACACAAATAATAAAAACCCAGAGACAGATATTATGGTTCCAGCTGAAGATCAGAAAAACAAAGCAGACCGCCAGCAGCTTTTACCAAGCTGAAAAGGAGATCCTGCCTTCCCTGTAACTGGAAGATCCTTTGCTTCTTCCTTATACTTCTCTAGTGCTGGTATTAAAGGCATGCACTCTGTTATTCTTTTAGACTGATTCACTCTCATGTAGCCCTGAGTAGCCTTGAGCTCACAAAGATCCATCTTCCTTTGTCACCAGTCCTGTGATTAAAGATGTGTGCCACTACCCAGCTTCTATGACTATGGCTAGCTTTGCATTCTGATCCTTCAGGCAAGCTTTATTAAATCTTATAAACAATATATCACAATTCTTTTTTGTCTAATATAAGAGAAGGCTATAACTAATATAAACAAAACCATATACAATATATATATATACATATATATGCAATAAGTATATCGATACTGTCTAGACCATTTGCACTTGAGAAAATACTCCATATTCCATATCCATCCTATCTTGGTGGGTTTAAAAGGTTGTACCTAATTCACTCTCTATTCTAATTGCATTATCTTTTAATGTCTCTCAACCTTTTACACTTTACACCGCTTTACTTAGTTTCTGTTATAATTCTGGTAAACAAGGAAAACTGTAGCTATCACTATCCAGTCTTTGATTCCCTCAGAGAACAGAGAAGGAAATAATGTAATACTGAGTAAACAGTAAGTGAAAGCAAGTAACTTCCAAAAAATGTGAGAAATGACAAAAAAAGCTGACTGCCTGGGCAGTCACCCAAGGTTCTTGGGGCATCCATCTTTATCATACAGGCCTAGCATATCTGACAGACTTTTCTGTGAATCAGGATTTTTTTAAGGATGGTCCTGCCTTGTCTTGGCAATGTTTGTAGTCATTCTTTCTTGTGTTCTGTTTGTTCAGTTTGGACAACATACTTTCAGCAGTTGAGGCAAGGGCACTTTCTTACCCAGTGGATACTTTTTCCATTTTGCCACAAAGAAAGCAAGCTCCACGCAGAGTTTCTTCAGTGCCCATCAACTTCTTTGTAGAAGATTGGTGCTTCCAGGAGCAGACATGTCTTATTGTCATTAAAAAAGAACTGTATGATATTAAAACGTCGCAAGTGCCATATTTTGTAGATCTCTGAAGTGTTTGAAGATGACCTGTCTTTCTAAAATATATCCCCGTTTGACCTGGAAAGCATATCTAATGTGACTACAAGTTCCATTGTAATAGGTGACTAATTACTAACCTGCATTTCCTTATTATCCTATATAGTTGTTAATAGTAACTTTCAGGGACGAGAAATTTGCATTACATTGTTAAATAAGCTTTATAGGTACAGTACATTGAACAAAATTAAAAATGTTTGTACAGTATGTTTTATCAAAATTAGTCTCAAAATTATATCAATATACAAAATTTATACACACATTCAAAAGTCCAAGCAAATGTAAAATATTTAAAACAAATAGTTGCATTTTAGAAATAGATTCAATAATCTACCTTTATACTCTCATCATATCTATAGCCTCCCTTTTTTCTTTTCATAGTAGATCAAATAATCTATCCTTTTATCCTATCATATGTGTATTCCCATTTTTTCTTTACAAAGCAAGTACCTTGAATCTAATCTCATGTGTTTAGCTTTTTTTCCTGGCTATTATCAATAAGAACTTGTAACCAATTGCCCTAAACAATAATAAATATCCATAACCTAACAAATGACCAAAAATCACCCACCCCATCTCTCAGGAATGTGGATGTCATATTCTTAAAGATTTTTTCTGCTGTCTAGTGGCAAAAGCATCTTTAAGGGACCCTGAAAAGAAAATTTTGGGTTAATTGTCAAGTCTTGGGAGAAGTAGGTGTATCATTTTTGTTCAGTCTCTCAATAATGGGAAAGTGTAGGGTTTGTCTCAAGTCCTGGCTAGAGTAGTCTGTGAGGCTGGATCATCTCAGCTAGCCACCTAAAAACTGTTCTGAGCAGTTTGCAGTCCAAAGTCAACCTTTAGTTTGTTTTGTTCAGCTTACCAGTTTTACCATAGTCCTGGTGGAATCATCCTTGTGGAACCCCATCCTCCTTTTGCAGACCTCAAAAGTCATTGTTAGACATGGTCATGGTTCACTGAAGAAAACTGATAGAAGATGAGAGCCTGAAATCATGTACAGGAAGGTAGATGAAAACCTTTTCTAGGATTAGGGAGTACTATATATGACCATTAATATCATGATAAATATATACGTATTAATTTTAAATTAATTTTTAAATAATATACCTCAGGAAAAGCTTCAATGAGTCAATATAAAACCAAAGGATTATGAGCTTAGTGGAAATACAATAGTGGCTTAATTTTTGTTTTACTTCTTCCCTTTATCAGGTGGCTCTTCTGACATAAGAGAAATTTTGGATTTTACTTTATCAAGCATGCTTGGTTTTAGAGTAGGAGAGAGGCAAACTCCAACTTTAAAGCCAACTTTAAACTTTAATTGGACTGTGACTACCAAAAGACCATTTGTACGATATATCTCTAGAGAAAAGCAGAAACAAACATTTGGGAAGATTTATGAAATTTTATCCTGTTAGAATTGTGATATAACAATAGGCCAATTTATTCTTTTTCTTAGGATAATTTTCCTGTATGATTTCTCCTTTTCTTTAGATGTCTCAGAGACAGAGGCAGATTGATCTCTCTGAGTTCAAGGCCACCCAAGGCTACAGGAAATTGAATCGCTTTAAGAGCAACAGAGCTGAAGCTTTTTATCCCAGCACTAGAGAGGATCTTCAGGAGTCACTCTCTAACATCCATTCTCCAGCCACACTGAGGATAGGAAGGGATTTATTCTCCAGCCACAATGAGGAGTGGCAGACTCTGTGGGGTGGCGAGAACTTGTGAAGACAGATCAGTCCCTTGGTTGCTTTGCTATTATGATATCCAGTGGCTTTAATAAATCATAAACTACATATCTCCACGGACATATATCCACTTTATTTAAATTTTCTGATTTGTAAGCGGCCTTTCCTGATTTATTTGCATCAGTATAACATGTAGGGGCTTCAGTTTTTGGTGTTTCTCTTACAATGTGAGGAAGGATCCAATTAGTTCTCTTCATAAGTTGAATTCTCTGTTTTGGGGATAATTGATGCTAATCTCTTCCAAAAAATCACTACAAGTTCTTCGCCAGGGCTCACTTTCTGCCAATAATTTGTCAATTGCATTGTTACTGAAAGGTACTATGATTTCTGTTGGGTCTATTCCTGTTAACTGTCAAAGTCTCAGTTTTCCTTTAGAATTACTTCAGAGATTTTTTTTCCACATAAGTTTTTAATTTTTAACTCAGTTTATTTGGTAAAAAGATCCGTTCTATGATAATATATTCCCTCTGCATTAAAATTCACATAGGGGAATGCTTAGAGTGCAATATGACTAGAGCACAGTTTAAGCTTCGGATTCACGTGATCCGCATGTACAATCTGTAATTTCTCTTCCACTAAAGCCAATTGTCTCTCAGCCTTAGCTGTCAATTCCCTGGGACTATTTAAGACCTTGAAATCATCTAAGTTTTGTTTAAATTGATCAATTGATCATTTTTACCCCAATAATGTGCCATATTGGGAACTGTCTCCTAGCAGTCACTGAAAGTCATTAAGAATCTGGAATTTATCTCTCCTTATTTGCATCTTTTGGGGTCTAATTAATTAATTAATAGAATGTCCTCTTCATATTTTTTTACAGGAGCAATATGCAATCCCCAACAAGCCAAAATTTTCTTTCCTCTTTCAAATATTTTTTCTAACATATTTACATTTGAATCAGGTAGTAAAATGTCATCCATGTGATGATAAACTATAGATTGAGGAAATTGCTTAAGTATCATTTCCAAAGGCTGTCATACAATATATTTTTGCAGAGTGGGGGTATTTAGCATTCCCTGTGGGAAACCTTTCATTAGTGTCTCTTACCAGGCTGGGTAGGCACTGTGAATGTAATTTTTTCTCTGTCTTTTTCTTATAAAGGTATACTGAAGAAACAATGTTTAAATCAATAACTATGAGAGGCCATCCTTTAGCTAATAGAGAAAGCAAAGGAATTCCAGACTATAAAGAGTCCATTGATTGTATCACCTTATTAACCACTCTTAGATCTGTTGCCATTCTCCATTTTTCTGATTTTTTTAAATAATAAACATACGAGATTTCCAAGGTTTGGTTGATTCTTCAATATGCAGAGCATTTAGGTGCTCCAGTACCAGGTGTTCCAAGGCCTGCACTTTTCTGTTGTTAAAGGCCATAGCACAACACATACATGTTTGTATGTCAACCACTTCTAAAGTGGAGCTGTTGGTGCCTTTGGATGTTCAGAAGCTATTGCACCCTGCTCTTGTACAACCTGAAAATCTGTAACTGTCAAGTGAAGGCTTTTCCTTGCCAGCTGCTTTGGTTTTTCCCCACCAGTCGCCTGGGCTCTGCCATGTTGTAGTCCCCAAATAACACACAAGATGCTGTATTAATTATGAAGCTGTTGGCCTTGCTTGTTTCTTATTGGCTAGCTCTGACTTACTCCACAATTGATAATCTAAGTATTTTTCTTACCAGAGAAAAGGGTCCAGACTTCTTCCCCTATGGCACCTACATGATGACTCCCTGTGTTTCTCCTTCCCAGAGTCCTCCTGAACTCCTAGTCCCACATATCTTGCTTCCCTATTGGCCAACAGTGCTTTATTGACATATACACAGGAATTACCCATCATCTCCTCTTTTCTGTCTAAAAAAAGAGAAAGGTCTTAGCTTTAACATAGTCAAAATATATATAACAGAACAGCTATCAAGCAAGAACACAGTTACAACATTTTGTCTATCAACTTTCAACAAGATTTAAAGAAGATATCACCCATCCCATCCTTGTGAGTCCAAAGTTCTATATGTAGCTTATCTTTTATCATAACTAAGGAAAACTATAATTATAACTATCTACCTTCAACTCTGTCAAAGACCTCAGAAGGATAATATATAAATACTAGGATTGACAGAGACATATCACTACCTGGACAGTCACCTGAAGTTCCTCGTTAACATTGGGGCATCCATCTTCAGCCCGTAGGCCACAGTGTGTCTGGAAGACTTTTCAGCAAAGCAGGAAATTTCAAACTCTCCATCTGGAATGTCAGTTGTCTGTCACTTTCTGTGTCCTGCGGAAAGTCTGGCAGACTCTTCCATGAATCAGGAACCCTAAAGGACTATTTGAGTTTAGCTGTCACTTTCCTGTACGTCCTACATGTCCAGTTTGTATAGCAACAGTCAAACAGTCTAGGCAAGAGCATTTCTTGCCCAAATGGCTAATCTTGCCATGTTGAAAGCAAACTACATAACTAGTTTCTTCAATGCACACCTTCCTCTCAGACATGATTGGTGATGTCAGAAGTAGACATTTCTCATTGTCAAGAAAAACCCTAAACCATTTTAAATGTCATTTTCTGAAGGTCTTTGAAAGGTTTGCAGACTGTCTATCTATCACAAATATATTTCTGTATATCTAGAAAACCTAACTTACCTAACTATAAGTTCTGACTATTATAAGTAACTATCTATAGCCTGTATTTAATTATGCATTACGTTTTAAAAGATCAGTAGAAGCACAATACTTAATCAAGAGGAGAAATATACACATCACAAAACTGATCTTGAATTTGTATCAATAAATGAAAAACCATACTAATACCAAGTATTCATTTCCATACCATAATTCCCCATTCACCATTAAAAAGAGATTGTCTGTGATCATTAACCAATTATAAGCAGTCCCATTTAAATGAAAACAAAGATTTATAAACAATATGGGAATTTGGACGTTGCTTCTTCCAAACTGCTTCCTGCTGGATGTGGTTGTTTTTCATACTGTGGGGATCATGACAAAACTCAGAAACCTGTATAAATCCTTATTTTCGGGGTCTGTAAGGCTGCATCATCTTAGCTGTTTTAGATGTTGAATCACTTGGGCCACTGCTTCCGGGGTTCTTGGTTCATCAAACCACAGAAGCCTGGAAGGAATCCACAGCTTTCCATTTTCTGTGGAAACATAAACAAAAACTCTTTTCCCAAGTAACTGGTCCTTATATTTAAAGTTAGAAGTCAAAGCATTTTTGAAATACATAAGTTAGATTAATTCAGCAGCATTTATAATCAAGTATACTTTAGCAGTCTTTCCTTCTTTAGCAATCAAAAAACTGAAAAAGACAATAGCATACAGTACTCAGACTCTCTGTGTATTTTCCATCTTTACGTGGCTTATTTATTTACCTACTTTATTTCTTTTACTTTTATTTATTTTTCTCTGAGACAGGGTTTCTCTTTGGAAGTCTGCCTGTCTTTACCTCTGGAGCAAATCCTACCAGTGTGCACCATCATAGCCGGCTTCTCCATTTATTTACCACTATGCCGTTTCTTTTTCTCTCTCAATCCCATGTGTATTTTTAAACACACTGTAAACCTTTAGAGGTTTTTCTTTATCCAAGTCTGACTTTACTGTAAATCATTATGTTTTTCTGGCCAAGTGTCTTATCTGTTAAAATATCAGCTGTTTAAACTGCAGTTTTTCCAAGATGGTGGGCATAACGTGATTCCAGCTGACCGCCTCAGTCTAAGCTGACATCCAGCAAAAGCTGCCGTCTTGGAGATGTGGTCACTGCCACTTACAGCTGTACGTGCAACCTTTCAACTGTTAGCAGAGCCTCTTAAAAGAACCTTGCTTATTTTTTTTATTATGCTGAGTCAGGAAGACTCCCTTAAGTGAGCGGCATGAGTCTCTGCTTGTCGATAGCAAAACAGAGCCCACCTGAGAAAATGCTGCCACAAAGAATCCATGCTTTTCTCCATTCTTTTTTTTCTAAAATTCCTTTAAAACTTTTGTCATTCTGTGTGGAAATTCAATCCCACACGCAAAGCCTTTTCCTTGCCATCTGCTTTGGTTTTTCCCTACCAGTCATCTGGGCTCTGCCATATTGTAGTCCCCAAATACCACACAAGATGCTGTACTAATGATGAAGCTGTTGGCCTTGCTTGTTTCTTATTGTCTAGCTCTGACTTAAGTATTTACTCCATAATTGATAATCTAAGTATTTCTCTCACTGGAGAAAAGGGTCCAGACTTCTTCTCTTATGGCAGCTACATGATAACTCCATGTGTTCTCATTCCCAGAGTCCTCCTGGACTCCTACTCTCACCTATCTTGCTTCCCTATTGGCCAACAGTGTCTTATTGACATATACACAGGACTTCCCCATCATGTGACTGTTCTTTATAATACTTTCTAAAGGCCCAAAGGCCTACAGAGTTTGCTGCAGGTAGGCTGTAACAGAGAAATCCCACACCCACTCACAGACTTAGGGAGAAAACAAAAGAAAACCTACCTGATCGGACAAGGACTTCTAAGAGAGCCCACCTGTAGTTCAAGCCTGGACCTGGGCTGGTGGCCTCAAAGCCACAGGCAAGCAACTTTTTGTGAATTCATACTTTCATGTTGGGAACCAATTTGTAACATGGATAATAAAACCCAGAGACAGATATCGGGGTTCAAGTTGAAGATCAGAGAAGTAAATCAATTAGCCAGTCTACCAAGGCTGAAAAGCAGCTCCTATCTTCCCTATGACTAGATATTCAGTCTCACATGAGATCCTTTGTTCTTCCTTATATACCTCTCTAGTGCTGGGATTAAAGGCAGGAGCTCTGTTACTCTTTTAGACTGATTCACTATCTTGTAGCCCTCTGTGGCCTTGAACTCAGAGAGATCCATCTGCCTCTGTCTCCTGTGTACTGGAATTAAGGTGTGTGCCACCACTGCCCAGTTTCTATGGTTGTGGCTAACTTTGAATTATGATTCCCCAGGCAAGCTTTGTTAGATCATAAACAATATATCACCACATACCTTAGATCAGCAACAATGAAGTTAACAAGGTAGTTATATGTATGATAAAGTAGAAAATATTGAGGAAACATTCAGTAATGTAAAAAACAATATGAGATATTGATTTTATATTCCATATACTGAGTCATATAACTTACATACACATGCCTGTATTTGGATGCACATATGTGCTTAAGAGATTTTGGAGCAGAGTGTTGATCTAAGCTCTAGAAAGCACTTTCACTTTATGTACTGTATATTCAGGATCTACCATTATAGAGACATATTATAAATCCATGTTTTCTTGTATAATTTTATTTCTAAAAATTTGAGCTAGTGAAACACAAATAAAGTAACATTTTTATAAATGCTCACATCCATTGTTGATATTAGCAAATTGTTGAGAACTACAAACGGTTAAACAGGAAAAAAGATGAAATGCAATAAGCTCATTATCTTTGTGACCACAAAAAGTATGTGATTGTTATAGTTTTGAGTCAGAGCCATGCAGTTTTTGTCACTCTTGGTAATACCTTACCTGTATAACTATTGTGTATCAATTTCTGGCCATATAAAACATTACAACTTGGACTGAAGTTCCTTAGTTCTCAGGATAATCTAAAGTGTGATTTAACATTTCGTTTTATCTTGCAGAGAAACTCACAAAAACTCAGAAAGTATACAGCTGAATATCTTCAGGAAATTCTTAAAATGGACCAGATTCAGGAAGTCTAATCTCTTTCCATACTTACATAAGCAGTAAAGACTGCCAAGAAACTCTCAGAAACCCAGTGGCCAGAAAGATATTCTCCAACCTGCCAAGTTACCACCAAGTTGTGTAGTGAGCTACAGGTTTTCCACTTGCATGAACCTGTACTAGGATTCAATTCTGGTAATGCCACTGTCCTTGGGTCATTTCTGCTAGTGTAAATAACCCCAAGCAGGATTTGATGTTCACGAAGTTAGTGGCATGTCTTTGGTATGTCATTGGTTCACCACCTGGGATAAGAAGATAAACGTTCACATATTCCTGGGCATAGCGTCTGGGAACACTCCCAGATGGCTGCATGGAATTGAAAGGGTGGCCTAGATAAGGAATTTGGATGACTTTGTCCAAATAAACTCTTACTGCAAGTCTAGGAGGAGTCTAAAATGGCTGATAGACACTTAAGAAAGTGCTCAACATCCCTAGCCATCAGGGAAATGCGAATCAAAACAACTCTGAGATACCATCTTACTCCTGGCAGAATGGCTAAAACCAAAAACTCAAATGACAGTTTATGTTAGAGAGGATGTGGAGAATGGAGAACACTCCTCCACTGCTGGTGAGAGTGCAAACTCGTACAGCCACTCTAGAAATCAATACGCAAGTTGGACATTGGTGGCGCATGCCTTTAACCCCAGCACTTGGGAGGCAGAAGTAGGCGGATCAATGTGAGTTCAAGGCCAGCCTGGTCTACAGAGTGAGTTCTAGGACAGCCTCCAAAGCAATACAGGGGAACCCTGTCTCAAAAAAAACAAACAAAAATTAAAGAAAGGAAGAAAAAAAGAAAGAAAGAAAGAAAGAAAGAAAGAAAGAAAGAAAGAAGGAAAGAAAAGTCAGTATGGAGATTCCTCAGGAAAATGGGAATTAGTCTACCAAAAGACCCAGCAATTCCACTCTTAGACATATACCCAAAAGATGCCCATTCATACAACGAGAACATCTTGTCCACTATATTCAAAACAGCATTATTTCCAATAGCCAGAACCTGGAAGCAAACTAGCTGCCTCACAACTGAAGAGTAGATAGAGAAAATGTGGTACATTTACACAATGAAGTACTATTCAGCGGGAAAAAAAAAACAATTGAATCTTGAAATTTGCAGGCAAATGGATGGCACTAGAAGAAACCATCCTGAGTGAGGTAACCCAGTCACAAGAAGAGAAACATGGTATGTACTCACTCATAGATGGGTTTTAGACATGGATCAGGGTAGTGAGCCTACAATCCCACTGTCAGAGTGTCTGAGAAACAGAACCTTCATCCTGTGACTGATGGAAGCAGAGGCAGACTCCCACAGCTAAACACTGAACTGAACTCCTGAAATCCAGTGACAGAGAGGGATGAGCAAAGGGGTCAAGACTGTGCTGGTTTAACCCACAGAAACAGCTGACCTGAACAAGGGGGAGCTCTTGGACCCCGGACTGATGGCTATGTAGAAAGAATGTGACTGATCCAGACCCCCGGAATGTGGGTGTCAGTGAGGAGTCCTAGGTAATCTATGGAGTCTTGGATAGTAGACCAGTATTTATCCCTGGCATACAAATGACTTTGGTTGCCCATCCCACAATGAAGGATGCTCTCCCAGCCTGGACTCCTGGGGGAGGGTCTAGTCCTTGCCCTGGATGAAAAGACAGACTCTGGAGATCCCCCATTGAGAGCCTCACCCTCCCTGGGGAACGGAGTAAAGATTGGGTGGGGGGCTGGAGAGATTGGTGGGGGGGTCAGTGGAGGAAGGTAGGGAGAGGGAGCTGGGATCTACATGTGTATGTAGCAAGCTTTTTTTCTAATTTAAATTAAAAAACAAAATGAGAGATGGGCAGTAATAAAATTAAAAACTCATCCCAAACTGGAAAAAAACACAATTACAAACTAAATTACTAATATAAACACATTTATCCATTTGTTATATTGATTTTTTAAAAAAAATTATATTTCCTTATTTATTTTTTGAGTGTGTGTGTGGGGGGTTGTACACCATGGCACACTTATGTAGCTAAAAGTACAAGCCACAGGAATCAGTTCTCTCTTCCATCTTGTGGGTTCTGGAGATTGAACTAAAGCCACCTGGCTTGCCGATGAGTGTTTTCATTGGCTGAGCTATCCCAGTGGTTCCCTTGTGCTTTATGACCTGATATAACAAAGGCATAATTTGACTGCAGGCCTTTAAGAAGAGGCCCACTATGTTCAGTTAATCCAGATGCTGGAATTGGAAGTCTACATCCAAGTGACTAGGAGGAGCAACTTACAGTGGCATGCCACATTCCTCCATTTGTAACTCTGCATCTCATATCTAGAACTAGACATTTGTGAGGTTCTGTGTGTATTTTCTAAGACTATTCTTATACGTGAAATAAAGGACAGAGTTTTTAGATCATTTGTGTCAGACGCTGAGAAGTTAATTTGATTGCTGCATAGTTTGTCTGACTTGACTATTGAGACAAATGAAATGTGCACTTGTGTGCGAGGACTACGGATAGGACATTCTTGCTATCATGAAGCCACCCCTTTGGACCTGGTGACAGACAGGAAGAGAAATACAAGAATAGAAAACTTAGGATCTTTAAAGAATTAACGAAGGATTCACAGGGTCAGAGCTGGTTCTTAAGTCTTAGTGGACTCTTATTTTAATGGACACATGATGTCATCCAAGCCACTTATGTTATGATAAATGCGTGGGGAACCTTGGTGGATTCCATGGTAGGTGATGGTGAACAAGGCATGGGACAAACATGCCAGGCAGACAGAACTTAGTGAGAAGATTTATTAGAAAGGGAAAGGGGGGAGGAAAGAGTAAAGAGGTAAAGTGACACAGAGAGAGAGAGAGGACAGAAGAGTAGAGAGAGGCAGGGAAAGTCCTGTCTGCCCCAGGGGAACATCAGGGAAAAGAGAGGGAAAGAGAGGAAAAGAAAAGAGAGTGTAAGTGGACAGGGGTCTGTCTTTTAAAGGGTCCTTTGCACTTGCATCCAGACTAGTAGTCACAAAGCCCTGGGCTGACTAGAGTACTTCCTGAGTGCATTCTGCCAGGTGACATGGTAGGCCAGCCAGCGTAATGCTTGAATCCTTACAACTTGCCAAGTCAATCAGTAGTCAACTCACCACCCATGGCTATTTCTTCTCACTGTCTACAAAACCTCCTGCTGGCATTCACTGGCGACCTTGCCATATGCTGGACTCCTGGCATGATCACCACATACAAGGTCGTGTTTTGCCTTTTGGTTACAGTTACTTTCAGATTTACAATAGTTCTTTTCTTAGCCATTTCTGCTCTTGTTATCTGAGGTTATTATTTAAACTATGTGTGTTAACATGTGTCTTTTACATCATTTCTTTCCCCCAGGTACTTAAGAAACTTTTGGAGTCTTTTATTTTATCTTGCAACTCTTCTATTTTCCCTAGTCTTTCAGGCCTGTTATAGTGGCATAATCATAGTAGACCCCTTATGGATTAATTGTTTCTCAATTTGAAATTCAAGTTGTCATCGGAAATGCCAACAGTACAGTATGTATCCCAGCCACAAGACAAATAATAGGGAAACATTGAATTAAGGAGAATATTTTCATGATAGAATTTATTCTTCCCAGTATCTTTACAGTGAGATGGGCACTGCTGAGATTTCTAAGTTGCAGAGAGAAGTCATGTCAGTTTCACATGGCAGAACCAATGGAATCCAGGTGCCGGGCCCAGTTAAAAAAAATAAACAGCATTGAAATGACTGCATTCCTATCTGCAGAGCAGGGTCCAGACTGAAGAAGACTGGCCTGGTAGCTTAGCAATGATTCCAAATTTAAGAAAGAAAGACTTTCTAGATAAAGAACAAAGAGAGAGAGGATGCCTGAGGAAGCAGGACAGAGAATGCTGCACACCGTAATAAAGAAAAGCAAAACCCTCTGCTGCTAAGGCAGTAGAAATATTTACAGTTGGTTTCCAATCTCCTCATATTTTCTATGTAGCCAAACAGCAATAAAGGTATGTGGAAAGAACATATATATTAAATTACTGGGTGTCAGATTTCTGATTTGATAACACTTGGTGTAAAAATAACGGTTATTATTACTCTTCATTTATCCAGCTCTGAGAGTGAACACAGCACAGTATAATAAGTAGAATTTATCAGAGGAGGGACAAGATTGGTGCCCCAAGGGCTTTGCCGTATAGAGCTCAAGTGGAAATGGTGACTTCCGAGAAGCAGGGCAGAGCAATCAGGAGCTGTGGATACACCTCTCACTGGCTGCAGCTGGGGATCTGATGTCCTGTTGCAAAGCAATTTCTTGTGGGAGGCCATGGAAAGAGCTTGGTGTCTGTCTTCAAAAAGAAAGTCATTGAAATCTCTTCCTGTCTCTGATTCGTATCCCTACAAAAGAAAAGAGAAAGCAATTTTCTGAAAGTCCCTATTTGGTATCTTTTGAGTAGTGGGCATGGTTTAGTAATGACAAAGAGGACACAAGGTCTGGGAGCAAGGACAGGTTCCACGAAGATGAGGTTCAGAAGGACTGTGGGTGTTAATTACACAGCATCCACCTGAGCTAGGAGGCATAAGGATAATGTGGGGCTTTGCCCCTCTCTGGTGCTTGGACATCTGGAGAGTCATCAGTGTGTGGTGGGGAAGTAGCAAAAGAGCTACCCACTGAGTATCCCTGCCTTCACAGCACAACAAAGCTGTTCAATCAAACCCTTTCACTCTGGACACAGCTTAACAATCATGTGTGTGTAGTTGGCTGACTTCACCATTTTAGTGACAACAAATGAGAAAAGGAGAGATACAAAATCTGAAAAGCACAACTAGGAGTGGGTTTAGCACACAACCCTAGAACTTCAGTGGGATCGCAGGGCATTAAGGTACTGACATGTAACCAGGACCCACTGAGTGTTCATTTCAGCAGCTATAAAAAATATGCCATGTATACCAAAATTATATATTCCAATTACAAAAAGAATTGTGATGTTCTGCAAAAAAACCCAAATACTGATTCTAATCTCTTCATGCAAAGGAAAAAGCACAAATAATAGGAATAAAAACATTTAAGAGTAGAGATACCATCATATACAATGGTAACACAAAGCAAAATTCAAATTTATGTTTAATTAACTGCTATTGTCATGAAGATTTATAGAAAACATTAAAAAGAACACCTGAAATGAGTATGTGATACAAAATGTTAAGGATCAATTACAAGAAAAAACAGACAATGTCAATTATAAAGTGAAATTCAGTTTATAGTGAATATTACAGTATATATTTTGTGTCAGGGTGTGTACTTAGATCTTAAGGACAAAACAATAAAAGTCAGGTTATTGCCCTCCTGACACCCTCATGTGTAAAATAGTTAATAAACACACACACACACACAAAGTTTGATTGTGTTACTTACAATAAAGCATAAACCAGTCTACGAGCATCCAGGGATTGGTAGGGGAGTATTACTACACTTTAAAATATGCATTCTCATCACTTCTGTCTTCAAAGGTCACATTGAATAGAGCTTCCAAAACAAGATGGCCACCTAGAGGAAGACCATTCTAGGAAACTAGTGTCCCCTGAGAGCAAAGGCCCTGTGGCAAGCTTTTGTTTTATTCTTGGTATATATTCTGATCAGATCAGAAGAAGATAGGATTCTGAGACAAGAGTCTTGCACAGGACTAGAACTAGGGCAGGATATAGGGAGAGAAGGAATAGAGAAACCAGAGGGTTAGTGTAAAGAGAAGCCTTTTCCTTGCGAGAAGCCTTCCAGCCAGCCTGGTTCTAGAGCCGCATCAGTCCCAAATAAACACACAGGAGGCTATATTAATTATGAAGCTGTTGGCCTTGCTTGTTTCTTACTGGCTAGCTCTGACTTAAGTAATTACCCCATAATTGTTCATCTAAGTATTTCTCTTACCGGAGAATAGTTCCAGGCTTCCTACCCCATGGCGTTACATCTTGACTCTCTTGTGTTTCTCCTTCCCAGAGTCCTCCTGGACTCCTAGCCCCACCTATCTAGATTCCTATTGGCTCAACAGTGCTTTATTGACATAAGACTTCCCCAACAGGTTAGATATGCTTTTCTGTCATCCTCTGCCTCCATCTCCCAGATCCTGAACCCTGGTCCAATGAGCATGGAAGGTATTGCTATCAGATATGTCACCATTGTCAAGATGGGGAAGGATTTTAGAGTTAGTCAAATTCCCAGCCAACAACAGCTGAAAGGTGAAAGTATTTTCATGTTAAAGCCAGCTCTGAAGGTGGTAAATAAACCCCAGAGAGGAACTGCCACTACCACCCCAGCCCTGCCTGGCTGCCCCTCCCCCAGAGAAGGAAGGGTGTTCAGTTCTCGGGTGTGATTGGATGCAGAGTGGACTGGAGCAATCCTCTGTTAACAGTGATTTCACACCAGGAGTCAAGGTGGTCCACCCGATAGAGAAAAGCACTTCCCTGCTTGCTATTTGAAGAAAAGGTAGAGTTACTGAAGGGACCAGCCCCCTGTTTTAGCAGCCATGACAGGCTAACATGTGCTCGCCTGACCTTGTCCCTCCTGTCCTGGTCACTAGGAAGTCAGATGCCCTCCTCGTGGCAAGGAACCAATCAGAAGTTAGCTGGAGGGGCTGTGCTTTACAGCTCTGGGTGTGTTTTATGTACAAGTGCACAACAGTGACGTGCAGAGCATAGCCACTGCTCTGGGAGGGTCTATGGGCCACAACAACCAGTTGACCAATCAGCATAGGGTAGGTTGTCCAAGCCTGGAAACAGACCAATCCTGAGACTGTTGCGTACCCCTAGGCACTCCAATCCTGAGACTGTTGGGTTCCCCTAGACACTCCCCTTATGTTGCCCTATAAGATCCCTGCCCTGGTTTCTCAGGGTCTTTATTCCAGTTATCCATGAAAGGCCGAAGCTCGTTAAACAACGACAATAAAAGATTCTTTGCTTTTGCATGGAAATGGGGCCTCTTGGTGATTTGGGGGCTCAGAATTTGGGCACAGCCTTACTAATCTGAAAATGGAGCAACAGAATCAAAGAAAGGGCAAAGCTAGGGATGTGTAGGCACTCTTGGTCCAGCAATAATTAAGAAAGCTGATCCTGGTAAAAAATACTTGGGGTTTTGCTATTTGAGCTTCTTGTCTGGTTCGTTTGTCTTTTGCTTTTGTTTTCCTTTAAGTAAAATCAAAATTGCACATGGTTTGAAAATTTCTAGAACTAAAGGAATGGGATATAGTTGCTTATGGACCAAGAGACACTAGGGACAGCTCCTACTGGCGGAATAGTAGTTTCCCTTGTAGTTGTAGACACGTGATACAATTGCTCATGGAGATAAGTCCCAGTGTCTCCTCCACACTCTTCTTTCTCTGAAACGACCTCTATCTTACTGTACGCCGTTGTGGAACTGATGTATGGTAACATTCTTCTTTCCTTTCTCAAGCACACCAGAAGGAAAAAAAAGAAAAATTCCATTGTGGTTTAGTGCCAGCCAAGATTTAAAGGTTGCACTGGACCTACAATTGAAATGCAAATCACTCTTCGCAAACAGCCTCCTGCTGAGGCCCAAATTTTTACAGATCGGGTTCCGCAGTCCTGATGAGGAATCATCGAGCGCATTGCCCAGGATTCACAAATTAGTTGCCGTCTAAGGTATCATTTTCTACGTTA
Organism: Mesocricetus auratus; assembly: GCF_017639785.1. Taxonomy (NCBI): domain Eukaryota; kingdom Metazoa; phylum Chordata; class Mammalia; order Rodentia; family Cricetidae; genus Mesocricetus; species Mesocricetus auratus. Next base: position 15,030,706 of record NW_024429210.1, on the reverse strand, counting down.
TAATTGTAACGTACCAGAGGAAACTTTGTCACAAAAGACAGTACCCTGCGCTTCCATTATTTTTTTCCAGCTGCAGGCCACTGAGGCTTCTTTCGCACACAATAAAAATACCCACATCACGACCTCCCTCTCTGAAACACACACTCCTTGAATATAAACATTTTGAGAGTATTGGTGTGCTTTTCTTCCCCTTCCTTTTGAGATGTGCAGGTGGTAAAATACTGGCTGCCATGAACTGCAGACAATAAATAAAAATTACCAGCTTCCCATGCTGCCTGATAGAAACGTGCCAGCTCAGGCAAGGCTGTCTCTGCAGGCATGGACTCCCGGCAGAGCAGTCAGCAGTACAGGCCCTGTGGCTGTGCACACTGTGGGTGCATGGTTGCCTGTTTGCTTCAAAGGTCCCAAGAAACTGCAGACCATAACATAGGCGAAGGGTGACTTCTTCCTTTTCACCCTAGAAAAGGCCATGTTGGCGCAGAGGTCCGGGGGTTCGCAGCACAGGGTGGGTGGGCAAACCAAAACGATGTGAAGAGCTTCACAGTTGGGGGTGGCCAACTAGGACACTTAAACCTGCTGGCACTACATCTAATGGTATCATCAATCTCTTCATGTGCCTGGGGATCAGTTACTTGAAAACATGTCTGAAGACCTGTCCCGAAGCACAGAGGAAGCCGGTTCTGAAATGAGGGTTGGTGGACTCATAAAAGAGCTTCATTTACTCCATAGTAAAAGTGACAGCAATCTATAACTTTTGATATTATTATTTGTCCTTTGGATATTTATCATACATATACACACCGTACTTTTATCTTATCAGTGTCCACCTTACCTCCATCATGTCCTCTTTCTTTTCTTCTTCCTCTTCCTTTACTTCTTCTCCATCTTCCTTCAGTCTAGCTAATATTCATCATATCTTCATGGATTTGGGGCCATCCATTGGGTCATTGGCAATATGCTCACTGATCCCCTAAAAGTGACCCTTTCTTCTTCAGCAGCCGTCTGTTGCCAATAGCTCCTAAGTTAGCGGTGGGGTTTAGGAGCCCCCTCCCTACCCACGCTGGAACTTTGACCAAACTACTTTTGTACTGTCTGGTCTTATGCAGGTACTCATAGGTAGTGTGAGTCGATGTGTCCATCACTCATAGTATGTCTTGAAGGCAGCGTTTTACATCTTTCCTCCCGGGGCTCTGGGTCCTACATTCTTTCTGTCAGCTCTTGTGTGATGTCCCACCAAAGGCTCATCACATGGCAGCTTATTCCCAGGGTTTTGACCAATAATTGGACTCTGCATTAGCTGCTACAAAAAGAAACTTCTGCAACCAACACTGGAGCAGCACACAGACATTTATATGACAGTCTGAAACCCCTTTCTGTTTCTGTGATTCACCATACCTATGTCTTGACCAGTGGTGAGCACTGATCTTTGTTTTTATAGTTTCACCTTCTCCAAAAGGTCATATAGCTAGACTTGTATGTTGCATAAACTTCAAACTGGCGTTGTGTACTCAGTTTTATTATATATTAAGTTTCCCTTTCTTGATGTGAGAGCTTCTTTTTAACTCTAAACAATTACCCTTTGTCTGAATGTTCCATAGCTTATTTATTCGTCCCAGAAGTCTTTGCTGCATGTTACTTTCCACTACTACAATAGATGAATTCTGAGACTTTTTCCTGATTCAAGTCTTGATAAATCAATAGGATAGTCAAGCATGCACTATAAAGAACTGAATGGCTTACTCAGAAATTATATATACATCTATCCAGCTAGTTATCATCTATCTATCTTTCATTCAGTCATCTGAAAAAGAAAGTAAAGCTTCCTTCACAGGTAGTCACTATCTAAATCTAACTGGAAGCCACTAGAAATCCCTCCAGTGGCATGTTGATTTGAAGATGGTGAAGCCCAACCAGAACCACATGTGAAAACAGATGTTTATTACTTTTGAAGTATTCTTCTTGCCAGAGCAAGAGGCAGAAGAAAGCTGGGGAGTTGAAGTTCTAACTCTAGGCAATGTGAGGGATGAAGTAAAGATGGCTGAGATGGATGCCACTTTCATGATGGCAGAAGAGAAAGAAATATACTGTACGAAATAGACAGCTGAGAAGACCGAAGAATCATATTGGAGGTTTGGAATCCTTCTGAAGGAAAAGGCCAGAAATCTCAGAGAAGTCATACGAAAGAGCTCAATAGGGGTAAAAATCTTCTATAGTTTGAATGTTTGTGTCTCTGATCCCCAAATTTGTATTAATGGCTAGAATAACAGTATCAAGACAGGGGAGGAACCTTCAGCAAGTTATTATCTCACCAGTATGAACTCCTTTGAATGAGATTAGTGCCCTTATAAAAGATGTGTGAGGGACCTTTTTACATCTTCCAGTGTGTGAATGGAATAAGGAAATCTATGGAAATGGTCCATAACCAGATCTTTAAACCACAGGACACTGATTTTAGACTAAGAAATTTCTGTGGTTTATGAGCCATTCCAGTTATGACACTGGATAGAGCAACTTCAACAAACTCACACAGAATCTTCAAAACCAATTTAGTGCCCCAAAGTATGAATGAGGTACTTCTCACACAAATATGTCAGTTTTGAAAACTATCCAGTCATATCTTAATTGGCTGTATATAATTTGTACATGAGGAAATTATTATCTACCCACGTAGTTTGTTCACATATATTTTTAGAGATTCTTCTTTGACTTTTAAACTAGCTAACATAATAAACCTATTGTGTATATTTCAAATGATTATCTTCAATTTATATGTACTGATTTATACCATTTTTCAATACACAGGTTTCATTTGTTTATACCAAACCTATTGAAATTTCTCTTTGAATTTTCTTCCATTTCAATACATACATACATACATACATATTTGAAAAGACTCAAATATTCAAGGTTTTCCTTTATGTCCCTGTAGTATTTTGTGTCCATGATGTTTTTATTTCACAACACCAATCCTGTTCTTTTTTCCCCTCTCTGTGGCAAACAAATACAGTTAACTTTCTGTTCTTCACAAATGAGAGAGGATTATATAACATGTGTGATCATAATATGACTAACCTTTCCTCCAGATTCTATAACAAAATATCACTTGCACAAATCCATTTAATTTCACTAACCTGTCCAAAACATCTAGTAATTATACATTTATTTTCTCCACATAAGCACAGAGTGGGCTTCCTTAGGTAGCATGCTTTATTAGCCCTTTAGTTTCTTAGGGGCATGTATAAGCTCATTTTCTGTTACTATAACAAAAGCACTTAAATCTGAGAAATGCTGCAGAAAAAGGTGTTCATTATGTTCACAGTTATGCAGGCTCACAGGCATGGCGTTGGCATTAGCTTAGCCATGGAAAGGTCCTTGTATCAGGTGACACAGGACCGTGCGTAAGGAAAAGGAACCAACTTCAGATCCCACAGGAATAACTTTAATCCCCAAAAGCTGCATCCCCCTCACCTAAATGGTATCCTATGATGCCTCACAGGCTGACAGCTCTATTGGGGCCAAGTGTCTAACAGGTGTATCCTCATAGACAGCATATTCACATCATAGCACTTACCATGTAAGATATTTGTTTCACATTTTGTCAAAGACTTTCTCAACTGAGTACCTTTTATGAGCATGGTAAAGATTCATCATTATTAACTGAAAATACAAATCAATGTGTCTTTTCTAGAGCAGAAATCAGCAGTGAACTTTCCATCCTCTATCTAACAATTAACCAGAACTCCTAAACTCTTGGGCCAAGAATGGTATTTATATTTTTATACATGTATTCAGCCAAAACAATATTTGACAGAGATGCTTGGATCTTGAAGCACCCAATGTATTGCCTATGCAATCCTGTGTAAAAACCATCTTATAGACTCATAATTTTGAGTCAGTAATTGCTAACTGTATTATTAACACCACACACACCTCTGTAGAAGTACTATCAACAAACATTGCTATGTGTGCCAGATTTACTTTGTTCCCGTGTGAAATATTATGTATATTTCCCAGCCTCCCTTGCAGCGCGGACTGGCCAGACCTGTAGAATGGGTTTGAACAGAGGTGACAAACATAATCATTTCCAGACCTCCAGTAAATCCATCCCATTTGAAGCTCTACCACACTGTCTCTATTTGTCTGTGTGTCTGTGGAAATGCAACAGAGACATTGGTACTTCAGGGGATAGTGGATTTATATAGGAAAACAAACCTGGGGCTCTGACAGACTATGATAGGCTACACACAGACAAAGAACATTGCATGCACTACATCTGATTAAAAATGACTTTTGTTGGTTAAAACACAGAAGTGTGGCAAGTTCCTAGCAATGGTTGTTGATCTAATACCCCAGCACAGTGCAACTTGCAAACCGGTCTCTCTGCTTTGAGCTGGCACAAAAACACCAGTACTGCTAAAAAAAGGAAGTAGCCTATTTCCGAGTACACTTTTATAAGTCTATTTTATATTTAGAGCTAGAGCAGATTTGAGGATGTTGGAGACTTTTGTCCATTTTCCAACTATTTAAGATTATATTTCCTACAATGTTAATTTGATTGAACAGTAATCATATATATGTATATATATATATTCAAGAACAATTTCATGTAAATAAGTTTAATTTGCATTACCATACGCAAGGGTTATCCTCAGCCCAGAAGTCATAGATCACCGAATGAAAGGCCCTGTGCCAGGTGTTGAATACCTCACTCAAATCAAGTCATTGATCAGAGGTATCCCAAAGACCCTCCCCAAATAAAACAAGCTGTTACTGTTGCTCTTAATTTCCCACTATAACTCAATGTTATAGTAATTGTAAATCTCTGTCGCTGAAGACATCAGAGGAGAAATCAAGTCAGTATTGGCCAGATTTTTTTTCTCCATTGAATCTCACATAGCAGTGCAAGGTGCTACACAAGATTCTGAGGGATAAAAGTCTTCAATGGTGTTACTCAGCTGTGAGCCTTGAGAACTGAAATAATGACTGGAATGGAAAGATAAACCATATAATAGTGGCATGAATATTATGGGGATAACCAATCGCTTTCTGATCAGATTTTAGGTCTACCCCATAGGAGAATACACATGGCAAATACATATAATAACTCATGGTTGGGGAGCTCATAGGCCCCAGTGGTAATCCTTTTACCGTTGTATTGTTAAATGGAGATAGTATCAAACTGCTCTCTGAATTTGTATCCTTCTATCTATATATTAATGTATCTCCCAGACCTCAGCTGAGAGGTTTCTTTGATTAATAGATGACAGTTAATATTGAAACTCAAAACTAGTCAAAGTGTAGAGAATAAGTGACTGTAGAAAGATTAGCCATATGTGGTATATATTTATTGTACCAGGGACCATTATAGAAAATGGAGCGAAAAGTTTATAAGAACAAAAGGTCAGGGGAGACATGAAGAAAACCATGTCTACTGGACAACAGGGCTCACAGTAACTACGTGTATTTGCCTACACAAGATGTGCACAAGATCGAGTCAATGAAAATTCTAGTAAAGCATGGGTAAGGTTTCATGAGGCCCTGCTCCCAACTGAGACGCTATAGAAAATTGATTGCTTCATAGACAAGGAGAATAAATCTTCTTTAAAAGTATGGCTACTGGTATGGTGACAATGCCCCATATCCAGAAGTATATGGAAAGTACATACTGGAGCCCATAGGTCATTGAGTTAAACAAGACAAAACAACAACATCAAAAAAAAAAAAAACCCCAGAGCACACAAAATGGAGGTGGGGTGGATCTTGGAGGAGTAAAGGGAAGTAATGGATCAATATGATCAACATATATTGTATGAAACTCCTAAATAATTAATGAAACTATATTCTGCATATTATATATTTCTATATATTAAAAAAGAATGTAGCCTAAGTTGATAGACCTGTGCTTCAAGGCCTACTACAATATTCATTAACTGTGTAAACTTTGATGGATCCAACCTTTCCATTCTTCTGTCTATCATTCATAAATAAGAGGAAACAGTGATAATGATTTACTTACAGAAATGGTTAAGGTCTGAAATGGACTGTCTTTAATAAGAAAGTCTGCCTTTATTGTTGCAATTTAGGTATGTGTTCTTCAAAAGTCCAGGTTAGTCCTAGTAGTTCTGTTAGGAGGTAGTGGAGTCCTAGGAGGTGAGGCCTTGCAAGAGGTCTTTCTTTCGTTGGAGAAATAACCCTGAGGTGAATTCCTTTACATTAAGTGAATGGTCTTCACTCACTAAATGGATGCTGCTGTCAATAATACCACCTCATTTCAGGCTCCAATGCAATACAAACATCAAATTTATATTGGAATCTCCAAAACTATGAATGGAAATGAATCTCTTTAGTTTATCCTTCTTGTTTTATACACATGAAGCAAACAAACTGATCTAATTTCCAGGTCTAATGTTGTACTTTAAAACATCGTTGTCCTTTCAGTTGTATATTTTTCTGTGTTTTGTTTTTATTCTTTTTATTTTTGCTGTCGGTGCATGGTTGATTGGTTTTATTTGTTTATTTGGGTATTAGTAACTTTTATATTGCTGTGATAAAGCACTGTGAGCAAGGCAGCTTAAGAAAGAAAATCTCTAAATGTGTTTCTGTTCCAGAAGTTATGTCCACAATAGCGCAGAGAATTTATGGAGGCAGGAACACACAGAGCTCACATCTTGAACACTGAGAAGAAAGCAGAGAGCACATTGGGAAAGAAACTGAGTCTTTTGAAACCTCAAGGCCCACCTCCAGTGCAGAACCTCTATCAACAGGGCCACAACTCCTAATCTTTCCTAACAACCACCAATGGGGACCAAGTATTCAAATCTAAGAGCCTTTGGGAAGTGCTCTCATTCAAACACAATTTATTTGTTTGTTGGCCATATTGGACTGGAGCTCACTGCCTATTTCAGACCAGCATTGAATTCACTCCCTTCCCTGAGTTCCCCATCCTCCTCCCTGAGTTTCCCAAGTGCTGGGATTACAGACATTAGCTACTACACCTAGCTCAATGGTGCATTTCTGCAAAAACCTTACTAGGATTTCCATTTTGTATGTATCACGTTATTGTACCCCAAGCAGACTTTGAGATTTTACCATTGGATATTTGTATAAATTTAAGAAGTGGGTTTGTATACAAGATAAGTTCCTTAATGGCAGAGTGGCAGGAAGCATTAGAGATGGAATATGCAGACTTTACTTGGTTAGATAGTTTTTGTGGCTGTCATCTGATATAAGGTAAGCATGGGTTTTTTGTATTCCTGTGTTCCAAAAGTAAGACACGGAAACCAAAGAACCACACTTCATATTCCCTAAAGAAAATATGAAGGCACCCTTTCTTTCAAAATATCATAACTCTAGGTGTCTGTAAGACTTCTTTATAGTTCCAACAGGAAAAACAAAGCAAGAAAGAAATTTATGACCAAAAGAAAAAATGAAGTTGGTTGGAGAAATTCTTTAAGTTGCTGGTCTGTGTATGTTTTTTAATTGATTAGAAATGAGCAACAGTCAAGTCTGGATTATCTGGAAACTCTAAGTCATAGCTTTTATTTTTAAAATCATTGCATCAATGTCTCCTTCGTTACAATATTGTAGCTGCTGAGAGAAAAGGACAAGGAGCTGTACTGGCATCCTCTGGCTCTGTTTTGGGAGATGGAGATACTTTTATCCAAAGGCTCTAGTGACCTTGTGTATGCAGTCACTTACACAGTGAGAGTTTATCTTGAGCAATACATTCAGCCACCAAGTGCAACATGAACACATCCACTCCTGCTAATAATTCAGAATTCTTAGTCCATCCTGAGTGCTTTATGCCTAATACAGTGAAATGAAAGGAATTTTATATATTTTACTTCTGTCCCTCTGCTGGCAGTAGCAGTAAATCCCAAAGTGTTTCAGCAGGTGCTATTAATATGCAAATAACAGAGAATTCACTGGTTCTAATAGACCTCCCAACTGCATGGGAGGCGACGCTGTTGGAGCAAATTAGCTTTCTGTAATTCGCATGCTTTTCACAACCTCCTGGGATCATATTTTAGATCAGAGACAATAAAAGCATATGCAGTTAGCTTAAAATGTAACTAATTTTAGACTTTGAAACAATTTTAACCTAACTTCTTTGTGGTGTTAAACAGCTATTTGCAAAGAAACTTTTATAACAGTCTGTAATTTTTACAGGGTTGGTTTGCTGCGATTGACTCATTCCATCGTTCTAGAGCACAGAACAAATGTGAGAAAGGATCACATAGACAGGCTTCCATCTTGTCTGAAACGCACAGGGAGTTGAATTGGTGGCCTGGGACTATGTATTCTTGGGTGTGGCCAAAAGACGAATGAAGTCAGGACAAATTCTGAAATTGGCCCAAGCTGAATGATTAGCTAAAGTATTACATGGTATAAAGGCAAAAATTATTCATTAGGTCAGCATGTGTACCTCAATACATCTAAATATTTAAAGTAAATAAATAGTACCTCTAAATAAAACAATAAATAACTCATTTTAACTATCTGTACTACATATTAAATGCAGAAAAGTAGCATCTCCACTGAATGAATATGTATTTTCTTCTTATTATTCTCTAAATAATATAGCATACAAGTTATTCACAAAAGCTTTTACAATGTATTAATTAATGTAAACAATTACGAGATAATAGGGAGTATGAAGAAGAATATAAACATACTATATGAGAAACTACACCATTGTCATTAAGGGACCAGAGCATCTGTGAATCTGGGTCTTTGTGAGACATATTCATGTAACCTACTCTTTGGGTGCCGAGGATTAATCATAATATGACAAGTAATTGAAATTAGGGAAGTTCTTTAGAAGATTTTGTCAGTCTGGTAACAACCAAAATCACTGAAAATTTAAGGTAATGGATGATGACATTTTTCTACGTTGGTAAGAAAATGAAAGTTGTAACAACTATTATACATTTCATTTAAAAAAACTTTTAAAATGCATTTATTTTATTTGTAGTTAGGAAAAAGTGATTCCTGTTGACAAAAGTTTCTACCATACACAGTCTTGCACCATTCATTGCCAAATAAACACACAGAAGTTCATATTAATTATAATTTTTGGCCTACTGAAGTCTTATTACTAACTAGCTTTTACAACTTAAATTAACTCACAATTCTTATCTATGTTTAGCCAGGTGGCTTGGTACCTTTTCAGCAAGACATTCTCATCTTGCTTCCTCTGTATCTGGATGGCAACCACATCTCTCTGCCTTCCTTGTTCCAGAACTCTCCTAGTCTGGTAGCCCCACCTATACCTCCTGCCTGATTACTGGCCAATCAGCATTTTATTAAATCAATACGAGTGACAAATTTGTACAGTGTACAAGAGCATTATCCAACATCAAATCCCATTCTGGCTTGGATCAGTCTGACTTTTAAATGGTTTGTTTTTCTTTCTTAAATTTGTACAAGAAAATTGTGTTGAAGAAGTAAAATAGTTAGATATTTAAAGATTGCATGTTGCTTTAAATATTAAATATCACATTTTAAATTGAAACCCAAATTATCTAGGGGCAGTCATTCTGGTTACAATTTAAAAGGTAAAGCATCATACTTGGGAGTTAACTGAAGAGGTATAATCTCTACTTGTTTCTTGCCCAGGAGCTTAGTAAGTAACCACTTTCCAGGTGAAATGACTCATTGGAGAGGATGAAGAGAAATCTTCACTATGGACAATGAATCTGATTATTTAATGGTCAGTAAAGAATTCCTGGCTACACATAGATTATCTCTGCTCAAGTGATTTCTTAGTTTTAACCTTGCTGAGATGTGTGACTGAGCTAACATTAAGCAATTTGGCCATCTGACCTAATTTGGATTTGCAAAGGAAAAACAACAGTTACTTTATTATGTGATGAATTCAAATAAACCAATAATTCCCCATACATATAAATTATATGTGGATGAGATAATAGTTTTGTTTACCTGGGAATTCAAACCTTAAAAATTATATTTTTCTACTCAGTGATCACATTTTTGAAAAGCTGTTCTTCTATCTCAAATGAAAAGAGAATTTGTGCGTGGAATATACAAGACTATGAAAAGAAGACCATCCCCCTTTAGTTGTAGATTCTATAAACTGAACCCAGAGCCCCTGAGTTACTCTTCCCAGAACCATAGAAGTTCTTTGAATATAATATACAAATAGTATATAATATGGTATTATATATTGAGAATAATAATAATTTTGTGACAAACTTGAATATGAAAATAAGCATATATAGACAATGTAGCTTAAAATATATACTTTATAAGTTCATGTACTTTTATCATTTCTCTAAAGTATATCCCTGCTTATGTCTATCATAACTATTCTTCAGGTCCTTCCCCTGTCTCCTCTTAGGGCTCTTTCCCCAATCCTTCCATCTCTAGCTATCCATGCATGGCCTTTTTGCCTCTGTTGACATTTCTCAGAATAGCAACCTAATTTCCCACGTTTCTGTATTTTTCCCCATCCTAAAGATAGGAGTCCAGCCCGTCCTGTGTATGCTTTTGACTCTAGCTCCTGTTTGGGCTCATCAGCAAAGCTTCAAGGATGTTGCTCATGAAGATTCATCCTTTTTGTTTCTCACCATTGGAAATCCCCAGAAGATTGTGGGTGAGGGTACCTCAATTTGTTCTATTCTTCAACTGCAGTACTTTCCAAATCTTTTGGTTAAAGTACAATGCCTTATTTGCTTTGGCTGAACTGTCTGCTTCCTAAGCAAGGTTTATTATCAAGTACTGAAAATGGTTCTTAAATGCAGCAGGAATTCCAGGAGTATTTAAAGAAAATCAATATATAAAATATCTGCAGACATCAATTTCTCCTACTCTGTCAGATATAAACAGAGCTTTATGTTTTGTATCCCCTGCCTTCTTCATTTAAAAAAGATATTTATTTTTCCCACTTACAGTGATTAACTATGGAAACTCAAAACACAGTTCCAGAGTCAGCCAGGTTTCACAGCTTATGCTACCTTCGGTACATCATTGACCTCTATTTGTAAAATATGAAAGGCTTAATCCATCAACCCTTCTGAGCTGCTGTGAAGATTATCCAATGCAATATACTTCCAACAACCTCATTCCTAAGACAGGCTTGCATGAACAGGTTTTCAGGTCTCACTGCCCCCAGTTCAGACCAGTGCCACTTGGGGCTGCTTTGAACTGCTGAAGTCACTGAGAGCTGAGCTGCCTACTGTTGTGAATGTTCTAATGTGCTCACCATTAGTCATGTGTCTAGCACCTTCGTAAGAAATGCTTTATGGTCTCTCCTTTTCTCTGGAGTTGGGGTTGGGATATAATCCCTCCCCTGGCTGATTGTAAGAGAAAGAGAAATGTTTTAGCAGCTGATGTGAAACATTCTGGTCAGATATGTTCAAATATTTGAGTCACAGACCTGTGTTTATTTTTACTGAAAAACAGCAGGGAGTCTTGGCACAGTGGCCTTTATTTGAGTAGCTCACAATAGCAAATGCCTGTGTCCAGTAGTGTGGAGAAAATTGTCTCAACTATTTAAATAAAAGGGCACAAAAGACTGTAAGTTTTTTTTTTGAGCAACTAAACATTTAATCTTCTAGGTATAGTATACAAATATAAACCAGAGAATATTTTTCTTTGTTTTTTACATTTGGGGGGTAGAAAGACGACTTGGTGTTAAGGAGCACTTGCTGCTCTTGCAAAGTTCCAGGGAAGCTGATGCCCTTTTTTGACCCCCTTTATGCACTGCACATATAGTGCACATACCTACATTCAGGCAAACATTCACACACATAAAGTAAAAACGAATTAAATCTATTTTCAAGATTCTACAGATCTCAAACAATGTCCAATTTAAATAATGAGGTTTGCCTTTACCCAGAAATCATTGACTCCATTCTCCAAACTGAGGTTCCTTGCTTTTCTAGAGTTGGTGATGCTAAATAAAGTGTCTGTACTAAATTTCCTAATCATTTTTATGTCCCGTCATAGACTGAATTTAATAACATTAATATTTGAACACTCCTTCTCTGTAGACATAGTCACAGTATATGAGACCATCCTTCTCATATACTGACAACTTTGGGTGAGGCCTTTTTGTAGTACCCTTTTTAATTCTGACAACTATACTTAGATGTAGATGACAGTAAAGTGATTTTAAAGATGATAAGATTAAGTTTCTCAGAGCCCAAAACTGAACCCCAAACAGTGGGAGGGCTAACATTAACATACAAAACAGGCTGATATGGGATCTGCATCTTCTTTCCTTAATGCAACTTAAGAGGAACAACAAAGTGCATGTAAATACAATCACACACACATGTGTGCTGGCACACACACACACACACACACACACACACACAATGAATGACACTGCAGTGGCTCCAGAATACCTAAAATAATCTTTGAAATTAGACAAAGGCAACCCAACTTCTCAATGATGAGCAGGAGAGCTGAGTCTGTATAGATTTGTGTGTGGTGATGGTTATTTGAGAATGTGATAGCCATGGGTTCACATACAGCAGTTTTGTGCATCATACATGTGCACAAGAAGACCTGATGTCTTGGCAAACTCTTTCCCCAAAGCAATCTGCTGACTTGATCTGTCTCTTGTGATCCTGGCCCAGCAGACCCAGCATGACTTTAGAGCTAGGTAATGCGCTATGGGTACCATGTTTAGGTGTGAAGGTTCTGGGCAGATATTCACATGGGGGTAGTGTAAGAGGCAATTACAAGTTGCCAAAGATGATGAAGGTAGAGATTAGGGACACATATCCTGATTCAGAGAGAACCAGCAGCCAACGTGACCTGAAGCTCAGCCTCTGCTAGGCTGGCTCTGAGTTCTTTACTTTCCATGGCCACATCTGAGACGGGGCTGGACAGGTCGTAGCCAAGCTGAGCTGGGGTTGCTAACTGCTTGTGCTTGTGCTATCAGAGGTTGTTGTCCCATCCCCTCAGTCTCCTACCTGAGCTAAGACTTTCTTTTTCAGGTTTCAGGAGCCCTCAGTCAACCATGCTGATACGTGCTTGGGAAAAAAATGAAGTTGAAGTGGTGTTTCAGGAATTCATTCATAATGTAATTTGAACCAGTTCTTATTAATGAACCCAAAGTACTTCCCATCTGACTGAAGTCCTGCAATTATTTAAATGCGTAAATGAAACCGTTCTTTAGACCTTCATTCATAGTCCATTTGAGTCAGAAACTGAGTTTACTCGCTTTACTCACTGGGCATTAAGCAGCGTTTGAAATGCTGAAGAACTCTAAATTGCAATGGCCCATAATAAATATCCAAATAATTATTTCTACAGTGGTTATCTTTCCTAGTTGGAAATCACATGTCTGTGGGAGCTACTAATCACACACCCAACTGTAACTACATGGCTAGAATCTTAGTGTATGTTTGCATAGGGATTGCTACTTGCAGAAAATATTGCAGTATGTCATTTACTGCTCAGGTAATTTTACACTATTATTACTAATATTTTACCTCCAAGAAAACAAGATCCAGAGATGTTCTAATATCAAAAATCATAAAAGAAGTGACGTTCACCTGGATACTGACTTGCTCTGCTTCTGTATATCCTAATAAGCATGGTTTTCCTTTCAGAATTCTTAGCCCCTGTTCAGGGCTCAGTGTCTTCCTTGAACAGTAGTCATTTGTATAAAACAGAAGTTGTATTTAAGTGTGTTTGTATGTTGTTATGTACAATGGTCCTTAATTGAAGTAATTACCATATTAATTGAGGTTTTTAAAAAATTAATCAGAGTTTACAGATGTAAGAAAGTTTTGTGGCACAGAGTCAAAAATAGCAATCTACAGGACATCAAGTTTTCCCAAAAATTGATTTATGAGTATATTTGTGCTTAATTAAAAATGTACCATACGGTATGCATACCTTGACCATGTTCTTAAAATTTCAAGGTATTAAAATTAGAAAATGTAGTTTAAACATACTCTTTGAGGATTTAAAACTTAAGACGAAATAATGAAATTTGTAGGTAAGTACAAGGAACTACAAATGATACTGAGTGACTTAACCCAGAGCCAGAAAGACAAATGTCACCACATGCTGTCATTTGCAGCGCTTAGCTCCACATCTTCAGATGTAAGCATATAGCTCAAGTCCCTACAGAAACCAGGATCTTCAAAAGGGAGCAAGGTGAGGAGAAAAGAAGGAAACGGAAGAACCTACATGATAAGAAGTGGAAATGGGGAGTGAAAGTAGGAAAAAAGCAGGGAGGAGTCTCTAACTGGGGATGGGAGAGGAACTCAACATGAAAGAGAGGCAAGAGGAGGGACAAATAATGGCAAGGATGTGTGATATATCCTCAAGGAATAATATTACTTTAGCCTTTAAGAGTCTTGTCATTTTATATGTAGCTAAAGTTGTATGCAATCAACACATGCACATACCTTACATGAAGTTATGCCACTTGGGCTGACAATGCTTCATTCAAGAACCGTAGACTATCTAATAACAGCCCAGTACCAGGAGTAAGAAACCTCCTTTCAAGTTGTTAGTGAAGATTGTCCAAGTGATTCCTAAAAACAATGTATACTGCTGTTGTCTTTGGTTGTTTCTCAGGGGGATTGAAGGTAAGTCCCTATTGTTGAAGACACCATGTGCTTTGAACAAAGTATTTAGGAGATTTGATGTGGATCTAACTTGAAAGCCTTCTTCCCTCAATCTAGCTTTCACAGTACCAGAAATTACTATGCAAACTGGTGATGGAGGACATAAATAATGCCCCTGTCCATATACAATGCCAGAGATCTGTAACAATGGCCATCAAGGCAAGATTAGTGCAATAGTGCCACACATTTCTTGGGGGCAACCAATAGCTCTGTAATTGAGCTAAAGGCCCACACAATAGGAGGGGAATCATGTCTGATTCTAGAAATCTTGCCAATTACTCAGAGAAGAACCTACTACCATCAATTTATTAAACCAATATAATTTTTATGCGCTACCTAAAATGTACCCTTATGCCCATAGATAAGTTTAACAGTTTACCCCTCATCAAAGACTCTTCTCTTCGCAGCAAAAGGAGATTGTTACAAAAAATCAACGTCATAATACAGAGATCAGAAGATCATGTGGATCTCAGCCCCAACAGATAAACCTACAATTTATTTTTTATTTAAAATACTAATAAAAAAGAAAAATATGGAAAACTGTAACAAAGTTTTTAGTCTTCACATCTATAAACTCAAAGTCTTGTAGACTGTCACTAGTATAAGAAAATTCTAGAATATTATTTTACTATGTTATTTTGGACAAAGAACAAAAATTTTCTTTCTTTCTGGTCATTTTTTTTCTTTTTTTCTTCTTTTGTTTTCCAAAACAGGGTTTCTCTGTGTGACCTGGCTGTCCTTGAACTCGATCTCTAGACCAGGCTGGCCTGGTACTCAGAAATCTTACCTTCTCTGACTCCCAAGCCAGGTAATTTATTTTTTAATCTTAGAAATATTGACTATTTCAGAACAACTAATATAAAGAAATATTAGAAACAGTAGGAATGCACAAGAAATTCTTCATACATTTTTATGTCCAAACTGCAGTTGAATGTCCCCAAAAGTTCACAAAGACAAAGTTCAGGAATAGTTTCAGTACCTGACTGTGGAGCACAACTTTGATTCCGGCCAAAGGTTGAAAGAGGTCACATCACTGTAGGCAAAATCCCTGTAATTACATGAAGTGGCAAATTAGTGGTCAAACACATGTTGTTAAAAGAAGAAAACCCAATGGCCTAGAGGAAAGGAGAAAAAAGTTTCCTTCCTGGCCTTGGCTGCGGTGGAGAAGGTATGCTTTCACTCCTTCATAAGATAATCTTTATGAACTGTATCTCATATTGACACATTTGAGTTTTCACTTCTTCCTGCTTTAAATTTTTCTTGTTTAGGACACAAACCAGTGAAAGAAACTAAGATGCTGATGGAAATCTGCTTGATCAGCAATGACAAAATGTTGCCTGTTGGTGGTATATGCTGATGACTGAGCTGTGATGCAGACCATCCTAAAGCAGGTCACAAAGACACTTCTGAAGTCTGCTCTGCAGACACAGATGAGAACCGGATCTAAGTGATGCTGAAACAAACCACATGTGCCCCACTCCTGGAGAAATGTTAAAGCCAATAGAAAACGTTAAAAGCACATTTGTCAGATAAACAATACTCAGAAAGATACAATTTATGTCAGTAAGTGGAAAGCACAGGGAAGGGCAGATGCAGTAAACACGAGATGGAAATAAAAGGTAAGTGAATCTAACAATAGTAGGTTATTTTCTAGGCAGGCATATCAGAAAACAAAATTTAATTAACATGTGGAATGAAAATTTTCTCCCAGAATAATAAATGGTAACATATGAAAGAAATTGATGCAAAAAGTGACCAAGTGGAAACTGATATCTGAAGGGGGTCTTCCGGGTTAGAAATATTGTAGCAGAAGTGAATTAACCCTTAGATACTAGCAAACATCCAAAGAGAAACAAGAATTTACTTATAGATAAACAGAAGCAGGTCAGGGCCAGATCCCACATTCCCATGATTCAGCACCGAGAAGCAGAGACCCTCAGTCTTGATCATCCACAGCCATCTCAGGAGAAACATTTGTGATTAAAATAGGAATGACATTTTGGTTTACATTAGCATGAGAAAAATCATTCCCAGATACGTTTGGGAAGATGAATTTGAATCCATTCTATTTTTTGGGAAGACTCATTGCAGACCTACCACAGGCAACTGAATGATGAACCTAAGATTATAAAAGCAAGAAAGGGAAAAACATATTGGACAGTATGCTTTCGGTACTGAGATCAACCATAGGGCCTGTGCATTCTAAGCTAGCACTTGCCAACTAAACTACTTTCCCAGTGCAGTCACAGAGGCTGCCTAACATGGGTAAAACCCTCA
The DNA here is from genome assembly GCF_017639785.1 of Mesocricetus auratus. Lineage (NCBI taxonomy): Eukaryota > Metazoa > Chordata > Mammalia > Rodentia > Cricetidae > Mesocricetus > Mesocricetus auratus. The sequence goes on along the minus strand of NW_024429210.1, from coordinate 15,013,814 downwards.
GTTGAGTCACTATCACACAGACAGACAGACACACACACACACACACACACAAACACACACACACACACACACTGTCATTGTGCCCATTGAAATTAGTATTATAAGAGTTACATATGAAAATTATTTTATACGCTACTTTAACCAAATAAATGTCTTAAATATTAAAAGTTATGTGTAAAATAATGTTATATTGCTATAAACCAAATAAATGTAACAGAAATCTTAAGTATCAAATACATGTATTAAAATTATTTTATGCGAGCGAGTCCAGCTTCAGGTGAGATTGGGTCTCCGGCGGGGACCGCCCGTCTAACACCCATCCCCTTGACCTTCCGGGCCGCTCCTGGCATCCAGAAGACCCGCCCACACAGGAAAGACATCAGCCCTTCCAAGACCGCAACCCCAGGGAGTCCAGCTTCAGGAAGGACATCAGCCTTCCAGGCCCCAAACTCCGTGTCAGCATCCCCAGCTTCAGCTGCAGGAAGGAAGGAGACCAGTGGAGACGGAAAGACCCCACCAGCACCCACTGGAAGAAGAGATGGGAAGAAGACAGAATAAGAGCTCACTCAGCAATAGAAACACCAACATGACCCCACCAGAATCTAGGGATCCAACACCAGCAAGACCCGAAAAGCACTACATAGACGAATAAGAGGAGACAGACCTTAAAAATTATTTCATGAAGATGATGGAGACCCTCAAAGAAGAAACGAGGAAATCCCTTAAAGAAATAGAAGAAAAAACAAACAAAAAAATCCATGAAATGGGGGAAAATTCAAGAAATAAACAAATCTCTCAAAGAATCTAAAGAGCACCAAGAAATAACAACCAAAAAAATTAAGGAAACAACTCAAACAGTTGAAGGATTGAAAGCTGAAATAGAAACGATAAAGAAAACACAGAATGAAGGGATGCTGGAAATAGAAAAGCTGGGTAAACGATCAGGATCTACAGATGCAAGTATCACCAATAGAATACAAGAGATAGAAGAGAGAATCTCAGGTGTTGAAGACACACTAGAGGATATGGAGTCGTAAACCAAAGAAAATCTCAAAACCAACAAATCCTTAACACAAAATATCCAGGAAATATGGGACACCATGAAGAAGCCAAACCTGAGAATAATAGGTATAGAAGAAGGCGAAGAAATACAACTCAAAGGTACAGAAAACATATTCAACAAAATCATAGAAGAAAACTTCCCTAACCTAAAGAAAGATATGCCTATGAAAATATAAGAATCTTACAGAACACCAAATAGGCTCGACCAGAAAAAGAAGTCACCTCGCCATATAATAATCAAAACATCAAACCTACAGAGTAAAAAGAAAATATTAAGAGCAGCTAAAGAAAAAGGCCAAGTAACATACAAAGGCAGACCTTTCCGAATTACACCTGACTTCTCAATGGAAACGTTGAAAGCCAGAAGATCCTGGACAGATGTCCTACAAACGCTAAGGGAACAAGGATGCCAACCCAGACTACTATATCCAGCAAAGCTCTCAATTACCATAGATGGAGAAAACAAAATACTCCATGACAAAGCCAGATTTAAACAATACGTATCCATGAATCCAGCTCTACAGAAAATGCTAGAAGGAAAACCTAGAACCATGGAAGATAACTACATTCACAAAGACACAGGCAATATATAATCCCACTTTACAAAACACCAAAAGAAAAAGGGAGGAGAAACTACACAAAATAACTTCAATAACAATAAATCAAGCACAAACAAGGACCATCAATCAATGGTCATTAATATCCCTCAATGTCAACGGCTTCAACTTGCCTATAAAAAGACACAGACTAGCAGAATGGATACGAAGACAGAACCCTTCCTTCTGCTGCATACAAGAAACACATCTCAACATCAAAGACAGACGTTATCTCAGAGTAAAGGGCTGGGAAAAGATCTTCCAATCAAACGGCCCCAAGAAACAAGCGGGTGTAGCAATCCTAATATCTAACAAATTAGACTTCAAATTAAAATCAATCAAAAGAGATGAAGAAGGACACTTCATATTCATCAAAGGAAAAATACATTAAGACGAAGTCTCAATTTTAAACATCTACTCCCCAAATACAAAGGCACCTACATTCATGAAAGAAACATTACAAAAGCTCAAAATGCACATAAAATCTCACACACTAATAGTAGGAGACTTCAACACTCTGCTCTCACCACTAGACAGGACCTCCAGGCAGAAACTTAACAAAGAAACAAAAGGTCTAATAGAAGTTATGACCCAACTGGGTTTAACAGACATCTATAGAACATTCCACCCAAATACAAAGGGATATACCTTCTTCTCGGCACCACATGGAACCTTCTCTAAAATCGACCACATACTTGGCAACATATCAAACCTCAGCAGCTACAAAAAAATTGGAATAAATCCATGCATCTTATCTGACCACCATGCTTTAAAATTAGAATTCAACAACAACACAAATTGCAGAAAACCTAGAAACTCATGGAAATTGAATAATGCTCAACTGCACCATCCCTGGGTCAAAGAAGAAATAAAAAAAGAAATTAAAGACTTCCTCGATTTCAATGAGAATGAAGATACAACATACCCAAACCTATGGGACACTTTGAAAGCAGTGCTACGGGGGAAGTTCATAGCACTAAGTGCCCACATGAAAAAACTGGAGAACAGTCATACTAGAGAATTAATAGCACAGCTGAATGTTCTAGAACAAAAAGAAGCAAACTCACCCAGGAGGAGCAGACGCCAGGAAATAATCAAATTGAGGGCTGAAATCAATCAAGTAGAAACCAGGAAAACACTGAGAAGAATCAATGAAAAAAGAGTTGGTTCTTTGAGAAAATCAACAAAATAGATAAACCTCTGTCCAAAATAACCAAAAGACAGAGAGAGAACATGCTAATTAACAAAATCAGGGATGAAAAAGGGCACATAACAACAGACTCTGAGGAAATCCAGAGAATCATCAGGGCATACTTTGAAAATCTGTACTCCACAAAATTTGAAAATTTAAAGGAAATGGACAATTTCCTGGATAGATATCACTTGCCAAAACTAAATCATGAACAGATAAACAATCTAAACAGACCTATAACCCCTAATAAAATAGAAGCAGTCATCAAAAGTCTCCCAAACAAAAAAAAGCCCAGGCCCAGATGGCTCAGTGCAGAATTCTACCAGAAATTCAAAGAAGAGCTAATTCCAATACTCCTCAACGTATTCCACACAATAGAAGCAGGAGGCTTACTGCCAAACTCTTTCTACGAGGCTACAATTACCTTGATACCCAAGCCACACAAAGACACAACTAAGAAAGAGAACTATAGACCAATTTCCCTCATGAACATCGATGCAAAAATACTCAATAAAATACTCGCAAACCGGATTCAAGAACACATCAGAAAAATCATCCACCATGATCAAGTAGGCTTCATCCCAGGAATGCAGGGATGGTTCTGAAAAAGCCTTTGACAAAATCCAGCACCCCTTCATGATAAAGGTCCTAGAGAGATCAGGGATAACAGGAACGTACCTTAATATAATAAAAGCAATTAACAAATGGGACCTTCTGAAACTAAAAAGCTTCTGTAAGGCAAAGGACACAGTCAAAAAGACAAAAAGGCAGGCCACAGAATGGGAAAAGATATTCACTAACCCTACATCTGACAGAGGGCTAATCTCCAAAATTTACAAAGAACTCAAGAAACAAGTCTCCAAATCACCAAAGGATCCAATTAAAAGGTGGGGTACAGAACTATATAGAGAATTCTCAATAGAGGAGGCTAAAATGGCCAAGAGACACTTAAGAAAGTGCTCAAGATCCTTAGCCATCAGGGAAATGCAAATCAAAACAACTCTGAGATACCATCTTACTCCTGTCAGAATGGCTAAAATCAAAAACACCAAAGACAATTTATGCTGGAGAGGATGTGGAGAGAGGGGAACACTCCTCCACTGCTGGTGGGAGTGCCGACTCATACAGCCTCTTTGGAAATCAGTATGGAGATTCCTCAGGAAAATGGGAATTAATCTACCACTAGACCCAGCAATTCCACTCTTAGGCATATATCCAAATGAGGCAAATTCATACAACAAGGGCATCTGTTCCACTATGTTCATAGCAGCATTATTTGTAATAGCCAGAACCTGGAAGCAACCTAGATGCCCCTCATCTGAAGAGTGGATAGAGAAAATGTGGTACATTTACACAATGGAGTATTACTCAGCAGAAAAAAACAATGGGATCTTGAAATTCGCAGGTAAATGGATAGCACTGGAAGAAACCATCCTGAGTGAGGTAACCCAGTCGCAAAAAGACAAACATGGTGTGTACTCACTAATATATGGATTTTAGACATGGATCAGGATAGTGCCAGTCTGCACTTCCACTGATAGAGAGTCTGGGAAACAGGAAAGAACCTAAAAGATATGCATATATGCATAGTACCCAAGAGAAGAGGATTGAGACAAAATCCTCTGAATGGATGGGGAACACAGCGAAGGGTGGGGTGGAGTGGGAGCTGGGAAGCAGAGAGGGGGTGAAGAGGAAGAGAGTTGGACATGGGGGAACAGGAAGTTGAGTGGGTGGGGGTAGAATAGGGGAAGAGGGAATCATAGGATAGAAGACAGATCAGGCACCAGAGTGACCTCGAGTGATCTAAAGGGATAACACCAATTGGCAAGCTAAGCAATAGTGGAGAGACCACCTCGAATGCCCATTCCTGATAATGAACTTGATGTCTATAACCATCCAGGAGCCTTCATCCTGTGACTGATGCAAGCAGAAGCAAACACACAATTAATCACTGTACTGAACCCAAGGAACCCAGTGACAGAGAGAGAGGAGTGATGAGCAAATTGGCCAAGATTGGGCTGGCAAAACCAGCAGAGACAGCTGATCTGAACAGGGGAGAGCTCTTGGACCCCAGACCGACAGTGGGGAGGCCAGCATGGGAATGATCTGGACCCCCCAAATGTGAGTGTCAGCGAGAAGGCCTGGGCAACCTATGGGGCCCTGAGCTGTGGATCAGTGTCTATCCCTGGAATACAAACAGTCATCGTTTGCCTATAGCACAAAGAGGGATGCTCTCTCAGCCTGGACTCTTAGGGGAGTGCCTGGACCCTACCCAGAGTGAAATGACAGACTCTAGATATCCCTTATGTGGAAGGATTTGGCAATAGGGTGGGAGGGTGGGGGGGAAGGGGAGTGCGGGAGGAGGGGAGGGAGAGGGAACTGAGATTGACATGTAAAACAAGCTATTTAAAATTAAAATAAAAAATGATAATAAAAAATTATTTTATGCTACTATAATCAAATAAATATAATT